>NW_026612008.1:0-300000 GCF_023638135.1 Falco biarmicus | reverse complement strand
GTAGTTTTTACATGCTCCGGTAGGCATCAAAAGGACACCAAAAAAGTTGTTCTACCTGCTTTCTGGGCTGAGATGGGGAATCGCTGAATTTTGGACTCGGCCGGTGACAAAATGTTCCAAAGACACCCCATGCACAACTCCACCGGGGAAGGTGCCAGGCAGGAGTTCTCTTGGTAGTTTTTACACTACCTTGGTAGGCACCTGAAAGGCACCACAAAAGTTGTTCTACCTGCTTTCTGGGCTGAGATGGGGAACCGCTGAATTTTGGAGTCGGCTGGTGACAAAATGTTCCAAACACACCCCCATGCACAACTCCACCGGGGAAGGTGACAGACAGGAGTTCTCCTGTAGTTTTTACATTGCTCCGGTAGGCAGCTGAAAGACACCACAAAAGTTGTTCTACCTGCTTTCTGGGCTGAGATGAGGAACCGCTGAATTTTGGACTCGGCCGGTGACAAAATGTTCCAAACACACCCCCTGCACAACTCCACCGGGGAAGGTGCCAGACAGGAGTTCTCTTAGTAGTTTTTACACTACCTTGGTAGGCAGCTGAAAGGCACCACAAAAGTAGTTCTACCTGCTTTCTGGGCTGAGATGGGGAACCGCTGAATTTTGGAGTCGGCCGGTGACAAAATGTTCCAAACTCACCCAATGCACAACTCACTAGCGATGGTGCCAGACAGGAGTTCTCCTGGTAGTTTTTACACTACCTTGGTAGGCACCTGAAAGGCACCACAAAAGTTGTTCTACCTGCTTTCTGGCTGAGATGGGGAACCGCTGAATTTTGGAGTCGGCCGGTGACAAAATGTTCCAAACACACCCCCTGCACAACTCCACCGGGGAAGGTGCCAGACAGGAGTTCTCTTGGTAGTTTTTACACTACCTTGGTAGGCAGCTGAAAGGCACCACAAAAGTTGTTCTACCTGCTTTCTAGGCTGAGATGGGGAACCGCTGAATTTTTGGACTCGGCTGGTGACAAAATATTCCGAACACACCCCATGCACAACTCCACCGGGGAAGGTGCCAGACAGGAGTTCTCCTGTAGTTTTTACATTGCTCCGGTAGGCATCTGAAAGACACCACAAAAGTTGTTCTACCTGCTTTCTGGGCTGAGATGGGGAACCGCTGAATTTTGGACTCGGCCGGTGACAAAATGTTCCAAAACACACCCCCTGCACAACTCCACCGGGGAAGGTGCCAGACAGGAGTTCTCTTGGTAGATTTTACACTACCTTGGTAGGCAGCTGAAAGGCACCACAAAAGTTGTTCTACCTGCTTTCTGGGCTGAGATGGGGAACCGCTGAATTTTGGAGTCGGCCGGTGACAAAATGTTCCGAACACACCCCATGCACAACTCCACTAGCGAAGGTGCCAGGGACGAGCTCTGTTGGTAGTTTTTTACATAGCTCCGGTAGGCATCAAAAGGACACCACAAAAGTTGTTCTACCTGCTTTCTGGGCTGAGATGGGGAATCGCTGAATTTTGGAGTCGGCGGTGACAAAATGTTCCAAAGACATCCCATGCACAACTCCACCGGGGAAGGTGCCAGGCAGGAGTTCTCTTGGTAGTTTTTACACTACCTTGGTAGGCATTTGAAAGGCACCACAAAAGTTGTTCTACCTGCTTTCTGGGCTGAGATGGGGAATCGCTGAATTTTGGAGTCGGCTGGTGACAAAATGTTCCAAAGACACCCCATGCACAACTCCACCGGGGAAGGTGCCAGACAGGAGTTCTCCTGGTAGTTTTTACATTGCTCCGGTAGGCATCTGAAAGACACCACAAAAGTTGTTCTACCTGCTTTCTGGGCTGAGATGGGGAACCGCTGAATTTTGGACTCGGCTGGTGACAAAATGTTCCAAAGACACCCCATGCACAACTCCACCGGGGAAGGTGCCAGACAGGAGTTCTCCTGGTAGTTTTTACACTACCTTGGTAGGCACCTGAAAGGCACCACAAAAGTTGTTCTACCTGCTTTCTGGGCTGAGATGGGGAACCGCTGAATTTTGGACTCGGCCGGTGACAAAATGTTCCAAACACACCCCATGCACAACTCCACCGGGGAAGGTGCCAGGCAGGAGTTCTCTTGGTAGTTTTTACACTACCTTGGTAGGCAGCTGAAAGGCACCACAAAAGTTGTTCTACCTGCTTTCTGGGCTGAGATGGGGAACCGCTGAATTTTGGACTCGGCTGGTGACAAAATGTTCCGAACACACCCCATGCACAACTCCACCGGGGAAGGTGCCAGACAGGAGTTCTCCTGGTAGTTTTTACATTGCTCCGGTAGGCAGCTGAAAGACACCACAAAAGTTGTTCTACCTGCTTTCTGGGCTGAGATGGGGAATCGCTGAATTTTGGACTCGGCCGGTGACAAAATGTTCCAAAGACACCCCATGCACAACTCCACCGGGGAAGGTGCCAGACAAGCGTTCTCTTGATAGATTTTACACTACCTTGGTAGGCATCTGAAAGACACCACAAAAGTTGTTCTACCTGCTTTCTGGGCTGAGATGGGGGAATCGCTGAATTTTGGAGTCGGCTGGTGACAAAATGTTCCAAAGACACCCCATGCACAACTACACCGGGGAAGGTGCCAGACAGGAGTTCTCCTGGTAGTTTTTACATTGCTCCGGTAGGCATCTGAAAGACACCACAAAAGTTGTTCTACCTGCTTTCTGGGCTGAGATGGGGAACCGCTGAATTTTGGACTCGGCCAGTGACAAAATGTTCCAAAGACACCCCATGCACAACTCCACCGGGGAAGGTGCCAGACAGGAGTTCTCCTGGTAGTTTTTACACTACCTTGGTAGGCACCTGAAAGGCACCACAAAAGTTGTTCTACCTGCTTTCTGGGCTGAGATGGGGAACCGCTGAATTTTGGACTCGGCCGGTGACAAAATGTTCCAAACACACCCCATGCACAACTCCACCGGGGAAGGTGCCAGGCAGGAGTTCTCTTGGTAGTTTTTACACTACCTTGGTAGGCAGCTGAAAGGCACCACAAAAGTTGTTCTACCTGCTTTCTGGGCTGAGATGGGGAACCGCTGAATTTTGGACTCGGCTGGTGACAAAATGTTCCGAACACACCCCATGCACAACTCCACCACCGGGGAAGGTGCCAGACAGGAGTTCTCCTGGTAGTTTTTAACATTGCTCCGGTAGGCAGCTGAAAGACACCACAAAAGTTGTTCTACCTGCTTTCTGGGCTGAGATGGGGAATCGCTGAATTTTGGACTCGGCCGGTGACAAAATGTTCCAAAGACACCCCATGCACAACTCCACCGGGGAATGTGCCAGACAAGCGTTCTCTTGATAGTTTTTACACTACCTTGGTAGGCATCTGAAAGACACCACAAAAGTTGTTCTACCTGCTTTCTGGGCTGAGATGGGGAACCGCTGAATTTTGGAGTCGGGCGGTGACAAAATGTTCCAAACACACCCCATGCACAACTCCACTAGCGAAGGTGCCAGGGACGAGCTCTGTTGGTAGTTTTTACATTGCTCCGGTAGGCATCAAAAGGACACCAAAAAAGTTGTTCTACCTGCTTTCTGGGCTGAGATGGGGAATCGCTGAATTTTGGACTCGGCCGGTGACAAAATGTTCCAAAGACACCCCATGCACAACTCCACCGGGGAAGGTGCCAGGCAGGAGTTCTCTTGGTAGTTTTTACACTACCTTGGTAGGCACCTGAAAGGCACCACAAAAGTTGTTCTACCTGCTTTCTGGGCTGAGATGGGGAACCGCTGAATTTTGGAGTCGGCTGGTGACAAAATGTTCCAAACACACCCCATGCACAACTCCACCGGGGAAGGTGACAGACAGGAGTTCTCCTGTAGTTTTTACATTGCTCCGGTAGGCAGCTGAAAGACACCACAAAAGTTGTTCTACCTGCTTTCTGGGCTGAGATGAGGAACCGCTGAATTTTTGGACTCGGCCGGTGACAAAATGTTCCAAACACACCCCCTGCACAACTCCACCGGGGAAGGTGCCAGACAGGAGTTCTCTTAGTAGTTTTTACACTACCTTGGTAGGCAGCTGAAAGGCACCACAAAAGTAGTTCTACCTGCTTTCTGGGCTGAGATGGGGAACCGCTGAATTTTGGAGTCGGCCGGTGACAAAATGTTCCAAACACACCCAATGCACAACTCCACTAGCGAAGGTGCCAGACAGGAGTTCTCCTGGTAGTTTTTACACTACCTTGGTAGGCACCTGAAAGGCACCACAAAAGTTGTTCTACCTGCTTTCTGGGCTGAGATGGGGAACCGCTGAATTTTGGAGTCGGCCGGTGACAAAATGTTCCAAACACACCCCCTGCACAACTCCACCGGGGAAGGTGCCAGACAGGAGTTCTCTTGGTAGTTTTTACACTACCTTGGTAGGCAGCTGAAAGGCACCACAAAAGTTGTTCTACCTGCTTTCTAGGACCTGCTTTCTAGGCTGAGATGGGGAACCGCTGAATTTTTGGACTCGGCTGGTGACAAAATATTCCGAACACACCCCATGCACAACTCCACCGGGGAAGGGTGCCAGACAGGAGTTCTCCTGTAGTTTTTACATTGCTCCGGTAGGCATCTGAAAGACACCACAAAAAGTTGTTCTAACTGGCTTTCTGGGCTGAGATGGGGAACCGCTGAATTTTGGACTCGGCCGGTGACAAAATGTTCCAAACACACCCCCTGCACAACTCCACCGGGGAAGGTGCCAGACAGGAGTTCTCTTGGTAGATTTTACAACTACCTTGGTAGGCAGCTGAAAGGCACCACAAAAGTTGTTCTACCTGCTTTCTGGGCTGAGATGGGAACCGCTGAATTTTGGAGTCGGCCGGTGACAAAATGTTCCGAACACACCCCATGCACAACTCCACTAGCGAAGGTGCCAGGGACGAGCTCTGTTGGTAGTTTTTACATTGCTCCGGTAGGCATCAAAAGGACACCACAAAAGTTGTTCTACCTGCTTTCTGGGCTGAGATGGGGAATCGGCTGAATTTTGGAGTCGGCCGGTGACAAAATGTTCCAAAGACATCCCATGCACAACTCCACCGGGGAAGGTGCCAGGCAGGAGTTCTCTTGGTAGTTTTTACACTACCTTGGTAGGCATTTGAAAGGCACCACAAAAGTTGTTCTACCTGCTTTCTGGGCTGAGATGGGGAATCGCTGAATTTTGGAGTCGGCTGGTGACAAAATGTTCCAAAGACACCCCATGCACAACTCCACCGGGGAAGGTGCCAGACAGGAGTTCTCCTGGTAGTTTTTACATTGCTCCGGTAGGCATCTGAAAGACACCACAAAAGTTGTTCTACCTGCTTTCTGGGGCTGAGATGGGGAACCGCTGAATTTTGGACTCGGCTGGTGACAAAATGTTCCAAAGACACCCCATGCACAACTCCACCGGGGAAGGTGCCAGACAGGAGTTCTCCTGGTAGTTTTTACACTACCTTGGTAGGCACCTGAAAGGCACCACAAAAGTTGTTCTACCTGCTTTCTGGGCTGAGATGGGGAACCGCTGAATTTTGGACTCGGCCGGTGACAAAATGTTCCAAACACACCCCATGCACAACTCCACCGGGGAAGGTGCCAGGCAGGAGTTCTCTTGGTAGTTTTTACACTACCTTGGTAGGCAGCTTGAAAGGCACCACAAAAGTTGTTCTACCTGCTTTCTGGGCTGAGATGGGGGAACCGCTGAATTTTGGACTCGGCTGTGACAAAATGTTCCGAACACACCCCATGCACAACTCCACCGGGGGAAGGTGCCAGACAGGAGTTCTCCTGGTAGTTTTTACATTGCTCCGGTAGGCAGCTGAAAGACACCACAAAAGTTGTTCTACCTGCTTTCTGGGCTGAGATGGGGAATCGCTGAATTTTGGACTCGGCCGGTGACAAAATGTTCCAAAGACACCCCATGCACAACTCCACCGGGGAAGGTGCCAGACAAGCGTTCTCTTGATAGTTTTTACACTACCTTGGTAGGCATCTGAAAGACACCACAAAAGTTGTTCTACCTGCTTTCTGGGCTGAGATGGGGAACCGCTGAATTTTGGACTCGGCTGGTGACAAAATGTTCCAAAGACACCCCATGCACAACTCCACCGGGGAAGGTGCCAGACAGGAGTTCTCCTGGTAGTTTTTACACTACCTTGGTAGGCACCTGAAAGGCACCACAAAAGTTGTTCTACCTGCTTTCTGGGCTGAGATGGGGAACCGCTGAATTTTTGGACTCGGCTGGTGACAAAATATTCCGAAACACACCCCATGCACAACTCCACCGGGGAAGGTGCCAGACAGGAGTTCTCCTGGTAGTTTTTACACTACCTTGGTAGGCATCTGAAAGGCACCACAAAAGTTGTTCTACCTGCTTTCTGGGCTGAGATGGGGAACCGCTGAATTTTGGAGTCGGGCGGTGACAAAATGTTCCAAACACACCCCATGCACAACTCCACTAGCGAAGGTGCCAGGGACGAGCTCTGTTGGTAGTTTTTACATTGCTCCGGTAGGCATCAAAAGGACACCACAAAAGTTGTTCTACCTGCTTTCTGGGCTGAGATGGGGAATCGCTGAATTTTGGAGTCGGCCGGTGACAAAATGTTCCAAAGACACCCCATGCACAACTCCACCGGGGAAGGTGCCAGGCAGGAGTTCTCTTGGTAGTTTTTTACACTACCTTGGTAGGCATTTGAAAGGCACCACAAAAGTTGTTCTACCTGCTTTCTGGGCTGAGATGGGGAATCGCTGAATTTTGGGAGTCGGCTGGTGACAAAATGTTCCAAACACACCCCATGCACAACTCCACCGGGGAAGGTGCCAGACAGGAGTTCTCCTGGTAGTTTTTACATTGCTCCGGGTAGGCATCTGAAAGACACCACAAAAAGTTGTTCTACCTGCTTTCTGGGCTGAGATGGGGAACCGCTGAATTTTGGACTCGGCCAGTGACAAAATGTTCCAAAGACCCCCCATGCACAACTCCAACGGGGGAAGGTGCCAGACAGGAGTTCTCTTAGTAGTTTTTACACTACCTTGGTAGGCACCTGAAAGGCACCACAAAAGTTGTTCTACCTGCTTTCTGGGCTGAGATGGGGAACCGCTGAATTTTGGACTCGGCTGGTGACAAAATGTTCCAAACACACCCCCCTGCACAACTCCACCGGGGAAGGTGCCAGACAGGAGTTCTCCTGGTAGTTTTTACATTGCTCTGGTAGGCATCTGAAAGACACCACAAAAGTTGTTCTACCTGCTTTCTGGGCTGAGATGGGGAACCGCTGGAATTTTGGACTCGGCTGGTGACAAAATGTTCCAAACACACCCCCTGCACAACTCCACCGGGGAAGGTGCCAGACAGGAGTTCTCCTGGTAGTTTTTACATTGCTCTGGTAGGCATCTGAAAGACACCACAAAAGTTGTTCTACCTGCTTTCTGGGCTGAGATGGGGAACCGCTGAATTTTGGAGTCGGCTGGTGACAAAATGTTCCAAACACACCCCATGCACAACTCCACCGGGGAAGGTGCCAGGCAGGAGTTCTCTTGGTAGTTTTTACATTGCTCCGGTAGGCAGCTGAAAGACACCACAAAAGTTGTTCTACCTGCTTTCTGGGCTGAGATGGGGAACCGCTGAATTTTGGAGTCGGCCGGTGACAAAATGTTCCAAACACACCCCCTGCACAACTCCACCGGGGAAGGTGCCAGACAGGAGTTCTCTTAGTAGTTTTTTACACTACCTTGGTAGGCATCTGAAAGACACCACAAAAGTTGTTCTACCTGCTTTCTGGGCTGAGATGGGGAACCGCTGAATTTTGGACTGGGCCAGTGACAAAATGTTCCAAACACACCCCCTGCACAACTCCACCGGGGAAGGTGCCAGACAGGAGTTCTCCTGGTAGTTTTTACATTGCTCTGGTAGGCATCTGAAAGACACCACAAAAGTTGTTCTACCTGCTTTCTGGGCTGAGATGGGGAATCGCTGAATTTTGGACTCGGCCGGTGACAAAATGTTCCAAAGACACCCCAATGCACAACTCCACCGGGGAAGGTGCCAGACAGGAGTTCTCTTAGTAGTTTTTACACTACCTTGGTAGGCAGCTGAAAGACACCACAAAAGTTGTTCTACCTGCTTTCTGGGCTGAGATGGGGAATCGCTGAATTTTGGACTCGGCTGGTGACAAAATGTTCCAAACACACCCCCTGCACAACTCCACCGGGGAAGGTGCCAGACAGGAGTTCTCCTGGTAGATTTTACACTACCTTGGTAGGGAGCTGAAAGGCAGCACAAAAGTTGTTCTACCTGCTTTCTGGGCTGAGATGGGGAATCGCTGAATTTTGGAGTCGGCCGGTGACAAAATGTTCCAAACACACCCCCTGCACAACTCCACCGGGGAAGGTGCCAGACAGGAGTTCTCCTGGTAGTTTTTACACTACCTTGGTAGGCATCTAAAAGACACCACAAAAGTTGTTCTACCTGCTTTCTGGGCTGAGATGGGGAACCGCTGAATTTTGGACTCGGCTGGTGACAAAATGTTCCAAAGACACCCCATGCACAACTCCACCGGGGAAGGTGCCAGACAGGAGTTCTCCTGTAGTTTTTACATTGCTCCGGTAGGCATCTGAAAGACACCACAAAAGTTGTTCTACCTGCTTTCTGGGCTGAGATGGGGAAACGCTGAATTTTGGACTCGGCTGGTGACAAAATGTTCCAAACACACCCCCTGCACAACTCCACCGGGGAAGGTGCCAGACAGGAGTTCTCTTGATAGTTTTTACACTACCTTGGTAGGCATCTGAAAGACACCACAAAAGTTGTTCTACCTGCTTTCTGGGCTGAGATGGGGAAACGCTGAATTTTGGACTCGGCTGGTGACGATATGTTCCAAACACACCCCCTGCACAATTCCACCGGGGAAGGTGCCAGACGGGAGTTCTCCTGGTAGTTTTTACATTGCTCCGGTAGGCATCTGAAAGACACCACAAAAGTTGTTCTATCTGCTTTCTGGGCTGAGATGGGGAATCGCTGAATTTTGGAGTCGGCCGGTGACAAAATGTTCCAAAGACACCCCATGCACAACTCCACCGGGGAAGGTGCCAGACAGGAGTTCTCTTAGTAGTTTTTACACTACCTTGGTAGGCATCTGAAAGACACCACAAAAGTTGTTCTACCTGCTTTCTGGGCTGAGATGGGGAAACGCTGAATTTTGGACTCGGCTGGTGACAAAATGTTCCAAACACACCCCCTGCACAACTCCACCGGGGAAGGTGCCAGACAGGAGTTCTCTTGATAGTTTTTACACTACCTTGGTAGGCATCTGAAAGACACCACAAAAGTTGTTCTACCTGCTTTCTGGGCTGAGATGGGGAAACGCTGAATTTTGGAGTCGGCTGGTGACGATATGTTCCAAACACACCCCCTGCACAACTCCACCGGGGGAAGGTGCCAGACGGGAGTTCTCCTGGTAGTTTTTACATTGCTCCGGTAGGCATCTGAAAGACACCACAAAAGTTGTTCTATCTGCTTTCTGGGCTGAGATGGGGAATCGCTGAATTTTGGAGTCGGCCGGTGACAAAATGTTCCAAAGACACCCCATGCACAACTCCACCGGGGAAGGTGCCAGACAGGAGTTCTCTTAGTAGTTTTTACACTACCTTGGTAGGCATCTGAAAGACACCACAAAAGTTGTTCTATCTGCTTTCTGGGCTGAGATGGGGAATCGCTGAATTTTGGACTCGGCCGGTGACAAAATGTTCCAAACACACCCCATGCACAACTCCACCGGGGAAGGTGCCAGACAGGAGTTCTCCTGGTAGTTTTTACACTACCTTGGTAGGCACGTGAAAGGCACCACAAAAGTTGTTCTACCTGCTTTCTGGGCTGAGATGGGGAATCGCTGAATTTTGGACTCGGCCGGGTGACAAAATGTTCCAAACACACCCCCTGCACAACTCCACCGGGGAAGGTGCCAGACAAGCGTTCTCTTAGTAGTTTTTACACTACCTTGGTAGGCATCTAAAAGACACCACAAAAGTTGTTCTACCTGCTTTCTGGGCTGAGATGGGGAACAGCTGAATTTTGGACTCGGCTGGTGACAAAATGTTCCAAAGACACCCCCTGCACAACTATACCGGGGAAGGTGCCAGACAGGAGTTCTCCTGGTAGTTTTTACATTGCTCCGGTAGGCATCTAAAAGACACCACAAAAGATGTTCTACCTGCTTTCTGGGCTGAGATGGGGAACCGCTGAATTTTGGAGTCGGCCGGTGACAAAATGTTCCAAACACACCCCATGCACAACTCCACCGGGGAAGGTGCCAGACAGGAGTTTTCCTGGTAGTTTTTACACTACCTTGGTAGGCACCTGAAAGGCACCACAAAAGTTGTTCTACCTGCTTTCTGGGCTGAGATGGGGAATCGCTGAATTTTGGACTCGGCCGGTGACAAAATGTTCCAAACACACCCCATGCACAACTCCACCGGGGAAGGTGCCAGGCAGGAGTTCTCCTGGTAGTTTTTACATTGCTCCGCTAGGCATCTGAAAGACACCACAAAAGTTGTTCTACCTGCTTTCTGAGCTGAGATGGGGAACCGCTGAATTTTGGACTCGGCCGGTGACAAAATGTTCCAAACACACCCCCTGCACAACTCCACCGGGGAAGGTGCCAGACAGGAGTTCTCTTAATAGTTTTTACACTACCTTGGTAGGCATTTGAAAGGCACCACAAAAGTTGTTCTACCTGCTTTCTGGGCTGAGATGGGGAATCGCTGAATTTTGGAGTCGGCCGGTGACAAAATGTTCCAAACACACCCCCTGCAGAACTCCACCGGGGAAGGTGCCAGACAGGAGTTCTCTTAGTAGTTTTTACACTACCTTGGTAGGCAGCTGAAAGGCACCACAAAAGTTGTTCTACCTGCTTTCTGGGCTGAGATGGGGAACCGCTGAATTTTGGACTCGGCCGGTGACAAAATGTTCCAAAGACACCCCATGCACAACTCCACCGGGGAAGGTGCCAGGCAGGAGTTCTCTTAGTAGTTTTTACACTACCTTGGTAGGCAGCTGAAAGGCACCACAAAAGTTGTTCTACCTGCTTTCTGGGCTGAGATGGGGAACCGCTGAATTTTGGAGTCGGCCGGTGACAAAATGTTCCAAACACACCCCATGCACAACTCCCCGGGGAAGGTGCCAGGCAGGAGTTCTCTTGGTAGTTTTTACACTACCTTGGTAGGCATTTGAAAGGCACCACAAAAGTTGTTCTACCTGCTTTCTGGGCTGAGATGGGGAACCGCTGAATTTTTGGACTCGGCTGGTGACAAAATATTCCGAACACACCCCATGCACAACTCCACCGGGGAAGGTGCCAGACAGGAGTTCTCCTGTAGTTTTTACATTGCTCCGGTAGGCATCTGAAAGACACCACAAAAGTTGTTCTACCTGCTTTCTGGGCTGAGATGGGGAAACGCTGAATTTTGGAGTCGGCCGGTGACAAAATGTTCCAAACACACCCCCTGCACAACTCCACCGGGGAAGGTGCCAGACAGGAGTTCTCTTAATAGTTTTTACACTACCTTGGTAGGCAGCTGAAAGGCACCACAAAAGTTGTTCTACCTGCTTTCTGGGCTGAGATGGGGAACCGCTGAATTTTGGAGTCGGCCGGTGACAAAATGTTCCAAACACACCCCATGCACAACTCCCCGGGGAAGGTGCCAGGGACGAGCTCTTTTGGTAGTTTTTACATTGCTCCGGTAGGCATCAAAAGGACACCACAAAAGTTGTTCTTCCTGCTTTCTGGGCTGAGATGGGGAATCGCTGAATTTTGGACTCGGCCGGTGACAAAATGTTCCAAACACACCCCATGCACAACTCCACCGGGGAAGGTGCCAGACAGGAGTTCTCTTGGTAGTTTTTACACTACCTTGGTAGGCACCTGAAAGGCACCACAAAAGTTGTTCTACCTGCTTTCTGGGCTGAGATGGGGAACCGCTGAATTTTGGACTCGGCTGGTGACAAAATGTTCCAAACACACCCCCTGCACAACTCCACCGGGGAAGGTGCCAGACAGGAGTTCTCCTGGTAGTTTTTACATTGCTCTGGTAGGCATCTGAAAGACACCACAAAAGTTGTTCTACCTGCTTTCTGGGCTGAGATGGGGAACCGCTGAATTTTGAAGTCGGGCGGTGACAAAATGTTCCAAACACACCCCCTGCACAACTCCACCGGGGAAGGTTCCAGACAGGAGTTCTCCTGGTAGTTTTTACACTACCTTGGTAGGCAGCTGAAAGGCACCACAAAAGTTGTTCTACCTGCTTTCTGGGCTGAGATGGGGAACCGCTGAATTTTGGAGTCGGCCGGTGACAAAATGTTCCAAACACACCCCATGCACAACTCCACCGGGGAAGGTGCCAGACAGGAGTTCCCTGGTAGTTTTTACACTACCTTGGTAGGCAGCTGAAAGGCACCACAAAAGTTGTTCTACCTGCTTTCTGGGCTGAGATGGGGAACCGCTGAATTTTGGACTCTGCTGGTGACAAAATGTTCCAAACACACCCCATGCACAACTCCACTAGCGAAGGTGCCAGGGACGAGCTCTGTTGGTAGTTTTTACATTGCTCCGGTAGGCATCAAAAGGACACCACAAAAGTTGTTCTACCTGCTTTCTGGGCTGAGATGGGGAATCGCTGAATTTTGGACTCGGCCGGTGACAAAATGTTCCAAAGACACCCCATGCACAACTCCACCGGGGAAGGTGCCAGGCAGGAGTTCTCTTGGTAGTTTTTACACTACCTTGGTAGGCATTTGAAAGGGACCACAAAAGTTGTTCTACCTGCTTTCTGGGCTGAGATGGGGAACCGCTGAATTTTGGAGTCGGCTGGTGACAAAATGTTCCAAACACACCCCCTGCACAACTCCACCGGGGAAGGTGCCAGACAGGAGTTCTCCTGGTAGTTTTTACATTGCTCCGGTAGGCATCTGAAAGACACCACAAAAGTTGTTCTACCTGCTTTCTGGGCTGAGATGGGGAACCGCTGAATTTTGGACTCGGCCAGTGACAAAATGTTCCAAAGACACCCCCTGCACAACTCCACCGGGGAAGGTGCCAGACAGGAGTTCTCTTAGTAGTTTTTACACTACCTTGGTAGGCATCTGAAAGACACCACAAAAGTTGTTCTACCTGCTTTCTGGGCTGAGATGGGGAACCGCTGAATTTTGGACTCGGCCGGTGACAAAATGTTCCAAACACACCCCATGCACAACTCCACCGGGGAAGGTGCCAGGCAGGAGTTCTCTTGGTAGTTTTTACACTACCTTGGTAGGCAGCTGAAAGGCACCACAAAAGTTGTTCTACCTGCTTTCTGGGCTGAGATGGGGAACCGCTGAATTTTGGACTCGGCTGGTGACAAAATGTTCCAAAGACACCCCATGCACAACTCCACCGGGGAAGGTGCCAGACAGGAGTTCTCTTAGTAGTTTTTACACTACCTTGGTAGGCACCTGAAAGGCACCACAAAAGTTGTTCTACCTGCTTTCTGGGCTGAGATGGGGAACCGCTGAATTTTGGACTCGGCCGGTGACAAAATGTTCCAAACACACCCCATGCACAACTCCACCGGGGAAGGTGCCAGGCAGGAGTTCTCTTAATAGTTTTTACACTACCTTGGTAGGCAGCTGAAATTCACCACAAAAGTTGTTCTACCTGCTTTCTGGGCTGAGATGGGGAACAGCTGAATTTTGGAGTCGGCCGGTGACAAAATGTTCCAAACACACCCCATGCACAACTCCACTAGCGAAGGTGCCAGGGACGAGCTCTGTTGGTAGTTTTTACATTGCTCCGGTAGGCATCAAAAGGACACCACAAAAGTTGTTCTTCCTGCTTTCTGGGCTGAGATGGGGAACCGCTGAATTTTGGAGTCGGCTGGTGACAAAATGTTCCAAAGACACCCCATGCACAACTCCACCGGGGAAGGTGCCAGGCAGGAGTTCTCTTGGTAGTTTTTACACTACCTTGGTAGGCATTTGAAAGGCACCACAAAAGTTGTTCTACCTGCTTTCTGGGCTGAGATGGGGAACCGCTGAATTTTGGAGTCGGCTGGTGACAAAATGTTCCAAACACACCCCATGCACAACTCCACCGGGGAAGGTGCCAGACAGGAGTTCTCCTGGTAGTTTTTACATTGCTCCGGTAGGCATCTGAAAGACACCACAAAAGTTGTTCTACCTGCTTTCTGGGCTGAGATGGGGAACCGCTGAATTTTGGACTCGGCCAGTGACAAAATGTTCCAAAGACACCCCCTGCACAACTCCACCGGGGAAGGTGCCAGACAGGAGTTCTCTTGGTAGTTTTTACACTACCTTGGTAGGCACCTGAAAGGCACCACAAAAGTTGTTCTACCTGCTTTCTGGGCTGAGATGGGGAAACGCTGAATTTTGGACTCGGCCGGTGACAAAATGTTCCAAAGACACCCCATGCACAACTCCACCGGGGAAGGTGCCAGGCAGGAGTTCTCTTGGTAGTTTTTACACTACCTTGGTAGGCAGCTGAAAGGCACCACAAAACTTGTTCTACCTGCTTTCTGGGCTGAGATGGGGAACCGCTGAATTTTGGACTCGGCTGGTGACAAAATGTTCCGAACACACCCCATGCACAACTCCACCGGGGAAGGTGCCAGACAGGAGTTCTCCTGGTAGTTTTTACATTGCTCCGGTAGGCATCTGAAAGACACCACAAAAGTTGTTCTACCTGCTTTCTGGGCTGAGATGGGGAATCGCTGAATTTTGGACTCGGCCGGTGACAAAATGTTCCAAAGACACCCCATGCACAACTCCACCGGGGAATGTGCCAGACAAGCGTTCTCTTGATAGTTTTTACACTACCTTGGTAGGCATCTGAAAGACACCACAAAAGTTGTTCTACCTGCTTTCTGGGCTGAGATGGGGAACCGCTGAATTTTGGAGTCGGGCGGTGACAAAATGTTCCAAACACACCCCATGCACAACTCCACTAGCGAAGGTGCCAGGGACGAGCTCTGTTGGTAGTTTTTACATTGCTCCGGTAGGCATCAAAAGGACACCACAAAAGTTGTTCTACCTGCTTTCTGGGCTGAGATGGGGAACCGCTGAATTTTGGACTCGGCCGGTGACAAAATGTTCCAAACACACCCCCTGCACAACTCCACCGGGGAAGGTGCCAGACAGGAGTTCTCTTAGTAGTTTTTACACTACCTTGGTAGGCATCTGAAAGACACCACAAAAGTTGTTCTACCTGCTTTCTGGGCTGAGATGGGGAACCGCTGAATTTTGGAGTCGGCTGGTGACAAAATGTTCCAAACACACCCCATGCACAACTCCACCGGGGAAGGTGCCAGACAGGAGTTCTCCTGGTAGTTTTTACATTGCTCTGGTAGGCAGCTGAAAGACACCACAAAAGTTGTTCTACCTGCTTTCTGGGCTGAGATGGGGAACCGCTGAATTTTGGAGTCGGCCGGTGACAAAATGTTCCAAAGACACCCCATGCACAACTCCACCGGGGAATGTGCCAGACACGCGTTCTCTTGATAGTTTTTACACTACCTTGGTAGGCATCTGAAAGACACCACAAAAGTTGTTCTACCTGCTTTCTGGGCTGAGATGGGGAAACGCTGAATTTTGGAGTCGGCTGGTGACAAAATGTTCCAAACACACCCCCTGCACAACTCCACCGGGGAAGGTGCCAGACAGGAGTTCTCCTGGTAGTTTTTACATTGCTCCGGTAGGCATCTGAAAGGCAGCACAAAAGTTGTTCTACCTGCTTTCTGGGCTGAGATGGGGAACCGCTGAATTTTGGACTCGGCTGGTGACAAAATGTTCCAAACACACCCCCTGCACAACTCCACCGGGGAAGGTGCCAGACAGGAGTTCTCCTGGTAGATTTTACACTACCTTGGTAGGGAGCTGAAAGGCAGCACAAAAGTTGTTCTACCTGCTTTCTGGGCTGAGATGGGGAATCGCTGAATTTTGGACTCGGCCGGTGACAAAATGTTCCAAACACACCCCATGCACAACTCCACCGGGGAAGGTGCCAGGCAGGAGTTCTCCTGGTAGTTTTTACACTACCTTGGTAGGCAGCTGAAAGGCACCACAAAAGTTGTTCTACCTGCTTTCTGGGCTGAGATGGGGATCCGCTGAATTTTGGAGTCGGCTGGTGACAAAATGTTCCAAACACACCCCATGCACAACTCCACCGGGGAAGGTGCCAGACAGGAGTTCTCCTGGTAGTTTTTACATTGCTCCGGTAGGCATCTGAAAGACACCACAAAAGTTGTTCTACCTGCTTTCTGGGCTGAGATGGGGAACCGCTGAATTTTGGACTGGGCCAGTGACAAAATGTTCCAAAGACACCCCATGCACAACTCCACCGGGGAAGGTGCCAGACAGGAGTTCTCTTAATAGTTTTTACACTACCTTGGTAGGCACCTGAAAGGCACCGCAAAAGTTGTTCTACCTGCTTTCTGGGCTGAGATGGGGAACCGCTGAATTTTGGAGTCGCCCGGTGACAAAATGTTCCAAACACACCCCATGCACAACTCCACCGGGGAAGGTGCCAGGCAGGAGTTCTCTTGGTAGTTTTTACACTACCTTGGTAGGCAGCTGAAAGACACCACAAAAGTTGTTCTACCTGCTTTCTGGGCTGAGATGGGGAAACGCTGAATTTTTGGACTCGGCTGGTGACAAAATGTTCCGAACACACCCCATGCACAACTCCACCGGGGAAGGTGCCAGACAGGAGTTCTCCTGGTAGTTTTTACATTGCTCCGGTAGGCAGCTGAAAGACACCACAAAAGTTGTTCTACCTGCTTTCTGGGCTGAGATGGGGAACCGCTGAATTTTGGACTCGGCCGGTGACAAAATGTTCCAAAGACACCCCATGCACAACTCCACCGGGGAATGTGCCAGACAAGCGTTCCCTTGATAGTTTTTACACTACCTTGGTAGGCATCTGAAAGACACCACAAAAGTTGTTCTACCTGCTTTCTGGGCTGAGATGGGGAAACGCTGAATTTTGGAGTCGGCTGGTGACAAAATGTTCCAAACACACCCCCTGCACAACTCCACCGGGGAAGGTGCCAGACAGGAGTTCTCCTGGTAGTTTTTACATTGCTCCGGTAGGCATCTGAAAGACACTACAAAAGTTGTTCTACCTGCTTTCTGGGCTGAGATGGGGAACAGCTGAATTTTGGACTCGGCCGGTGACAAAATGTTCCAAACACACCCCCTGCACAACTCCACCGGGGAAGGTGCCAGACAGGAGTTCTCCTGGTAGTTTTTACATTGCTCCGGTAGGCATCTGAAAGACACCACAAAAGTTGTTCTACCTGCTTTCTGGGCTGAGATGGGGAAACGCTGAATTTTGGACTCGGCTGGTGACAAAATGTTCCAAACACACCCCATGCACAACTCCACCGGGGAAGGTGCCAGACGGGAGTTCTCCTGGTAGTTTTTACATTGCTCCGGTAGGCATCTGAAAGACACCACAAAAGTTGTTCTACCTGCTTTCTGGGCTGAGATGGGGAATCGCTGAATTTTGGACTCGGCCGGTGAAAAAATGTTCCAAAGACACCCCATGCACAACTCCACCGGGGAAGGTGCCAGACAGGAGTTCTCTTAATAGTTTTTACACTACCTTGGTAGGCATTTGAAAGGCACCACAAAAGTTGTTCTACCTGCTTTCTGGGCTGAGATGGGGAAACGCTGAATTTTGGACTCGGCTGGTGACAAAATGTTCCAAACACACCCCCTGCACAACTCCACCGGGGAAGGTGCCAGACAGGAGTTCTCCTGGTAGTTTTTACATTGCTCCGGTAGGCATCTGAAAGACACCACAAAAGTTGTTCTACCTGCTTTCTGGGCTGAGATGGGGAACCGCTGAATTTTGGACTCGGCTGGTGACAAAATGTTCCAAAGACACCCCATGCACAACTCCACCGGGGAAGGTGCCAGACAGGAGTTCTCCTGGTAGTTTTTACACTACCTTGGTAGGCACCTGAAAGGCAGCACAAAAGTTGTTCTACCTGCTTTCTGGGCTGAGATGGGGAATCGCTGAATTTTGGACTCGGCCGGTGACAAAATGTTCCAAACACACCCCATGCACAACTCCACCGGGGAAGGTGCCAGACAGGAGTTCTCCTGGTAGTTTTTACACTACCTTGGTAGGCACCTGAAAGGCACCACAAAAGTTGTTCTACCTGCTTTCTGGGCTGAGATGGGGAATCGCTGAATTTTGGACTCGGCCGGTGACAAAATGTTCCAAACACACCCCATGCACAACTCCACCGGGGAAGGTGCCAGGCAGGAGTTCTCCTGGTAGTTTTTACATTGCTCCGCTAGGCATCTGAAAGACACCACAAAAGTTGTTCTACCTGCTTTCTGGGCTGAGATGGGGAACCGCTGAATTTTGGACTCGGCCGGTGACAAAATGTTCCAAACACACCCCATGCACAACTCCACTAGCGAAGGTGCCAGACAGGAGTTCTCCTGTAGTTTTTACACTACCTTGGTAGGCACCTGAAAGGCACCACAAAAGTTGTTCTACCTGCTTTCTGGGCTGAGATGGGGAACCGCTGAATTTTGGACTCGGCCGGTGACAAAATGTTCCAAACACACCCCATGCACAACTCCACCGGGGAAGGTGCCAGGCAGGAGTTCTCTTGGTAGTTTTTACACTACCTTGGTAGGCATTTGAAAGGCACCACAAAAGTTGTTCTACCTGCTTTCTGGGCTGAGATGGGGAACCGCTGAATTTTGGACTCGGCCGGTGACAAAATGTTCCAAACACACCCCCTGCACAACTCCACCGGGGAAGGTGCCAGACAGGAGTTCTCCTGGTAGTTTTTACATTGCTCCGGTAGGCATCTGAAAGACACTACAAAAGTTGTTCTACCTGCTTTCTGGGCTGAGATGGGGAACCGCTGAATTTTGGACTCGGCTGGTGACAAAATGTTCCAAACACACCCCCTGCACAACTCCACCGGGGAAGGTGCCAGACAGGAGTTCTCCTGGTAGATTTTACACTACCTTGGTAGGGAGCTGAAAGGCAGCACAAAAGTTGTTCTACCTGCTTTCTGGGCTGAGATGGGGAATCGCTGAATTTTGGACTCGGCCGGTGACAAAATGTTCCAAACACACCCCATGCACAACTCCACCGGGGAAGGTGCCAGACAGGAGTTCTCCTGGTAGTTTTTACACTACCTTGGTAGGCACCTGAAAGGCACCACAAAAGTTGTTCTACCTGCTTTCTGGGCTGAGATGGGGAATCGCTGAATTTTGGACTCGGCCGGTGACAAAATGTTCCAAACACACCCCATGCACAACTCCACCGGGGAAGGTGCCAGACAGGAGTTCTCCTGGTAGTTTTTACATTGCTCCGGTAGGCATCTGAAAGACACCACAAAAGTTGTTCTACCTGCTTTCTGGGCTGAGATGGGGAACCGCTGAATTTTGGAGTCGGCCGGTGACAAAATGTTCCAAACACACCCCATGCACAACTCCACTAGCGAAGGTGCCAGACAGGAGTTCTCCTGGTAGTTTTTACACTACCTTGGTAGGCACCTGAAAGGCACCACAAAAGTTGTTCTACCTGCTTTCTGGGCTGAGATGGGGAACCGCTGAATTTTGGACTCGGCCGGTGACAAAATGTTCCAAACACACCCCATGCACAACTCCACCGGGGAAGGTGCCAGGCAGGAGTTCTCTTGGTAGTTTTTACACTACCTTGGTAGGCATTTGAAAGGCACCACAAAAGTTGTTCTACCTGCTTTCTGGGCTGAGATGGGGAACCGCTGAATTTTGGACTCGGCCAGAGACAAAATGTTCCAAACACACCCCCTGCACAACTCCACCGGGGAAGGTGCCAGACAGGAGTTCTCCTGGTAGTTTTTACATTGCTCCGGTAGGCATCTGAAAGACACCACAAAAGTTGTTCTACCTGCTTTCTGGGCTGAGATGGGGAATCGCTGAATTTTGGACTCGGCCGGTGACAAAATGTTCCAAACACACCCCCTGCAAAACTCCACCGGGGAAGGTGCCAGACAAGCGTTCTCTTGATAGTTTTTACACTACCTTGGTAGGCATCTAAAAGACACCACAAAAGTTGTTCTACCTGCTTTCTGGGCTGAGATGGGGAACAGCTGAATTTTGGACTCGGCCGGTGACAAAATGTTCCAAAGACACCCCCTGCACAACTATACCGGGGAAGGTGCCAGACAGGAGTTCTCCTGGTAGTTTTTACATTGCTCCGGTAGGCATCTAAAAGACACCACAAAAGATGTTCTACCTGCTTTCTGGGCTGAGATGGGGAACCGCTGAATTTTGGACTCGGCCGGTGACAAAATGTTCCAAACACACCCCCTGCACAACTCCACCGGGGAAGGTGCCAGACAGGAGTTCTCCTGGTAGTTTTTACACTACCTTGGTAGGCACCTGAAAGGCACCACAAAAGTTGTTCTACCTGCTTTCTGGGCTGAGATGGGGAACCGCTGAATTTTGGACTCGGCCGGTGACAAAATGTTCCAAAGACACCCCATGCACAACTCCACCGGGGAAGGTGCCAGGCAGGAGTTCTCCTGGTAGTTTTTACATTGCTCCGGTAGGCATCTGAAAGACACCACAAAAGTTGTTCTACCTGCTTTCTGGGCTGAGATGGGGAACCGCTGAATTTTGGACTCGGCCGGTGACAAAATGTTCCAAACACACCCCATGCACAACTCCACCGGGGAAGGTGCCAGGCAGGAGTTGTCTTGGTAGTTTTTACACTACCTTGGTAGGCAGCTGAAAGACACCACAAAAGTTGTTCTACCTGCTTTCTGGGCTGAGATGGGGAACCGCTGAATTTTTGGACTCGGCTGGTGACAAAATGTTCCGAACACACCCCATGCACAACTCCACCGGGGAAGGTGCCAGACAGGAGTTCTCCTGGTAGTTTTTACATTGCTCCGGTAGGCAGCTGAAAGACACCACAAAAGTTGTTCTACCTGCTTTCTGGGCTGAGATGGGGAACCGCTGAATTTTGGACTCGGCCGGTGACAAAATGTTCCAAAGACACCCCATGCACAACTCCACCGGGGAAGGTGCCAGACAGGAGTTCTCTTAATAGTTTTTACACTACCTTGGTAGGCACCTGAAAGGCACCACAAAAGTTGTTCTACCTGCTTTCTGGGCTGAGATGGGGAATCGCTGAATTTTGGAGTCGGCTGGTGACAAAATGTTCCAAACACACCCCCTGCACAACTCCACCGGGGAAGGTGCCAGACAGGAGTTCTCCTGGTAGTTTTTACATTGCTCCGGTAGGCATCTGAAAGACACCACAAAAGTTGTTCTACCTGCTTTCTGGGCTGAGATGGGGAATCGCTGAATTTTGGACTCGGCCGGTGACAAAATGTTCCAAAGACACCCCATGCACAACTCCACCGGGGAATGTGCCAGACAAGCGTTCTCTTGATAGTTTTTACACTACCTTGGTAGGCATCTGAAAGACACCACAAAAGTTGTTCTACCTGCTTTCTGGGCTGAGATGGGGAACAGCTGAATTTTGGAGTCGGCTGGTGACAAAATGTTCCAAACACACCCCATGCACAACTCCACCGGGGAAGGTGCCAGACAGGAGTTCTCCTGGTAGTTTTTACATTGCTCCGGTAGGCATCTGAAAGACACTACAAAAGTTGTTCTACCTGCTTTCTGGGCTGAGATGGGGAACCGCTGAATTTTGGACTCGGCCGGTGACAAAATGTTCCAAACACACCCCATGCACAACTCCACTAGCGAAGGTGCCAGGGACGAGCTCTGTTGGTAGTTTTTACATTGCTCCGGTAGGCAGCTGAAAGACACCACAAAAGTTGTTCTACCTGCTTTCTGGGCTGAGATGGGGAACCGCTGAATTTTGGACTCGGCCGGTGACAAAATGTTCCAAACACACCCCCTGCACAACTCCACCGGGGAAGGTGCCAGACAGGAGTTCTCTTGGTAGTTTTTACACTACCTTGGTAGGCATTTGAAAGACACCACAAAAGTTGTTCTACCTGCTTTCTGGGCTGAGATGGGGATCCGCTGAATTTTGGAGTAGGCTGGTGACAAAATGTTCCAAACACACCCCATGCACAACTCCACCGGGGAAGGTGCCAGACAGGAGTTCTCCTGGTAGTTTTTACATTGCTCCGGTAGGCATCTGAAAGACACCACAAAAGTTGTTCTACCTGCTTTCTGGGCTGAGATGGGGAACCGCTGAATTTTGGACTGGGCCAGTGACAAAATGTTCCAAAGACACCCCATGCACAACTCCACCGGGGAAGGTGCCAGACAGGAGTTCTCTTAATAGTTTTTACACTACCTTGGTAGGCACCTGAAACGCACCGCAAAAGTTGTTCTACCTGCTTTCTGGGCTGAGATGGGGAACCGCTGAATTTTGGAGTCGCCCGGTGACAAAATGTTCCAAACACACCCCATGCACAACTCCACCGGGGAAGGTGCCAGGCAGGAGTTCTCTTGGTAGTTTTTACACTACCTTGGTAGGCAGCTGAAAGACACCACAAAAGTTGTTCTACCTGCTTTCTGGGCTGAGATGGGGAAACGCTGAATTTTTGGACTCGGCTGGTGACAAAATGTTCCGAACACACCCCATGCACAACTCCACCGGGGAAGGTGCCAGACAGGAGTTCTCCTGGTAGTTTTTACATTGCTCCGGTAGGCATCTGAAAGACACCACAAAAGTTGTTCTACCTGCTTTCTGGGCTGAGATGGGGAACCGCTGAATTTTGGACTCGGCCGGTGACAAAATGTTCCAAAGACACCCCATGCACAACTCCACCGGGGAATGTGCCAGACAAGCGTTCCCTTGATAGTTTTTACACTACCTTGGTAGGCATCTGAAAGACACCACAAAAGTTGTTCTACCTGCTTTCTGGGCTGAGATGGGGAAACGCTGAATTTTGGAGTCGGCTGGTGACAAAATGTTCCAAACACACCCCCTGCACAACTCCACCGGGGAAGGTGCCAGACAGGAGTTCTCCTGGTAGTTTTTACATTGCTCCGGTAGGCATCTGAAAGACACTACAAAAGTTGTTCTACCTGCTTTCTGGGCTGAGATGGGGAACAGCTGAATTTTGGACTCGGCCGGTGACAAAATGTTCCAAACACACCCCCTGCACAACTCCACCGGGGAAGGTGCCAGACAGGAGTTCTCCTGGTAGTTTTTACATTGCTCCGGTAGGCATCTGAAAGACACCACAAAAGTTGTTCTACCTGCTTTCTGGGCTGAGATGGGGAACCGCTGAATTTTGGAGTCGGCTGGTGACAAAATGTTCCAAACACACCCCATGCACAACTCCACCGGGGAAGGTGCCAGACGGGAGTTCTCCTGGTAGTTTTTACATTGCTCCGGTAGGCATCTGAAAGACACCACAAAAGTTGTTCTACCTGCTTTCTGGGCTGAGATGGGGAATCGCTGAATTTTGGACTCGGCCGGTGAAAAAATGTTCCAAAGACACCCCATGCACAACTCCACCGGGGAAGGTGCCAGACAGGAGTTCTCCTGGTAGTTTTTACACTACCTTGGTAGGCATCTAAAAGACACCACAAAAGTTGTTCTACCTGCTTTCTGGGCTGAGATGGGGAAACGCTGAATTTTGGACTCGGCTGGTGACAAAATGTTCCAAACACACCCCCTGCACAACTCCACCGGGGAAGGTGCCAGACAGGAGTTCTCCTGGTAGTTTTTACATTGCTCCGGTAGGCATCTGAAAGACACCACAAAAGTTGTTCTACCTGCTTTCTGGGCTGAGATGGGGAACCGCTGAATTTTGGAGTCGGCTGGTGACAAAATGTTCCAAACACACCCCCTGCACAACTCCACCGGGGAAGGTGCCAGACAGGAGTTCTCCTGGTAGATTTTACACTACCTTGGTAGGGAGCTGAAAGGCAGCACAAAAGTTGTTCTACCTGCTTTCTGGGCTGAGATGGGGAATCGCTGAATTTTGGACTCGGCCGGTGACAAAATGTTCCAAACACACCCCATGCACAACTCCACCGGGGAAGGTGCCAGACAGGAGTTCTCCTGGTAGTTTTTACACTACCTTGGTAGGCACCTGAAAGGCACCACAAAAGTTGTTCTACCTGCTTTCTGGGCTGAGATGGGGAATCGCTGAATTTTGGACTCGGCCGGTGACAAAATGTTCCAAACACACCCCATGCACAACTCCACCGGGGAAGGTGCCAGACAGGAGTTCTCCTGGTAGTTTTTACATTGCTCCGCTAGGCATCTGAAAGACACCACAAAAGTTGTTCTACCTGCTTTCTGGGCTGAGATGGGGAACCGCTGAATTTTGGACTCGGCCGGTGACAAAATGTTCCAAACACACCCCATGCACAACTCCACCGGGGAAGGTGCCAGACGGGAGTTCTCCTGGTAGTTTTTACATTGCTCCGGTAGGCATCTGAAAGACACCACAAAAGTTGTTCTACCTGCTTTCTGGGCTGAGATGGGGAATCGCTGAATTTTGGACTCGGCCGGTGAAAAAATGTTCCAAAGACACCCCATGCACAACTCCACCGGGGAAGGTGCCAGACAGGAGTTCTCTTAGTAGTTTTTACACTACCTTGGTAGGCATCTAAAAGACACCACAAAAGTTGTTCTACCTGCTTTCTGGGCTGAGATGGGGAAACGCTGAATTTTGGACTCGGCTGGTGACAAAATGTTCCAAACACACCCCCTGCACAACTCCACCGGGGAAGGTGCCAGACAGGAGTTCTCCTGGTAGTTTTTACATTGCTCCGGTAGGCATCTGAAAGACACCACAAAAGTTGTTCTACCTGCTTTCTGGGCTGAGATGGGGAACTGCTGAATTTTGGAGTCGGCTGGTGACAAAATGTTCCAAACACACCCCCTGCACAACTCCACCGGGGAAGGTGCCAGACAGGAGTTCTCCTGGTAGATTTTACACTACCTTGGTAGGGAGCTGAAAGGCAGCACAAAAGTTGTTCTACCTGCTTTCTGGGCTGAGATGGGGAATCGCTGAATTTTGGACTCGGCCGGTGACAAAATGTTCCAAACACACCCCATGCACAACTCCACCGGGGAAGGTGCCAGACAGGAGTTCTCCTGGTAGTTTTTACACTACCTTGGTAGGCACCTGAAAGGCACCACAAAAGTTGTTCTACCTGCTTTCTGGGCTGAGATGGGGAATCGCTGAATTTTGGACTCGGCCGGTGACAAAATGTTCCAAACACACCCCATGCACAACTCCACCGGGGAAGGTGCCAGACAGGAGTTCTCCTGGTAGTTTTTACACTACCTTGGTAGGCAGCTGAAAGGCACCACAAAAGTTGTTCTACCTGCTTCCTGGGCTGAGATGGGGAACAGCTGAATTTTGGACTCGGCTGGTGACAAAATTTTAATAAATACACCCCATGCACAACTCCACTAGCGAAGGTGCCAGGGACGAGTTCTGTTGGTAGTTTTTACATTGCTCCGGTAGGCATCAAAAGGACACCACAAAAGTTGTTCTACCTGCTTTCTGGGCTGAGATGGGGAACCGCTGAATTTTGGAGTCGGCCGGTGACAAAATGTTCCAAACACACCCCCTGCACAACTCCACCGGGGAAGGTGCCAGACAGGAGTTCTCCTGGTAGTTTTTACATTGCTCCGGTAGGCATCTGAAAGACACCACAAAAGTTGTTCTACCTGCTTTCTGGGCTGAGATGGGGAATCGCTGAATTTTGGACTCGGCCGGTGACAAAATGTTCCAAAGACACCCCCTGCACAACTCCACCGGGGAAGGTGCCAGACAAGCGTTCTCTTAGTAGTTTTTACACTACCTTGGTAGGCATCTAAAAGACACCACAAAAGTTGTTCTACCTGCTTTCGGGGCTGAGATGGGGAACAGCTGAATTTTGGACTCGGCCGGTGACAAAATGTTCCAAACACACCCCCTGCACAAC
This sequence comes from Falco biarmicus, assembly GCF_023638135.1. NCBI lineage: Eukaryota > Metazoa > Chordata > Aves > Falconiformes > Falconidae > Falco > Falco biarmicus. The sequence goes on along the minus strand of NW_026612008.1, from coordinate 274,073 downwards.
TATACCGGGGAAGGTGCCAGACAGGAGTTCTCCTGGTAGTTTTTACATTGCTCCGGTAGGCATCTAAAAGACACCACAAAAGATGTTCTACCTGCTTTCTGGGCTGAGATGGGGAACCGCTGAATTTTGGACTCGGCCGGTGACAAAATGTTCCAAACACACCCCCTGCACAACTCCACCGGGGAAGGTGCCAGACAGGAGTTCTCCTGGTAGTTTTTACACTACCTTGGTAGGCACCTGAAAGGCACCACAAAAGTTGTTCTACCTGCTTTCTGGGCTGAGATGGGGAATCGCTGAATTTTGGACTCGGCCGGTGACAAAATGTTCCAAAGACACCCCATGCACAACTCCACCGGGGAAGGTGCCAGGCAGGAGTTCTCCTGGTAGTTTTTACATTGCTCCGGTAGGCATCTGAAAGACACCACAAAAGTTGTTCTACCTGCTTTCTGGGCTGAGATGGGGAACCGCTGAATTTTGGACTCGGCCGGTGACAAAATGTTCCAAACACACCCCCTGCACAACTCCACCGGGGAAGGTGCCAGACAGGAGTTCTCTTAGTAGTTTTTACACTACCTTGGTAGGCACCTGAAAGGCACCACAAAAGTTGTTCTACCTGCTTTCTGGGCTGAGATGGGGAACCGCTGAATTTTGGACTCGGCCGGTGACAAAATGTTCCAAACACACCCCATGCACAACTCCACCGGGGAAGGTGCCAGGCAGGAGTTCTCTTGGTAGTTTTTACACTACCTTGGTAGGCATTTGAAAGACACCAAAAAAGTTGTTCTACCTGCTTTCTGGGCTGAGATGGGGAACAGCTGAATTTTTGGGCTCGGCTGGTGACAAAATATTCCGAACACACCCCATGCACAACTCCACCGGGGAAGGTGCCAGACAGGAGTTCTCCTGTAGTTTTTACATTGCTCCGGTAGGCAGCTGAAAGACACCACAAAAGTTGTTCTACCTGCTTTCTGGGCTGAGATGGGGAAACGCTGAATTTTGGACTCGGCCGGTGACAAAATGTTCCAAAGACACCCCCTGCACAACTATACCGGGGAAGGTGCCAGACAGGAGTTCTCCTGGTAGTTTTTACATTGCTCCGGTAGGCATCTAAAAGACACCACAAAAGATGTTCTACCTGCTTTCTGGGCTGAGATGGGGAACCGCTGAATTTTGGAGTCGGCCGGTGACAAAATGTTCCAAACACACCCCCTGCACAACTCCACCGGGGAAGGTGCCAGACAGGAGTTCTCTTAGTAGTTTTTACACTACCTTGGTAGGCAGCTGAAAGGCACCACAAAAGTTGTTCTACCTGCTTTCTGGGCTGAGATGGGGAATCGCTGAATTTTGGACTCGGCCGGTGACAAAATGTTCCGAACACACCCCATGCACAACTCCACCGGGGAAGGTGCCAGACAGGAGTTCTCCTGGTAGTTTTTACATTGCTCCGGTAGGCACCTGAAAGGCACCACAAAAGTTGTTCTACCTGCTTTCTGGGCTGAGATGGGGAACCGCTGAATTTTGGACTCGGCCGGTGACAAAATGTTCCAAACACACCCCCTGCACAACTCCACCGGGGAAGGTGCCAGGCAGGAGTTCTCTTAGTAGTTTTTACACTACCTTGGTAGGCAGCTGAAAGGCACCACAAAAGTTGTTCTACCTGCTTTCTGGGCTGAGATGGGGAACCGCTGAATTTTGGACTCGGCCGGTGACAAAATGTTCCAAACACACCCCATGCACAACTCCACCGGGGAAGGTGCCAGACAGGAGTTCTCCTGGTAGTTTTTACACTACCTTGGTAGGCACCTGAAAGGCACCACAAAAGTTGTTCTACCTGCTTTCTGGGCTGAGATGGGGAACCGCTGAATTTTGGACTCGGCCGGTGACAAAATGTTCCAAACACACCCCATGCACAACTCCACCGGGGAAGGTGCCAGACAGGAGTTCTCCTGGTAGTTTTTACATTGCTCCAGTAGGCATCTGAAAGACACCACAAAAGTTGTTCTACCTGCTTTCTGGGCTGAGATGGGGAACCGCTGAATTTTGGAGTCGGCCGGTGACAAAATGTTCCAAACACACCCCATGCACAACTCCACCGGCAAAGGTGCCAGACAGGAGTTCTCTTGATAGTTTTTACACTACCTTGGTAGGCAGCTAAAAGGCACCACAAAAGTTGTTCTACCTGCTTTCTGGGCTGAGATGGGGAACCGCTGAATTTTGGACTCGGCCGGTGACAAAATGTTCCAAACACACCCCCTGCACAACTCCACTAGCGAAGGTGCCAGGGACGAGCTCTGTTGGTAGTTTTTACATTGCTCCGGTAGGCATGAAAAGGACACCACAAAAGTTGTTCTACCTGCTTTCTGGGCTGAGATGGGGAATCGCTGAATTTTGGACTCGGCCGGAGACAAAATGTTCCAAAGACACCCCATGCACAACTCCACCGGGGAAGGTGCCAGGCAGGAGTTCTCTTGGTAGTTTTTACACTACCTTGGTAGGCATTTGAAAGGCACCACAAAAGTTGTTCTACCTGCTTTCTGGGCTGAGATGGGGAACCGCTGAATTTTGGACTCGGCTGGTGACAAAATGTTCCAAACACACCCCCTGCACAACTCCACCGGGGAAGGTGCCAGACAGGAGTTCTCCTGGTAGTTTTTACATTGCTCCGGTAGGCATCTGAAAGACACCACAAAAGTTGTTCTACCTGCTTTCTGGGCTGAGATGGGGAATCGCTGAATTTTGGAGTCGGCCGGTGACAAAATGTTCCAAAGACACCCCATGCACAACTCCACCGGGGAAGGTGCCAGACAGGAGTTCTCTTAGTAGTTTTTACACTACCTTGGTAGGCAGCTGAAAGGCACCACAAAAGTTGTTCTACCTGCTTTCTGGGCTGAGATGGGGAACCGCTGAATTTTGGAGTCGGCCGGTGACAAAATGTTCCAAAGACACCCCATGCACAACTCCACCGGGGAAGGTGCCAGGCAGGAGTTCTCTTGGTAGTTTTTACACTACCTTGGTAGGCAGCTGAAAGGCACCACAAAAGTTGTTCTACCTGCTTTCTGGGCTGAGATGGGGAACCGCTGAATTTTGGACTCGGCTGGTGACAAAATGTTCCGAACACACCCCATGCACAACTCCACCGGGGAAGGTGCCAGGCAGGAGTTCTCCTGGTAGTTTTTACATTGCTCCGGTAGGCATCTGAAAGACACCACAAAAGTTGTTCTACCTGCTTTCTGGGCTGAGATGGGGAATCGCTGAATTTTGGACTCGGCCGGTGACAAAATGTTCCAAACACACCCCCTGCAAAACTCCACCGGGGAAGGTGCCAGACAAGCATTCTCTTGATAGTTTTTACACTACCTTGGTAGGCATCTAAAAGACACCACAAAAGTTGTTCTACCTGCTTTCTGGGCTGAGATGGGGAACCGCTGAATTTTGGACTCGGCCGGTGACAAAATGTTCCAAAGACACCCCCTGCACAACTCCACCGGGGAATGTGCCAGACAAGCGTTCCCTTGATAGTTTTTACACTACCTTGGTAGGCATCTGAAAGACACCACAAAAGTTGTTCTACCTGCTTTCTGGGCTGAGATGGGGAAACGCTGAATTTTGGAGTCGGCTGGTGACAAAATGTTCCAAACACACCCCCTGCACAACTCCACCGGGGAAGGTGCCAGACAGGAGTTCTCCTGGTAGTTTTTACATTGCTCCGGTAGGCATCTGAAAGACACTACAAAAGTTGTTCTACCTGCTTTCTGGGCTGAGATGGGGAACAGCTGAATTTTGGACTCGGCCGGTGACAAAATGTTCCAAACACACCCCCTGCACAACTCCACCGGGGAAGGTGCCAGACAGGAGTTCTCCTGGTAGTTTTTACATTGCTCCGGTAGGCATCTGAAAGACACCACAAAAGTTGTTCTACCTGCTTTCTGGGCTGAGATGGGGAACCGCTGAATTTTGGAGTCGGCTGGTGACAAAATGTTCCAAACACACCCCCTGCACAACTCCACCGGGGAAGGTGCCAGACGGGAGTTCTCCTGGTAGTTTTTACATTGCTCCGGTAGGCATCTGAAAGACACCACAAAAGTTGTTCTACCTGCTTTCTGGGCTGAGATGGGGAATCGCTGAATTTTGGACTCGGCCGGTGAAAAAATGTTCCAAAGACACCCCATGCACAACTCCACCGGGGAAGGTGCCAGGCAGGAGTTCTCTTAGTAGTTTTTACACTACCTTGGTAGGCATCTAAAAGACACCACAAAAGTTGTTCTACCTGCTTTCTGGGCTGAGATGGGGAAACGCTGAATTTTGGACTCGGCTGGTGACAAAATGTTCCAAACACACCCCCTGCACAACTCCACCGGGGAAGGTGCCAGACAGGAGTTCTCCTGGTAGATTTTACACTACCTTGGTAGGGAGCTGAAAGGCAGCACAAAAGTTGTTCTACCTGCTTTCTGGGCTGAGATGGGGAATCGCTGAATTTTGGACTCGGCCGGTGACAAAATGTTCCAAACACACCCCATGCACAACTCCACCGGGGAAGGTGCCAGACAGGAGTTCTCCTGGTAGTTTTTACACTACCTTGGTAGGCACCTGAAAGGCACCACAAAAGTTGTTCTACCTGCTTTCTGGGCTGAGATGGGGAATCGCTGAATTTTGGACTCGGCCGGTGACAAAATGTTCCAAACACACCCCATGCACAACTCCACCGGGGAAGGTGCCAGACAGGAGTTCTCCTGGTAGTTTTTACATTGCTCCGGTAGGCATCTGAAAGACACCACAAAAGTTGTTCTACCTGCTTTCTGGGCTGAGATGGGGAACCGCTGAATTTTGGACTCGGCCGGTGACAAAATGTTCCAAACACACCCCATGCACAACTCCACTAGCGAAGGTGCCAGACAGGAGTTCTCCTGGTAGTTTTTACACTACCTTGGTAGGCACCTGAAAGGCACCACAAAAGTTGTTCTACCTGCTTTCTGGGCTGAGATGGGGAACCGCTGAATTTTGGACTCGGCCGGTGACAAAATGTTCCAAACACACCCCATGCACAACTCCACCGGGGAAGGTGCCAGGCAGGAGTTCTCCTGGTAGTTTTTACATTGCTCCGGTAGGCATCTGAAAGACACCAAAAAAGTTGTTCTACCTGCTTTCTGGGCTGAGATGGGGAACCGCTGAATTTTGGACTCGGCTGGTGACAAAATGTTCCAAACACACCCCATGCACAACTCCACCGGGGAAGGTGCCAGACGGGAGTTCTCCTGGTAGTTTTTACATTGCTCCGGTAGGCATCTGAAAGACACCACAAAAGTTGTTCTACCTGCTTTCTGGGCTGAGATGGGGAATCGCTGAATTTTGGACTCGGCCGGTGAAAAAATGTTCCAAAGACACCCCATGCACAACTCCACCGGGGAAGGTGCCAGACAGGAGTTCTCTTAGTAGTTTTTACACTACCTTGGTAGGCATCTAAAAGACACCACAAAAGTTGTTCTACCTGCTTTCTGGGCTGAGATGGGGAAACGCTGAATTTTGGACTCGGCTGGTGACAAAATGTTCCAAACACACCCCCTGCACAACTCCACCGGGGAAGGTGCCAGACAGGAGTTCTCCTGGTAGTTTTTACATTGCTCCGGTAGGCATCTGAAAGACACCACAAAAGTTGTTCTACCTGCTTTCTGGGCTGAGATGGGGAACCGCTGAATTTTGGAGTCGGCTGGTGACAAAATGTTCCAAACACACCCCCTGCACAACTCCACCGGGGAAGGTGCCAGACAGGAGTTCTCCTGGTAGATTTTACACTACCTTGGTAGGGAGCTGAAAGGCAGCACAAAAGTTGTTCTACCTGCTTTCTGGGCTGAGATGGGGAATCGCTGAATTTTGGACTCGGCTGGTGACAAAATGTTCCAAACACACCCCCTGCACAACTCCACCGGGGAAGGTGCCAGACAGGAGTTCTCCTGGTAGTTTTTACACTACCTTGGTAGGCACCTGAAAGGCACCACAAAAGTTGTTCTACCTGCTTTCTGGGCTGAGATGGGGAATCGCTGAATTTTGGACTCGGCCGGTGACAAAATGTTCCAAACACACCCCATGCACAACTCCACCGGGGAAGGTGCCAGACAGGAGTTCTCCTGGTAGTTTTTACATTGCTCCGCTAGGCATCTGAAAGACACCACAAAAGTTGTTCTACCTGCTTTCTGGGCTGAGATGGGGAACAGCTGAATTTTGGAGTCGGCCGGTGACAAAATGTTCCAAACACACCCCCTGCACAACTCCACCGGGGAAGGTGCCAGACAGGAGTTCTCCTGGTAGTTTTTACACTACCTTGGTAGGCAGCTGAAAGGCACCACAAAAGTTGTTCTACCTGCTTCCTGGGCTGAGATGGGGAACAGCTGAATTTTGGACTCGACTGGTGATAAAATTTTAATAAATACACCCCATGCACAACTCCACTAGCGAAGGTGCCAGGGACGAGTTCTGTTGGTAGTTTTTACATTGCTCCGGTAGGCATCAAAAGGACACCACAAAAGTTGTTCTACCTGCTTTCTGGGCTGAGATGGGGAACCGCTGAATTTTGGAGTCGGCCGGTGACAAAATGTTCCAAACACACCCCCTGCACAACTCCACCGGGGAAGGTGCCAGACAGGAGTTCTCCTGGTAGTTTTTACATTGCTCCGGTAGGCATCTGAAAGACACCACAAAAGTTGTTCTACCTGCTTTCTGGGCTGAGATGGGGAACCGCTGAATTTTGGACTCGGCCGGTGACAAAATGTTCCAAACACACCCCCTGCACAACTCCACCGGGGAAGGTGCCAGACAGGAGTTCTCTTAGTAGTTTTTACACTACCTTGGTAGGCAGCTGAAAGGCACCACAAAAGTTGTTCTACCTGCTTTCTGGGCTGAGATGGGGAATCGCTGAATTTTGGACTCGGCCGGTGACAAAATGTTCCGAACACACCCCATGCACAACTCCACCGGGGAAGGTGCCAGGCAGGAGTTCTCCTGGTAGTTTTTACATTGCTCCGGTAGGCATCTGAAAGACACCACAAAAGTTGTTCTACCTGCTTTCTGGGCTGAGATGGGGAACCGCTGAATTTTGGACTCGGCCGGTGACAAAATGTTCCAAACACACCCCCTGCACAACTCCACCGGGGAAGGTGCCAGGCAGGAGTTCTCTTAGTAGTTTTTACACTACCTTGGTAGGCAGCTGAAAGGCACCACAAAAGTTGTTCTACCTGCTTTCTGGGCTGAGATGGGGAACCGCTGAATTTTGGACTCGGCCGGTGACAAAATGTTCCAAACACACCCCATGCACAACTCCACCGGGGAAGGTGCCAGACAGGAGTTCTCCTGGTAGTTTTTACACTACCTTGGTAGGCACCTGAAAGGCACCACAAAAGTTGTTCTACCTGCTTTCTGGGCTGAGATGGGGAACCGCTGAATTTTGGACTCGGCCGGTGACAAAATGTTCCAAACACACCCCATGCACAACTCCACCGGGGAAGGTGCCAGGCAGGAGTTCTCTTGGTAGTTTTTACACTACCTTGGTAGGCATTTGAAAGGCACCACAAAAGTTGTTCTACCTGCTTTCTGGGCTGAGATGGGGAACCGCTGAATTTTTGGGCTCGGCTGGTGACAAAATATTCCGAACACACCCCATGCACAACTCCACCGGGGAAGGTGCCAGACAGGAGTTCTCCTGGTAGTTTTTACATTGCTCCGGTAGGCAGCTGAAAGACACCACAAAAGTTGTTCTACCTGCTTTCTGGGCTGAGATGGGGAAACGCTGAATTTTGGACTCGGCCGGTGACAAAATGTTCCAAACACACCCCATGCACAACTCCACCGGGGAAGGTGCCAGACAGGAGTTCTCTTGATAGTTTTTACACTACCTTGGTAGGCAGCTAAAAGGCACCACAAAAGTTGTTCTACCTGCTTTCTGGGCTGAGATGGGGAACCGCTGAATTTTGGACTCGGCCGGTGACAAAATGTTCCAAACACACCCCCTGCACAACTCCACTAGCGAAGGTGCCAGGGACGAGCTCTGTTGGTAGTTTTTACATTGCTCCGGTAGGCATGAAAAGGACACCACAAAAGTTGTTCTACCTGCTTTCTGGGCTGAGATGGGGAATCGCTGAATTTTGGACTCGGCCGGAGACAAAATGTTCCAAAGACACCCCATGCACAACTCCACCGGGGAAGGTGCCAGGCAGGAGTTCTCTTGGTAGTTTTTACACTACCTTGGTAGGCATTTGAAAGGCACCACAAAAGTTGTTCTACCTGCTTTCTGGGCTGAGATGGGGAACCGCTGAATTTTGGACTCGGCTGGTGACAAAATGTTCCAAACACACCCCCTGCACAACTCCACCGGGGAAGGTGCCAGACAGGAGTTCTCCTGGTAGTTTTTACATTGCTCCGGTAGGCATCTGAAAGACACCACAAAAGTTGTTCTACCTGCTTTCTGGGCTGAGATGGGGAATCGCTGAATTTTGGAGTCGGCCGGTGACAAAATGTTCCAAAGACACCCCATGCACAACTCCACCGGGGAAGGTGCCAGACAGGAGTTCTCTTAGTAGTTTTTACACTACCTTGGTAGGCAGCTGAAAGGCACCACAAAAGTTGTTCTACCTGCTTTCTGGGCTGAGATGGGGAACCGCTGAATTTTGGACTCGGCCGGTGACAAAATGTTCCAAAGACACCCCATGCACAACTCCACCGGGGAAGGTGCCAGGCAGGAGTTCTCTTGGTAGTTTTTACACTACCTTGGTAGGCAGCTGAAAGGCACCACAAAAGTTGTTCTACCTGCTTTCTGGGCTGAGATGGGGAACCGCTGAATTTTTGGACTCGGCTGGTGACAAAATGTTCCGAACACACCCCATGCACAACTCCACCGGGGAAGGTGCCAGACAGGAGTTCTCTTGGTAGTTTTTACATTGCTCCGGTAGGCATCTGAAAGACACCACAAAAGTTGTTCTACCTGCTTTCTGGGCTGAGATGGGGAATCGCTGAATTTTGGACTCGGCCGGTGACAAAATGTTCCAAACACACCCCCTGCAAAACTCCACCGGGGAAGGTGCCAGACAAGCATTCTCTTGATAGTTTTTACACTACCTTGGTAGGCATCTAAAAGACACCACAAAAGTTGTTCTACCTGCTTTCTGGGCTGAGATGGGGAACCGCTGAATTTTGGACTCGGCCGGTGACAAAATGTTCCAAAGACACCCCCTGCACAACTATACCGGCGAAGGTGCCAGACAGGAGTTCTCCTGGTAGTTTTTACACTACCTTGGTAGGCACCTGAAAGGCACCACAAAAGTTGTTCTACCTGCTTTCTGGGCTGAGATGGGGAACCGCTGAATTTTGGACTCGGCCGGTGACAAAATGTTCCAAACACACCCCCTGCACAACTCCACCGGGGAAGGTGCCAGGCAGGAGTTCTCTTGGTAGTTTTTACACTACCTTGGTAGGCATTTGAAAGACACCAAAAAAGTTGTTCTACCTGCTTTCTGGGCTGAGATGGGGAACCGCTGAATTTTTGGACTCGGCTGGTGACAAAATATTCCGAACACACCCCATGCACAACTCCACCGGGGAAGGTGCCAGACAGGAGTTCTCCTGTAGTTTTTACATTGCTCCGGTAGGCAGCTGAAAGACACCACAAAAGTTGTTCTACCTGCTTTCTGGGCTGAGATGGGGAAACGCTGAATTTTGGACTCGGCCGGTGACAAAATGTTCCAAAGACACCCCCTGCACAACTATACCGGGGAAGGTGCCAGACAGGAGTTCTCCTGGTAGTTTTTACATTGCTCCGGTAGGCATCTAAAAGACACCACAAAAGATGTTCTACCTGCTTTCTGGGCTGAGATGGGGAACCGCTGAATTTTGGACTCGGCCGGTGACAAAATGTTCCAAAGACACCCCATGCACAACTCCACCGGGGAAGGTGCCAGGCAGGAGTTCTCCTCGTAGTTTTTACATTGCTCCGGTAGGCATCTGAAAGACACCACAAAAGTTGTTCTACCTGCTTTCTGGGCTGAGATGGGGAACCGCTGAATTTTGGACTCGGCCGGTGACAAAATGTTCCAAACACACCCCCTGCACAACTCCACCGGGGAAGGTGCCAGGCAGGAGTTCTCTTGGTAGTTTTTACAGTACCTTGGTAGGCATTTGAAAGGCACCACAAAAGTTGTTCTACCTGCTTTCTGGGCTGAGATGGGGAACCGCTGAATTTTTGGGCTCGGCTGGTGACAAAATATTCCGAACACACCCCATGCACAACTCCACCGGGGAAGGTGCCAGACAGGAGTTCTCCTGTAGTTTTTACATTGCTCCGGTAGGCAGCTGAAAGACACCACAAAAGTTGTTCTACCTGCTTTCTGGGCTGAGATGGGGAAACGCTGAATTTTGGACTCGGCCGGTGACAAAATGTTCCAAACACACCCCATGCACAACTCCACCGGGGAAGGTGCCAGACAGGAGTTCTCTTAATAGTTTTTACACTACCTTGGTAGGCAGCTAAAAGGCACCACAAAAGTTGTTCTACCTGCTTTCTGGGCTGAGATGGGGAACCGCTGAATTTTGGACTCGGCCGGTGACAAAATGTTCCAAACACACCCCATGCACAACTCCACCGGGGAAGGTGCCAGGCAGGAGTTCTCCTGGTAGTTTTTACATTGCTCTGGTAGGCATCTGAAAGACACCACAAAAGTTGTTCTACCTGCTTTCTGGGCTGAGATGGGGAACCGCTGAATTTTGGACTCGGCTGGTGACAAAATGTTCCAAAGACACCCCCTGCACAACTCCACCTGGGAAGGTGCCAGACAAGAGTTCTCTTGAGAGTTTTTACACTACCTTGGTAGGCATCTGAAAGACACCACAAAAGTTGTTCTACCTGCTTTCTGGGCTGAGATGGGGAACCGCTGAATTTTGGACTCGGCCGGTGACAAAATGTTCCAAACACACCCCATGCACAACTCCACCGGGGAAGGTGCCAGACAGGAGTTCTCTTAGTAGTTTTTACACTACCTTGGTAGGCATCTGAAAGACACCACAAAAGTTGTTCTACCTGCTTTCTGGGCTGAGATGGGGAAACGCTGAATTTTGGACTCGGCTGGTGACAAAATGTTCCAAACACACCCCCTGCACAACTCCACCGGGGAAGGTGCCAGACGGGAGTTCTCCTGGTAGTTTTTACATTGCTCCGGTAGGCATCTGAAAGACACCACAAAAGTTGTTCTACCTGCTTTCTGGGCTGAGATGGGGAACCGCTGAATTTTGGACTCGGCCGGTGACAAAATGTTCCAAACACACCCCCTGCACAACTCCACCGGGGAAGGTGCCAGACAGGAGTTCTCTTAGTAGTTTTTACACTACCTTGGTAGGCATCTGAAAGACACCACAAAAGTTGTTCTACCTGCTTTCTGGGCTGAGATGGGGAACCGCTGAATTTTGGACTCGGCTGGTGACAAAATGTTCCAAACACACCCCATGCACAACTCCACCGGGGAAGGTGCCAGACGGGAGTTCTCCTGGTACTTTTTACATTGCTCCGGTAGGCATCTGAAAGACACCACAAAAGTTGTTCTATCTGCTTTCTGGGCTGAGATGGGGAACCGCTGAATTTTGGACTCGGCCGGTGAAAAAATGTTCCAAAGACACCCCATGCACAACTCCACCGGGGAAGGTGCCAGACAGGAGTTCTCTTAGTAGTTTTTACACTACCTTGGTAGGCATCTAAAAGACACCACAAAAGTTGTTCTACCTGCTTTCTGGGCTGAGATGGGGAATCGCTGAATTTTGGAGTCGGCCGGTGACAAAATGTTCCAAACACACCCCATGCACAACTCCACTAGCGAAGGTGCCAGACAGGAGTTCTCCTGGTAGTTTTTACACTACCTTGGTAGGCACCTGAAAGGCACCACAAAAGTTGTTCTACCTGCTTTCTGGGCTGAGATGGGGAACCGCTGAATTTTTGGACTCGGCTGGTGACAAAATGTTCCGAACACACCCCATGCACAACTCCACCGGGGAAGGTGCCAGACAGGAGTTCTCCTGGTAGTTTTTACATTGCTCCGGTAGGCATCTGAAAGACACCACAAAAGTTGTTCTACCTGCTTTCTGGGCTGAGATGGGGAATCGCTGAATTTTGGACTCGGCCGGTGACAAAATGTTCCAAACACACCCCCTGCAAAACTCCACCGGGGAAGGTGCCAGACAAGCGTTGTCTTGATAGTTTTTACACTACCTTGGTAGGCATCTAAAAGACACCACAAAAGTTGTTCTACCTGCTTTCTGGGCTGAGATGGGGAACAGCTGAATTTTGGAGTCGGCCGGTGACAAAATGTTCCAAAGACACCCCCTGCACAACTATACCGGGGAAGGTGCCAGACAGGAGTTCTTCTGGTAGTTTTTACATTGCTCCGGTAGGCATCTAAAAGACACCACAAAAGATGTTCTACCTGCTTTCTGGGCTGAGATGGGGAACGGCTGAATTTTGGACTCGGCCGGTGACAAAATGTTCCAAACACACCCCATGCACAACTCCACCGGGGAAGGTGCCAGACAGGATTTCTCCTGGTAGTTTTTACACTACCTTGGTAGGCACCTGAAAGGCACCACAAAAGTTGTTCTACCTGCTTTCTGGGCTGAGATGGGGAATCGCTGAATTTTGGACTCGGCCGGTGACAAAATGTTCCAAACACACCCCATGCACAACTCCACCGGGGAAGGTGCCAGACAGGAGTTCTCCTGGTAGTTTTTACATTGCTCCGGTAGGCATCTGAAAGACACCACAAAAGTTGTTCTACCTGCTTTCTGGGCTGAGATGGGGAACCGCTGAATTTTGGACTCGGCCGGTGACAAAATGTTCCAAACACACCCCATGCACAACTCCACCGGGGAAGGTGCCAGACAGGAGTTCTCCTGGTAGTTTTTACACTACCTTGGTAGGCAGCTGAAAGGCACCACAAAAGTTGTTCTACCTGCTTTCTGGGCTGAGATGGGGAACCGCTGAATTTTGGAGTCGGCCGGTGACAAAATGTTCCAAACATACCCCATGCACAACTCCACTAGCGAAGGTGCCAGACAGGAGTTCTCCTGGTAGTTTTTACACTACCTTGGTAGGCACCTGAAAGGCACCACAAAAGTTGTTCTACCTGCTTTCTGGGCTGAGATGGGGAACCGCTGAATTTTGGACTCGGCCGGTGACAAAATGTTCCGAACACACCCCATGCACAACTCCACCGGGGAAGGTGCCAGACAGGAGTTCTCCTGGTAGTTTTTACATTGCTCCGGTAGGCATCTGAAAGACACCACAAAAGTTGTTCTACCTGCTTTCTGGGCTGAGATGGGGAACCGCTGAATTTTGGACTCGGCTGGTGACAAAATGTTCCAAAGACACCCCATGCACAACTCCACCGGGGAAGGTGCCAGACAGGAGTTCTCCTGGTAGATTTTACACTACCTTGGTAGGGAGCTGAAAGGCAGCACAAAAGTTGTTCTACCTGCTTTCTGGGCTGAGATGGGGAATCGCTGAATTTTGGACTCGGCCGGTGACAAAATGTTCCAAACGCACCCCATGCACAACTCCACCGGGGAAGGTGCCAGGCAGGAGTTCTCTTGGTAGTTTTTACACTACCTTGGTAGGCATTTGAAAGGCACCACAAAAGTTGTTCTACCTGCTTTCTGGGCTGAGATGGGGAACCGCTGAATTTTTGGACTCGGCTGGTGACAAAATATTCCGAACACACCCCATGCACAACTCCACCGGGGAAGGTGCCAGACAGGAGTTCTCCTGGTAGTTTTTACATTGCTCCGGTAGGCATCTGAAAGACACCACAAAAGTTGTTCTACCTGCTTTCTGGGCTGAGATGGGGAACCGCTGAATTTTGGACTCGGCTGGTGACAAAATGTTCCAAACACACCCCATGCACAACTCCACCGGGGAAGGTGCCAGATAGGAGTTCTCTTAGTAGTTTTTACACTACCTTGGTAGGCACCTGAAAGGCACCACAAAAGTTGTTCTACCTGCTTTCTGGGCTGAGATGGGGAACCGCTGAATTTTGGACTCGGCCGGTGACAAAATGTTCCAAAGACACCCCATGCACAACTCCACCGGGGAAGGTGCCAGACAGGAGTTCTCCTGGTAGTTTTTACACTACCTTGGTAGGCAGCTAAAAGGCACCACAAAAGTTGTTCTACCTGCTTTCTGGGCTGAGATGGGGAATCGCTGAATTTTGGACTCGGCCGGTGACAAAATGTTCCAAACACACCCCATGCACAACTCCACCGGGGAAGGTGCCAGACAGGAGTTCTCCTGGTAGTTTTTACATTGCTCCGCTAGGCATCTGAAAGACACCACAAAAGTTGTTCTACCTGCTTTCTGGGCTGAGATGGGGAACCGCTGAATTTTGGACTCGGCCGGTGACAAAATGTTCCAAAGACACCCCATGCACAACTCCACTAGCGAAGGTGCCAGACAGGAGTTCTCCTGGTAGTTTTTACACTACCTTGGTAGGCACCTGAAAGGCACCACAAAAGTTGTTCTACCTGCTTTCTGGGCTGAGATGGGGAACCGCTGAATTTTGGACTCGGCCGGTGACAAAATGTTCCAAACACACCCCCTGCACAACTCCACCGGGGAAGGTGCCAGGCAGGAGTTCTCTTGGTAGTTTTTACACTACCTTGGTAGGCATTTGAAAGGCACCACAAAAGTTGTTCTACCTGCTTTCTGGGCTGAGATGGGGAACCGCTGAATTTTTGGACTCGGCTGTTGACAAAATGTTCCAAACACACCCCCTGCACAACTCCACCGGGGAAGGTGCCAGACAGGAGTTCTCCTGGTAGTTTTTACATTGCTCCGGTAGGCATCTGAAAGACACCACAAAAGTTGTTCTACCTGCTTTCTGGGCTGAGATGGGGAATCGCTGAATTTTGGACTCGGCCGGTGACAAAATGTTCCAAACACACCCCCTGCAAAACTCCACCGGGGAAGGTGCCAGACAAGCGTTCTCTTGATAGTTTTTACACTACCTTGGTAGGCATCTAAAAGACACCACAAAAGTTGTTCTACCTGCTTTCTGGGCTGAGATGGGGAACCGCTGAATTTTGGACTCGGCCGGTGACAAAATGTTCCAAACACACCCCCTGCACAACTCCACCGGGGAAGGTGCCAGGCAGGAGTTCTCTTGGTAGTTTTTACACTACCTTGGTAGGCATTTGAAAGACACCAAAAAAGTTGTTCTACCTGCTTTCTGGGCTGAGATGGGGAACCGCTGAATTTTTGGACTCGGCTGGTGACAAAATATTCCGAACACACCCCATGCACAACTCCACCGGGGAAGGTGCCAGACAGGAGTTCTCCTGTAGTTTTTACATTGCTCCGGTAGGCAGCTGAAAGACACCACAAAAGTTGTTCTACCTGCTTTCTGGGCTGAGATGGGGAAACGCTGAATTTTGGACTCGGCCGGTGACAAAATGTTCCAAAGACACCCCCTGCACAACTATACCGGGGAAGGTGCCAGACAGGAGTTCTCCTGGTAGTTTTTACATTGCTCCGGTAGGCATCTAAAAGACACCACAAAAGATGTTCTACCTGCTTTCTGGGCTGAGATGGGGAACCGCTGAATTTTGGACTCGGCCGGTGACAAAATGTTCCAAACACACCCCCTGCACAACTCCACCGGGGAAGGTGCCAGACAGGAGTTCTCTTAGTAGTTTTTACACTACCTTGGTAGGCAGCTGAAAGGCACCACAAAAGTTGTTCTACCTGCTTTCTGGGCTGAGATGGGGAACCGCTGAATTTTGGACTCGGCCGGTGACAAAATGTTCCAAACACACCCCATGCACAACTCCACTAGCGAAGGTGCCAGACAGGAGTTCTCCTGGTAGTTTTTACACTACCTTGGTAGGCACCTGAAAGGCACCACAAAAGTTGTTCTACCTGCTTTCTGGGCTGAGATGGGGAACCGCTGAATTTTGGACTCGGCCGGTGACAAAATGTTCCAAACACACCCCATGCACAACTCCACCGGGGAAGGTGCCAGGCAGGAGTTCTCTTGGTAGTTTTTACAGTACCTTGGTAGGCATTTGAAAGGCACCACAAAAGTTGTTCTACCTGCTTTCTGGGCTGAGATGGGGAACCGCTGAATTTTTGGGCTTGGCTGGTGACAAAATATTCCGAACACACCCCATGCACAACTCCACCGGGGAAGGTGCCAGACAGGAGTTCTCCTGTAGTTTTTACATTGCTCCGGTAGGCAGCTGAAAGACACCACAAAAGTTGTTCTACCTGCTTTCTGGGCTGAGATGGGGAAACGCTGAATTTTGGACTCGGCCGGTGACAAAATGTTCCAAACACACCCCATGCACAACTCCACCGGGGAAGGTGCCAGACAGGAGTTCTCCTAATAGTTTTTACACTACCTTGGTAGGCAGCTAAAAGGCACCACAAAAGTTGTTCTACCTGCTTTCTGGGCTGAGATGGGGAACCGCTGAATTTTGGACTCGGCCGGTGACAAAATGTTCCAAACACACCCCATGCACAACTCCACCGGGGAAGGTGCCAGGCAGGAGTTCTCCTGGTAGTTTTTACATTGCTCTGGTAGGCATCTGAAAGACACCACAAAAGTTGTTCTACCTGCTTTCTGGGCTGAGATGGGGAACCGCTGAATTTTGGAGTCGGCTGGTGACAAAATGTTCCAAAGACACCCCCTGCACAACTCCACCGGGGAAGGTGCCAGACAAGAGTTCTCTTGAGAGTTTTTACACTACCTTGGTAGGCATCTGAAAGACACCACAAAAGTTGTTCTACCTGCTTTCTGGGCTGAGATGGGGAACCGCTGAATTTTGGACTCGGCCGGTGACAAAATGTTCCAAACACACCCCATGCACAACTCCACCGGGGAAGGTGCCAGACAGGAGTTCTCTTAGTAGTTTTTACACTACCTTGGTAGGCATCTGAAAGACACCACAAAAGTTGTTCTACCTGCTTTCTGGGCTGAGATGGGGAAACGCTGAATTTTGGACTCGGCTGGTGACAAAATGTTCCAAACACACCCCCTGCACAACTCCACCGGGGAAGGTGCCAGACGGGAGTTCTCCTGGTAGTTTTTACATTGCTCCGGTAGGCATCTGAAAGACACCACAAAAGTTGTTCTACCTGCTTTCTGGCCTGAGATGGGGAACCGCTGAATTTTGGACTCGGCCGGTGACAAAATGTTCCAAACACACCCCCTGCACAACTCCACCGGGGAAGGTGCCAGACAGGAGTTCTCTTAGTAGTTTTTACACTACCTTGGTAGGCATCTGAAAGACACCACAAAAGTTGTTCTACCTGCTTTCTGGGCTGAGATGGGGAACCGCTGAATTTTGGACTCGGCTGGTGACAAAATGTTCCAAACACACCCCATGCACAACTCCACCGGGGAAGGTGCCAGACGGGAGTTCTCCTGGTAGTTTTTACATTGCTCCGGTAGGCATCTGAAAGACACCACAAAAGTTGTTCTATCTGCTTTCTGGGCTGAGATGGGGAACCGCTGAATTTTGGACTCGGCCGGTGAAAAAATGTTCCAAAGACACCCCATGCACAACTCCACCGGGGAAGGTGCCAGACAGGAGTTCTCTTAGTAGTTTTTACACTACCTTGGTAGGCATCTAAAAGACACCACAAAAGTTGTTCTACCTGCTTTCTGGGCTGAGATGGGGAATCGCTGAATTTTGGAGTCGGCCGGTGACAAAATGTTCCAAACACACCCCATGCACAACTCCACTAGCGAAGGTGCCAGACAGGAGTTCTCCTGGTAGTTTTTACACTACCTTGGTAGGCACCTGAAAGGCACCACAAAAGTTGTTCTACCTGCTTTCTGGGCTGAGATGGGGAATCGCTGAATTTTGGACTCGGCCGGTGACAAAATGTTCCAAACACACCCCATGCACAACTCCACTAGCGAAGGTGCCAGACAGGAGTTCTCCTGGTAGTTTTTACACTACCTTGGTAGGCACCTGAAAGGCACCACAAAAGTTGTTCTACCTGCTTTCTGGGCTGAGATGGGGAACCGCTGAATTTTGGACTCGGCCGGTGACAAAATGTTCCAAACACACCCCATGCACAACTCCACCGGGGAAGGTGCCAGACAGGAGTTCTCTTAGTAGTTTTTACACTACCTTGGTAGGCATCTGAAAGACACCACAAAAGTTGTTCTACCTGCTTTCTGGGCTGAGATGGGGAAACGCTGAATTTTGGACTCGGCTGGTGACAAAATGTTCCAAACACACCCCCTGCACAACTCCACCGGGGAAGGTGCCAGACGGGAGTTCTCCTGCTAGTTTTTACATTGCTCCGGTAGGCATCTGAAAGACACCACAAAAGTTGTTCTACCTGCTTTCTGGCCTGAGATGGGGAACCGCTGAATTTTGGACTCGGCCGGTGACAAAATGTTCCAAACACACCCCCTGCACAACTCCACCGGGGAAGGTGCCAGACAGGAGTTCTCCTGGTAGTTTTTACACTACCTTGGTAGGCATCTGAAAGACACCACAAAAGTTGTTCTACCTGCTTTCTGGGCTGAGATGGGGAACCGCTGAATTTTGGACTCGGCTGGTGACAAAATGTTCCAAACACACCCCATGCACAACTCCACCGGGGAAGGTGCCAGACGGGAGTTCTCCTGGTAGTTTTTACATTGCTCCGGTAGGCATCTGAAAGACACCACAAAAGTTGTTCTATCTGCTTTCTGGGCTGAGATGGGGAACCGCTGAATTTTGGACTCGGCCGGTGAAAAAATGTTCCAAAGACACCCCATGCACAACTCCACCGGGGAAGGTGCCAGACAGGAGTTCTCTTAGTAGTTTTTACACTACCTTGGTAGGCATCTAAAAGACACCACAAAAGTTGTTCTACCTGCTTTCTGGGCTGAGATGGGGAATCGCTGAATTTTGGAGTCGGCCGGTGACAAAATGTTCCAAACACACCCCATGCACAACTCCACTAGCGAAGGTGCCAGACAGGAGTTCTCCTGGTAGTTTTTACACTACCTTGGTAGGCACCTGAAAGGCACCACAAAAGTTGTTCTACCTGCTTTCTGGGCTGAGATGGGGAATCGCTGAATTTTGGACTCGGCCGGTGACAAAATGTTCCAAAGACACCCCATGCACAACTCCACCGGGGAAGGTGCCAGACAGGAGTTCTCCTGGTAGTTTTTACATTGCTCCGGTAGGCATCTGAAAGACACCACAAAAGTTGTTCTACCTGCTTTCTGGGCTGAGATGGGGAACCGCTGAATTTTGGACTTGGCCGGTGACAAAATGTTCCAAACACACCCCATGCACAACTCCACCGGGGAAGGTGCCATACAGGAGTTCTCCTGGTAGTTTTTACACTACCTTGGTAGGCATCTGAAAGGCACCAAAAAAGTTGTTCTACCTGCTTTCTGGGCTGAGATGGGGAACCGCTGAATTTTGGAGTCGGCCGGTGACAAAATGTTCCAAACATACCCCATGCACAACTCCACTAGCGAAGGTGCCAGACAGGAGTTCTCCTGGTAGTTTTTACACTACCTTGGTAGGCACCTGAAAGGCACCACAAAAGTTGTTCTACCTGCTTTCTGGGCTGAGATGGGGAACCGCTGAATTTTGGACTCGGCCGGTGACAAAATGTTCCAAACGCACCCCATGCACAACTCCACCGGGGAAGGTGCCAGGCAGGAGTTCTCTTGGTAGTTTTTACACTACCTTGGTAGGCATTTGAAAGGCACCACAAAAGTTGTTCTACCTGCTTTCTGGGCTGAGATGGGGAACCGCTGAATTTTTGGACTCGGCTGGTGACAAAATATTCCGAACACACCCCATGCACAACTCCACCGGGGAAGGTGCCAGACAGGAGTTCTCTTAGTAGTTTTTACATTGCTCCGGTAGGCATCTGAAAGACACCACAAAAGTTGTTCTACCTGCTTTCTGGGCTGAGATGGGGAACCGCTGAATTTTGGACTCGGCCAGTGACAAAATGTTCCAAAGACACCCCATGCACAACTCCACCGGGGAAGGTGCCAGACAGGAGTTCTCTTAGTAGTTTTTACACTACCTTGGTAGGCACCTGAAAGGCACCACAAAAGTTGTTCTACCTGCTTTCTGGGCTGAGATGGGGAACCGCTGAATTTTGGACTCGGCCGGTGACAAAATGTTCCAAAGACACCCCATGCACAACTCCACCGGGGAAGGTGCCAGACAGGAGTTCTCCTGGTAGTTTTTACACGACCTTGGTAGGCAGCTGAAAGGCACCACAAAAGTTGTTCTACCTGCTTTCTGGGCTGAGATGGGGAATCGCTGAATTTTGGACTCGGCCGGTGACAAAATGTTCCAAACACACCCCATGCACAACTCCACCGGGGAAGGTGCCAGACAGGAGTTCTCCTGGTAGTTTTTACATTGCTCCGCTAGGCATCTGAAAGACACCACAAAAGTTGTTCTACCTGCTTTCTGGGCTGAGATGGGGAACCGCTGAATTTTGGACTCGGCCGGTGACAAAATGTTCCAAAGACACCCCATGCACAACTCCACTAGCGAAGGTGCCAGACAGGAGTTCTCCTGGTAGTTTTTACACTACCTTGGTAGGCACCTGAAAGGCACCACAAAAGTTGTTCTACCTGCTTTCTGGGCTGAGATGGGGAACCGCTGAATTTTGGACTCGGCCGGTGACAAAATGTTCCAAACACACCCCCTGCACAACTCCACCGGGGAAGGTGCCAGGCAGGAGTTCTCTTGGTAGTTTTTACACTACCTTGGTAGGCATTTGAAAGGCACCACAAAAGTTGTTCTACCTGCTTTCTGGGCTGAGATGGGGAACCGCTGAATTTTTGGACTCGGCTGGTGACAAAATGTTCCAAACACACCCCCTGCACAACTCCACCGGGGAAGGTGCCAGACAGGAGTTCTCCTGGTAGTTTTTACATTGCTCCGGTAGGCATCTGAAAGACACCACAAAAGTTGTTCTACCTGCTTTCTGGGCTGAGATGGGGAATCGCTGAATTTTGGACTCGGCCGGTGACAAAATGTTCCAAACACACCCCCTGCACAACTCCACCGGGGAAGGTGCCAGACAAGCGTTCTCTTGATAGTTTTTACACTACCGTGGTAGGCACCTGAAAGACACCACAAAAGTTGTTCTACCTGCTTTCTGGGCTGAGACGGGGAACAGCTGAATTTTGGACTCGGCCGGTGACAAAATGTTCCAAAGACACCCCCTGCACAACTATACCGGGGAAGGTGCCAGACAGGAGTTCTCTTGGTAGTTTTTACACTACCTTGGTAGGCACCTGAAAGGCACCACAAAAGTTGTTCTACCTGCTTTCTGGGCTGAGATGGGGAACCGCTGAATTTTGGACTCGGCCGGTGACAAAATGTTCCAAACACACCCCATGCACAACTCCACCGGGGAAGGTGCCAGGCAGGAGTTCTCTTGGTAGTTTTTACACTACCTTGGTAGGCATTTGAAAGGCACCACAAAAGTTGTTCTACCTGCTTTCTGGGCTGAGATGGGGAACCGCTGAATTTTTGGACTCGGCTGGTGACAAAATGTTCCAAACACACCCCATGCACAACTCCACCGGGGAAGGTGCCAGACAGGAGTTCTCTTAATAGTTTTTACACTACCTTGGTAGGCAGCTAAAAGGCACCACAAAAGTTGTTCTACCTGCTTTCTGGGCTGAGATGGGGAACCGCTGAATTTTGGAGTCGGCCGGTGACAAAATGTTCCAAACACACCCCATGCACAACTCCACTAGCGAAGGTGCCAGGGACGAGCTCTGTTGGTAGTTTTTACATTGCTCCGGTAGGCATCAAAAGGACACCACAAAAGTTGTTCTACCTGCTTTCTGGGCTGAGATGGGGAATCGCTGAATTTTGGACTCGGCCGGTGACAAAATGTTCCAAAGACACCCCATGCACAACTCCACCGGGGAAGGTGCCAGACAGGAGTTCTCCTGGTAGTTTTTACATTGCTCCGGTAGGCATCTGAAAGACACCACAAAAGTTGTTCTACCTGCTTTCTGGGCTGAGATGGGGAACCGCTGAATTTTGGACTCGGCCGGTGACAAAATGTTCCAAACACACCCCATGCACAACTCCACTAGCGAAGGTGCCAGACAGGAGTTCTCCTGGTAGTTTTTACACTACCTTGGTAGGCACCTGAAAGGCACCACAAAAGTTGTTCTACCTGCTTTCTGGGCTGAGATGGGGAACCGCTGAATTTTGGAGTCGCCCGGTGACAAAACGTTCCAAAGACACCCCATGCACAACTCCACCGGGGAAGGTGCCAGGCAGGAGTTCTCTTGGTAGTTTTTACACTACCTTGGTAGGCATTTGAAAGGCACCACAAAAGTTGTTCTACCTGCTTTCTGGGCTGAGATGGGGAACCGCTGAATTTTGGACTCGGCCAGAGACAAAATGTTCCAAACACACCCCCTGCACAACTCCACCGGGGAAGGTGCCAGACAGGAGTTCTCCTGGTAGTTTTTACATTGCTCCGGTAGGCAGCTGAAAGACACCACAAAAGTTGTTCTACCTGCTTTCTGGGCTGAGATGGGGAATCGCTGAATTTTGGACTCGGCCGGTGACAAAATGTTCCAAACACACCCCCTGCACAACTCCACCGGGGAAGGTGCCAGACAAGCGTTCTCTTGATAGTTTTTACACTACCTTGGTAGGCATCTAAAAGACATCACAAAAGTTGTTCTACCTGCTTTCTGGGCTGAGATGGGGAACCGCTGAATTTTGGACTCGGCCGGTGACAAAATGTTCCAAACACACCCCCTGCACAACTCCACCGGGGAAGGTGCCAGACAGGAGTTCTCTTAGTAGTTTTTACACTACCTTGGTAGGCAGCTGAAAGGCACCACAAAAGTTGTTCTACCTGCTTTCTGGGCTGAGATGGGGAACCGCTGAATTTTGGACTCGGCCGGTGACAAAATGTTCCAAACACACCCCATGCACAACTCCACTAGCGAAGGTGCCAGACAGGAGTTCTCCTGGTAGTTTTTACACTACCTTGGTAGGCACCTGAAAGGCACCACAAAAGTTGTTCTACCTGCTTTCTGGGCTGAGATGGGGAACCGCTGAATTTTGGACTCGGCCGGTGACAAAATGTTCCAAACACACCCCATGCACAACTCCACCGGGGAAGGTGCCAGGCAGGAGTTCTCTTGGTAGTTTTTACACTACCTTGGTAGGCATTTGAAAGGCACCACAAAAGTTGTTCTACCTGCTTTCTGGGCTGAGATGGGGAACCGCTGAATTTTTGGGCTCGGCTGGTGACAAAATATTCCGAACACACCCCATGCACAACTCCACCGGGGAAGGTGCCAGACAGGAGTTCTCTTGGTAGTTTTTACATTGCTCCGGTAGGCAGCTGAAAGACACCACAAAAGTTGTTCTACCTGCTTTCTGGGCTGAGATGGGGAAACGCTGAATTTTGGACTCGGCCGGTGACAAAATGTTCCAAAGACACCCCCTGCACAACTATACCGGGGAAGGTGCCAGACAGGAGTTCTCCTGGTAGTTTTTACATTGCTCCGGTAGGCATCTAAAAGACACCACAAAAGATGTTCTACCTGCTTTCTGGGCTGAGATGGGGAACCGCTGAATTTTGGACTCGGCCGGTGACAAAATGTTCCAAACACACCCCCTGCACAACTCCACCGGGGAAGGTGCCAGACAGGAGTTCTCCTGGTAGTTTTTACACTACCTTGGTAGGCACCTGAAAGGCACCACAAAAGTTGTTCTACCTGCTTTCTGGGCTGAGATGGGGAACCGCTGAATTTTGGACTCGGCCGGTGACAAAATGTTCCAAAGACACCCCATGCACAACTCCACCGGGGAAGGTGCCAGGCAGGAGTTCTCCTGGTAGTTTTTACATTGCTCCGGTAGGCATCTGAAAGACACCACAAAAGTTGTTCTACCTGCTTTCTGGGCTGAGATGAGGAACCGCTGAATTTTGGACTCGGCCGGTGACAAAATGTTCCAAACACACCCCCTGCACAACTCCACCGGGGAAGGTGCCAGACAGGAGTTCTCTTAATAGTTTTTACACTACCTTGGTAGGCAGCTGAAAGGCACCACAAAAGTTGTTCTACCTGCTTTCTGGGCTGAGATGGGGAACCGCTGAATTTTGGACTCGGCCGGTGACAAAATGTTCCAAACACACCCCATGCACAACTCCACTAGCGAAGGTGCCAGACAGGAGTTCTCCTGGTAGTTTTTACACTACCTTGGTAGGCAGCTGAAAGGCACCACAAAAGTTGTTCTACCTGCTTTCTGGGCTGAGATGGGGAACCGCTGAATTTTGGAGTCGGCCGGTGACAAAATGTTCCAAACACACCCCATGCACAACTCCACCGGGGAAGGTGCCAGGCAGGAGTTCTCTTGGTAGTTTTTACACTACCTTGGTAGGCATTTGAAAGGCACCACAAAAGTTGTTCTACCTGCTTTCTGGGCTGAGATGGGGAACCGCTGAATTTTGGAGTCGGCTGGTGACAAAATGTTCCAAACACACCCCATGCACAACTCCACCGGGGAAGGTGCCAGGCAGGAGTTCTCTTGGTAGTTTTTACACTACCTTGGTAGCCATTTGAAAGGCACCACAAAAGTTGTTCTACCTGCTTTCTGGGCTGAGATGGGGAACCGCTGAATTTTGGAGTCGGCTGGTGACAAAATGTTCCAAACACACCCCATGCACAACTCCACCGGGGAAGGTGCCAGGCAGGAGTTCTCTTGGTAGTTTTTACACTACCTTGGTAGGCATTTGAAAGGCACCACAAAAGTTGTTCTACCTGCTTTCTGGGCTGAGATGGGGAACCGCTGAATTTTTGGGCTCGGCTGGTGACAAAATATTCCGAACACACCCCATGCACAACTCCACCGGGGAAGGTGCCAGACAGGAGTTCTCTTGGTAGTTTTTACATTGCTCCGGTAGGCAGCTGAAAGACACCACAAAAGTTGTTCTACCTGCTTTCTGGGCTGAGATGGGGAAACGCTGAATTTTGGACTCGGCCGGTGACAAAATGTTCCAAAGACACCCCCTGCACAACTATACCGGGGAAGGTGCCAGACAGGAGTTCTCCTGGTAGTTTTTACATTGCTCCGGTAGGCATCTAAAAGACACCACAAAAGATGTTCTACCTGCTTTCTGGGCTGAGATGGGGAACCGCTGAATTTTGGACTCGGCCGGTGACAAAATGTTCCAAACACACCCCCTGCACAACT
This sequence comes from Falco biarmicus, assembly GCF_023638135.1. Classification (NCBI taxonomy): domain Eukaryota; kingdom Metazoa; phylum Chordata; class Aves; order Falconiformes; family Falconidae; genus Falco; species Falco biarmicus. The sequence continues at coordinate 248,831 of NW_026612008.1, read as the reverse complement.
CCACCGGGGAAGGTGCCAGACAGGAGTTCTCCTGGTAGTTTTTACACTACCTTGGTAGGCACCTGAAAGGCACCACAAAAGTTGTTCTTCCTGCTTTCTGGTCTGAGATGGGGAACCGCTGAATTTTGGACTCGGCCGGTGACAAAATGTTCCAAAGACACCCCATGCACAACTCCACCGGGGAAGGTGCCAGGCAGGAGTTCTCCTGGTAGTTTTTACATTGCTCCGGTAGGCATCTGAAAGACACCACAAAAGTTGTTCTACCTGCTTTCTGGGCTGAGATGAGGAACCGCTGAATTTTGGACTCGGCCGGTGACAAAATGTTCCAAACACACCCCCTGCACAACTCCACCGGGGAAGGTGCCAGACAGGAGTTCTCTTAATAGTTTTTACACTACCTTGGTAGGCAGCTGAAAGGCACCACAAAAGTTGTTCTACCTGCTTTCTGGGCTGAGATGGGGAACCGCTGAATTTTGGACTCGGCCGGTGACAAAATGTTCCAAACACACCCCATGCACAACTCCACTAGCGAAGGTGCCAGACAGGAGTTCTCCTGGTAGTTTTTACACTACCTTGGTAGGCAGCTGAAAGGCACCACAAAAGTTGTTCTACCTGCTTTCTGGGCTGAGATGGGGAACCGCTGAATTTTGGAGTCGGCCGGTGACAAAATGTTCCAAACACACCCCATGCACAACTCCACCGGGGAAGGTGCCAGGCAGGAGTTCTCTTGGTAGTTTTTACACTACCTTGGTAGGCATTTGAAAGGCACCACAAAAGTTGTTCTACCTGCTTTCTGGGCTGAGATGGGGAACCGCTGAATTTTTGGGCTCGGCTGGTGACAAAATATTCCGAACACACCCCATGCACAACTCCACCGGGGAAGGTGCCAGACAGGAGTTCTCCTGTAGTTTTTACATTGCTCCGGTAGGCAGCTGAAAGACACCACAAAAGTTGTTCTACCTGCTTTCTGGGCTGAGATGGGGAACCGCTGAATTTTGGAGTCGCCCGGTGACAAAATGTTCCAAAGACACCCCATGCACAACTCCACCGGGGAAGGTGCCAGGCAGGAGTTCTCTTGGTAGTTTTTACACTACCTTGGTAGGCAGCTGAAAGGCACCACAAAAGTTGTTCTACCTGCTTTCTGGGCTGAGATGGGGAACCGCTGAATTTTGGACTCGGCCAGAGACAAAATGTTCCAAACACACCCCCTGCACAACTCCACCGGGGAAGGTGCCAGACAGGAGTTCTCCTGGTAGTTTTTACATTGCTCCGGTAGGCATCTGAAAGACACCACAAAAGTTGTTCTACCTGCTTTCTGGGCTGAGATGGGGAATCGCTGAATTTTGGAGTCGGCCGGTGACAAAATGTTCCAAACACACCCCCTGCACAACTATACCGGGGAAGGTGCCAGACAGGAGTTCTCCTGGTAGTTTTTACATTGCTCCGGTAGGCATCTAAAAGACACCACAAAAGATGTTCTACCTGCTTTCTGGGCTGAGATGGGGAACCGCTGAATTTTGGAGTCGGCCGGTGACAAAATGTTCCAAACACACCCCCTGCACAACTCCACCGGGGAAGGTGCCAGACAGGAGTTCTCCTGGTAGTTTTTACACTACCTTGGTAGGCACCTGAAAGGCACCACAAAAGTTGTTCTACCTGCTTTCTGGGCTGAGATGGGGAATCGCTGAATTTTGGACTCGGCCGGTGACAAAATGTTCCAAACACACCCCCTGCAAAACTCCACCGGGGAAGGTGCCAGACAAGCGTTCTCTTGATAGTTTTTACACTACCTTGGTAGGCATCTAAAAGACACCACAAAAGTTGTTCTACCTGCTTTCTTTGCTGAGATGGGGAACAGCTGAATTTTGGACTCGGCCGGTGACAAAATGTTCCAAAGACACCCCCTGCACAACTATACCGGGGAAGGTGCCAGACAGGAGTTCTCCTGGTAGTTTTTACATTGCTCCGGTAGGCATCTAAAAGACACCACAAAAGTTGTTCTACCTGCTTTCTGGGCTGAGATGGGGAACCGCTGAATTTTGGAGTCGGCCGGTGACAAAATGTTCCAAAGACACCCCATGCACAACTCCACCGGGGAAGGTGCCAGACAGGAGTTCTCCTGGTAGTTTTTACACTACCTTGGTAGGCACCTGAAAGGCACCACAAAAGTTGTTCTACCTGCTTTCTGGGCTGAGATGGGGAATCGCTGAATTTTGGACTCGGCCGGTGACAAAATGTTCCAAAGACACCCCATGCACAACTCCACCGGGGAAGGTGCCAGGCAGGAGTTCTCCTGTTAGTTTTTACATTGCTCCGGTAGGCATCTGAAAGACACCACAAAAGTTGTTCTACCTGCTTTCTGGGCTGAGATGGGGAACCGCTGAATTTTTGGACTCGGCTGGTGACAAAATATTCCGAACACACCCCATGCACAACTCCACCGGGGAAGGTGACAGACAGGAGTTCTCCTGGTAGTTTTTACATTGCTCCGGTAGGCAGCTGAAAGACACCACAAAAGTTGTTCTACCTGCTTTCTGGGCTGAGATGGGGAACCGCTGAATTTTGGAGTCGGCCGGTGACAAAATGTTCCAAACACACCCCATGCACAACTCCACCGGGGAAGGTGCCAGGCAGGAGTTCTCTTAGTAGTTTTTACACTACCTTGGTAGGCATCTGAAAGACACCACAAAAGTTGTTCTACCTGCTTTCTGGGCTGAGATGGGGAACCGCTGAATTTTGGACTCGGCTGGTGACAAAATATTCCTAACACACCCCCTGCACAACTCCACTAGCGAAGGTGCCAGACAGGAGTTCTCCTGGTAGTTTTTACACTACCTTGGTAGGCACCTGAAAGGCACCACAAAAGTTGTTCTACCTGCTTTCTGGGCTGAGATGGGGAACCGCTGAATTTTGGACTCGGCTGGTGACAAAATGTTCCGAACACACCCCATGCACAACTCCACCGGGGAAGGTGCCAGACAGGAGTTCTCCTGGTAGTTTTTACATTGCTCCGGTAGGCATCTGAAAGACACCACAAAAGTTGTTCTATCTGCTTTCTGGGCTGAGATGGGGAATCGCTGAATTTTGGACTCGGCCGGTGACAAAATGTTCCAAAGACACCCCATGCACAACTCCACCGGGGAATGTGCCAGACAAGCGTTCTCTTGATAGTTTTTACACTACCTTGGTAGGCAGCTGAAAGACACCACAAAAGTTGTTCTACCTGCTTTCTGGGCTGAGATGGGGAACCGCTGAATTTTGGACTCGGCCGGTGACAAAATGTTCCAAACACACCCCCTGCACAACTCCACCGGGGAAGGTGCCAGACAGGAGTTCTCCTGGTAGTTTTTACATTGCTCCGGTAGGCATCTGAAAGACACTACAAAAGTTGTTCTACCTGCTTTCTGGGCTGAGATGGGGAACCGCTGAATTTTGGACTCGGCTGGTGACAAAATGTTCCAAACACACCCCCTGCACAACTCCACCGGGGAAGGTGCCAGACAGGAGTTCTCCTGGTAGTTTTTACATTGCTCCGGTAGGCATCTGAAAGACACCACAAAAGTTGTTCTATCTGCTTTCTGGGCTGAGATGGGGAACAGCTGAATTTTGGAGTCGGCCGGTGACAAAATGTTCCAAACACACCCCATGCACAACTCCACTAGCGAAGGTGCCAGGGACGAGCTCTGTTGGTAGTTTTTACATTGCTCCGGAAGGCATCAAAAGGATACCACAAAAGTTGTTCTACCTGCTTTCTGGGCTGAGATGGGGAATCGCTGAATTTTGGACTCGGCCGGTGACAAAATGTTCCAAAGACACCCCATGCACAACTCCACCGGGGAAGGTGCCAGGCAGGAGTTCTCTTGGTAGTTTTTACACTACCTTGGTAGGCATTTGAAAGGCACCACAAAAGTTGTTCTACCTGCTTTCTGGGCTGAGATGGGGATCCGCTGAATTTTGGAGTCGGCTGGTGACAAAATGTTCCAAACACACCCCATGCACAACTCCACCGGGGAAGGTGCCAGACAGGAGTTCTCCTGGTAGTTTTTACATTGCTCCGGTAGGCATCTGAAAGACACCACAAAAGTTGTTCTACCTGCTTTCTGGGCTGAGATGGGGAACCGCTGAATTTTGGACTCGGCCAGTGACAAAATGTTCCAAACACACCCCCTGCACAACTCCACCGGGGAAGGTGCCAGACAGGAGTTCTCCTGGTAGTTTTTACATTGCTCTGGTAGGCATCTGAAAGACACCACAAAAGTTGTTCTACCTGCTTTCTGGGCTGAGATGGGGAACCGCTGAATTTTGGACTCGGCTGGTGACAAAATGTTCCAAAGACACCCCATGCACAACTCCACCGGGGAAGGTGCCAGACAGGAGTTCTGCTGGTAGTTTTTACACTACCTTGGTAGGCAGCTGAAAGGCACCACAAAAGTTGTTCTACCTGCTTTCTGGGCTGAGATGGGGAACCGCTGAATTTTGGAGTCGGCCGGTGACAAAATGTTCCAAACACACCCCATGCACAACTCCACCGGGGAAGGTGCCAGACAGGAGTTCTCTTAGTAGTTTTTACAGTACCTTGGTAGGCATCTGAAAGACACCACAAAAGTTGTTCTACCTGCTTTCTGGGCTGAGATGGGGAAACGCTGAATTTTGGACTCGGCTGGTGACAAAATGTTCCAAACACACCCCCTGCACAACTCCACCGGGGAAGGTGCCAGACGGGAGTTCTCCTGGTAGTTTTTACATTGCTCCGGTAGGCATCTGAAAGACACCACAAAAGTTGTTCTATCTGCTTTCTGGGCTGAGATGGGGAACCGCTGAATTTTGGAGTCGCCCGGTGACAAAATGTTCCAAACACACCCCATGCACAACTCCACCGGGGAAGGTGCCAGGCAGGAGTTCTCTTGGTAGTTTTTACACTACCTTGGTAGGCAGCTGAAAGACACCACAAAAGTTGTTCTACCTGCTTTCTGGGCTGAGATGGGGAACCGCTGAATTTTTGGACTCGGCTGGTGACAAAATGTTCCGAACACACCCCATGCACAACTCCACCGGGGAAGGTGCCAGACAGGAGTTCTCCTGGTAGTTTTTACATTGCTCCGGTAGGCATCTGAAAGACACCACAAAAGTTGTTCTACCTGCTTTCTGGGCTGAGATGGGGAACCGCTGAATTTTGGACTCGGCCAGTGACAAAATGTTCCAAAGACACCCCATGCACAACTCCACCGGGGAAGGTGCCAGACAGGAGTTCTCTTAGTAGTTTTTACACTACCTTGGTAGGCACCTGAAAGGCACCACAAAAGTTGTTCTACCTGCTTTCTGGGCTGAGATGGGGAACCGCTGAATTTTGGAGTCGCCCGGTGACAAAATGTTCCAAACACACCCCATGCACAACTCCACCGGGGAAGGTGCCAGGCAGGAGTTCTCTTGGTAGTTTTTACACTACCTTGGTAGGCAGCTGAAAGACACCACAAAAGTTGTTCTACCTGCTTTCTGGGCTGAGATGGGGAACCGCTGAATTTTTGGACTCGGCTGGTGACAAAATGTTCCGAACACACCCCATGCACAACTCCACCGGGGAAGGTGCCAGACAGGAGTTCTCTTGGTAGTTTTTACATTGCTCCGGTAGGCAGCTGAAAGACACCACAAAAGTTGTTCTACCTGCTTTCTGGGCTGAGATGGGGAACCGCTGAATTTTGGACTCGGCCGGTGACAAAATGTTCCAAACACACCCCCTGCACAACTCCACCGGGGAAGGTGCCAGACAGGAGTTCTCTTAATAGTTTTTACACTACCTTGGTAGGCAGCTGAAAGGCACCACAAAAGTTGTTCTACCTGCTTTCTGGGCTGAGATGGGGAATCGCTGAATTTTGGAGTCGGCTGGTGACAAAATGTTCCAAACACACCCCCTGCACAACTCCACCGGGGAAGGTGCCAGACAGGAGTTCTCCTGGTAGTTTTTACATTGCTCCGGTAGGCATCTGAAAGACACCACAAAAGTTGTTCTATCTGCTTTCTGGGCTGAGATGGGGAATCGCTGAATTTTGGACTCGGCCGGTGACAAAATGTTCCAAAGACACCCCATGCACAACTCCACCGGGGAATGTGCCAGACAAGCGTTCTCTTGATAGTTTTTACACTACCTTGGTAGGCAGCTGAAAGACACCACAAAAGTTGTTCTACCTGCTTTCTGGGCTGAGATGGGGAACGGCTGAATTTTGGACTCGGCCGGTGACAAAATGTTCCAAACACACCCCCTGCACAACTCCACCGGGGAAGGTGCCAGACAGGAGTTCTCCTGGTAGTTTTTACATTGCTCCGGTAGGCATCTGAAAGACACCACAAAAGTTGTTCTACCTGCTTTCTGGGCTGAGATGGGGAACCGCTGAATTTTGGACTCGGCTGGTGACAAAATGTTCCAAACACACCCCCTGCACAACTCCACCGGGGAAGGTGCCAGACAGGAGTTCTCCTGGTAGTTTTTACATTGCTCCGGTAGGCATCTGAAAGACACCACAAAAGTTGTTCTACCTGCTTTCTGGGCTAAGATGGGGAACCGCTGAATTTTGGAGTCGGCCGGTGACAAAATGTTCCAAACACACCCCATGCACAACTCCACTAGCGAAGGTGCCAGGGACGAGCTCTGTTGGTAGTTTTTACATTGCTCCGGTAGGCATCAAAAGGATACCACAAAAGTTGTTCTACCTGCTTTCTGGGCTGAGATGGGGAATCGCTGAATTTTGGACTCGGCCGGTGACAAAATGTTCCAAAGACACCCCATGCACAACTCCACCGGGGAAGGTGCCAGGCAGGAGTTCTCTTAGTAGTTTTTACACTACCTTGGTAGGCATCTGAAAGACACCACAAAAGTTGTTCTACCTGCTTTCTGGGCTGAGATGGGGAACCGCTGAATTTTGGAGTCGGCTGGTGACAAAATGTTCCAAAGACACCCCATGCACAACTCCACCGGGGAAGGTGCCAGACAAGAGTTCTCTTGAGAGTTTTTACACTACCTTGGTAGGCATCTGAAAGACACCACAAAAGTTGTTCTACCTGCTTTCTGGGCTGAGATGGGGAACCGCTGAATTTTGGACTCGGCCGGTGACAAAATGTTCCAAACACACCCCATGCACAACTCCACCGGGGAAGGTGCCAGACAGGAGTTCTCTTAGTAGTTTTTACACTACCTTGGTAGGCATCTGAAAGACACCACAAAAGTTGTTCTACCTGCTTTCTGGGCTGAGATGGGGAACCGCTGAATTTTGGACTCGGCTGGTGACAAAATGTTCCTAACACACCCCCTGCACAACTCCACCGGGGAAGGTGCCAGACGGGAGTTCTCCTGGTAGTTTTTACATTGCTCCGGTAGGCATCTGAAAGACACCACAAAAGTTGTTCTATCTGCTTTCTGGGCTGAGATGGGGAATCGCTGAATTTTGGACTCGGCCGGTGACAAAATGTTCCAAAGACACCCCATGCACAACTCCACCGGGGAAGGTGCCAGACAGGAGTTCTCTTAGTAGTTTTTACACTACCTTGGTAGGCAGCTGAAAGGCACCACAAAAGTTGTTCTACCTGCTTTCTGGGCTGAGATGGGGAACCGCTGAATTTTGGAGTCGGCCGGTGACAAAATGTTCCAAAGACACCCCATGCACAACTCCACTAGCGAAGGTGCCAGACAGGAGTTCTCTTGGTAGTTTTTACACTACCTTGGTAGGCACCTGAAAGGCACCACAGAAGTTGTTCTACCTGCTTTCTGGGCTGAGATGGGGAACCGCTGAATTTTGGACTCGGCTGGTGACAAAATGTTCCGAACACACCCCATGCACAACTCCACCGGGGAAGGTGCCAGACAGGAGTTCTCCTGGTAGTTTTTACATTGCTCCGGTAGGCATCTGAAAGACACCACAAAAGTTGTTCTATCTGCTTTCTGGGCTGAGATGGGGAATCGCTGAATTTTGGACTCGGCCGGTGACAAAATGTTCCAAAGACACCCCATGCACAACTCCACCGGGGAATGTGCCAGACAAGCGTTCTCTTGATAGTTTTTACACTACCTTGGTAGGCATCTGAAAGACACCACAAAAGTTGTTCTACCTGCTTTCTGGGCTGAGATGGGGAACCGCTGAATTTTGGACTCGGCCGGTGACGAAATGTTCCAAAGACACCCCCTGCACAACTATACCGGGGAAGGTGCCAGACAGGAGTTCTCCTGGTAGTTTTTACATTGCTCCGGTAGGCATCTGAAAGACACTACAAAAGTTGTTCTACCTGCTTTCTGGGCTGAGATGGGGAACCGCTGAATTTTGGACTCGGCTGGTGACAAAATGTTCCAAACACACCCCATGCACAACTCCACTAGCGAAGGTGCCAGGGACGAGCTCTGTTGGTAGTTTTTACATTGCTCCGGAAGGCATCAAAAGGATACCACAAAAGTTGTTCTACCTGCTTTCTGGGCTGAGATGGGGAATCGCTGAATTTTGGACTCGGCCGGTGACAAAATGTTCCAAAGACACCCCATGCACAACTCCACCGGGGAAGGTGCCAGGCAGGAGTTCTCTTGGTAGTTTTTACACTACCTTGGTAGGCATTTGAAAGGCACCACAAAAGTTGTTCTACCTGCTTTCTGGGCTGAGATGGGGATCCGCTGAATTTTGGAGTCGGCTGGTGACAAAATGTTCCAAACACACCCCATGCACAACTCCACCGGGGAAGGTGCCAGACAGGAGTTCTCCTGGTAGTTTTTACATTGCTCCGGTAGGCATCTGAAAGACACCACAAAAGTTGTTCTACCTGCTTTCTGGGCTGAGATGGGGAACCGCTGAATTTTGGACTCGGCCAGTGACAAAATGTTCCAAAGACACCCCCTGCACAACTCCACCGGGGAAGGTGCCAGACGGGAGTTCTCCTGGTAGTTTTTACATTGCTCCGGTAGGCATCTGAAAGACACCACAAAAGTTGTTCTACCTGCTTTCTGGGCTGAGATGGGGAACCGCTGAATTTTGGACTCGCCCGGTGACAAAATGTTCCAAACACACCCCATGCACAACTCCACCGGGGAAGGTGCCAGGCAGGAGTTCTCTTGGTAGTTTTTACACTACCTTGGTAGGCAGCTGAAAGACACCACAAAAGTTGTTCTACCTGCTTTCTGGGCTGAGATGGGGAACCGCTGAATTTTTGGACTCGGCTGGTGACAAAATGTTCCAAACACACCCCATGCACAACTCCACCGGGGAAGGTGCCAGACAGGAGTTCTCCTGGTAGTTTTTACATTGCTCCGGTAGGCATCTGAAAGACACCACAAAAGTTGTTCTACCTGCTTTCTGGGCTGAGATGGGGAACCGCTGAATTTTGGACTCGGCCAGTGACAAAATGTTCCAAAGACACCCCATGCACAACTCCACCGGGGAAGGTGCCAGACAGGAGTTCTCTTAGTAGTTTTTACACTACCTTGGTAGGCACCTGAAAGGCACCACAAAAGTTGTTCTACCTGCTTTCTGGGCTGAGATGGGGAACCGCTGAATTTTGGAGTCGCCCGGTGACAAAATGTTCCAAACACACCCCATGCACAACTCCACCGGGGAAGGTGCCAGGCAGGAGTTCTCTTGGTAGTTTTTACACTACCTTGGTAGGCATCTGAAAGACACCACAAAAGTTGTTCTACCTGCTTTCTGGGCTGAGATGGGGAACCGCTGAATTTTTGGACTCGGCTGGTGACAAAATGTTCCGAACACACCCCATGCACAACTCCACCGGGGAAGGTGCCAGACAGGAGTTCTCCTGGTAGTTTTTACATTGCTCCGGTAGGCAGCTGAAAGACACCACAAAAGTTGTTCTACCTGCTTTCTGGGCTGAGATGGGGAACCGCTGAATTTTGGACTCGGCCGGTGACAAAATGTTCCAAACACACCCCCTGCACAACTCCACCGGGGAAGGTGCCAGACAGGAGTTCTCTTAATAGTTTTTACACTACCTTGGTAGGCAGCTGAAAGGCACCACAAAAGTTGTTCTACCTGCTTTCTGGGCTGAGATGGGGAATCGCTGAATTTTGGAGTCGGCTGGTGACAAAATGTTCCAAACACACCCCCTGCACAACTCCACCGGGGAAGGTGCCAGACAGGAGTTCTCCTGGTAGTTTTTACATTGCTCCGGTAGGCATCTGAAAGACACCACAAAAGTTGTTCTATCTGCTTTCTGGGCTGAGATGGGGAAACGCTGAATTTTGGACTCGGCCGGTGACAAAATGTTCCAAAGACACCCCATGCACAACTCCACCGGGGAATGTGCCAGACAAGCGTTCTCTTGATAGTTTTTACACTACCTTGGTAGGCAGCTGAAAGACACCACAAAAGTTGTTCTACCTGCTTTCTGGGCTGAGATGGGGAACCGCTGAATTTTGGACTCGGCTGGTGACAAAATGTTCCAAACACACCCCCTGCACAACTCCACCGGGGAAGGTGCCAGACAGGAGTTCTCCTGGTAGTTTTTACATTGCTCCGGTAGGCATCTGAAAGACACCACAAAAGTTGTTCTACCTGCTTTCTGGGCTAAGATGGGGAACCGCTGAATTTTGGAGTCGGCCGGTGACAAAATGTTCCAAACACACCCCTTGCACAACTCCACTAGCGAAGGTGCCAGGGACGAGCTCTGTTGGTAGTTTTTACATTGCTCCGGTAGGCATCAAAAGGATACCACAAAAGTTGTTCTACCTGCTTTCTGGGCTGAGATGGGGAATCGCTGAATTTTGGACTCGGCCGGTGACAAAATGTTCCAAACACACCCCATGCACAACTCCACCGGGGAAGGTGCCAGGCAGGAGTTCTCTTGGTAGTTTTTACACTACCTTGGTAGGCAGCTGAAAGGAACCACAAAAGTTGTTCTACCTGCTTTCTGGGCTGAGATGGGGATCCGCTGAATTTTGGAGTCGGCTGGTGACAAAATGTTCCAAACACACCCCATGCACAACTCCACCGGGGAAGGTGCCAGACAGGAGTTCTCCTGGTAGTTTTTACATTGCTCCGGTAGGCATCTGAAAGACACCACAAAAGTTGTTCTACCTGCTTTCTGGGCTGAGATGGGGAACCGCTGAATTTTGGACTCGGCCAGTGACAAAATGTTCCAAAGACACCCCATGCACAACTCCACCGGGGAAGGTGCCAGACAGGAGTTCTCTTAGTAGTTTTTACACTACCTTGGTAGGCACCTGAAAGGCACCACAAAAGTTGTTCTACCTGCTTTCTGGGCTGAGATGGGGAACCGCTGAATTTTGGAGTCGGCCGGTGACAAAATGTTCCAAACACACCCCATGCACAACTCCACCGGGGAAGGTGCCAGGCAGGAGTTCTCTTGGTAGTTTTTACACTACCTTGGTAGGCAGCTGAAAGACACCACAAAAGTTGTTCTACCTGCTTTCTGGGCTGAGATGGGGAACCGCTGAATTTTTGGACTCGGCTGGTGACAAAATGTTCCGAACACACCCCATGCACAACTCCACCGGGGAAGGTGCCAGACAGGAGTTCTCTTAGTAGTTTTTACACTACCTTGGTAGGGAGCTGAAAGGCAGCACAAAAGTTGTTCTACCTGCTTTCTGGGCTGAGATGGGGAATCGCTGAATTTTGGACTCGGCCGGTGACAAAATGTTCCAAACACACCCCCTGCACAACTCCACCGGGGAAGGTGCCAGACAGGAGTTCTCTTGATAGTTTTTACACTACCTTGGTAGGCATCTGAAAGACACCACAAAAGTTGTTCTACCTGCTTTCTGGGCTGAGATGGGGAACCGCTGAATTTTGGACTCGGCCGGTGACAAAATGTTCCAAACACACCCCCTGCACAACTCCACCGGGGAAGGTGCCAGACAGGAGTTCTCTTAGTAGTTTTTACACTACCTTGGTAGGCACCTGAAAGGCACCACAAAAGTTGTTCTACCTGCTTTCTGGGCTGAGATGGGGAACCGCTGAATTTTGGACTCGGCTGGTGACAAAATGTTCCAAACACACCCCCTGCACAACTCCACCGGGGAAGGTGCCAGACGGGAGTTCTCCTGGTAGTTTTTACATTGCTCCGGTAGGCATCTGAAAGACACCACAAAAGTTGTTCTATCTGCTTTCTGGGCTGAGATGGGGAACAGCTGAATTTTGGAGTCGGCCGGTGACAAAATGTTCCAAAGACACCCCCTGCACAACTATACCGGGGAAGGTGCCAGACAGGAGTTCTCCTGGTAGTTTTTACATTGCTCCGGTAGGCATCTAAAAGACACCACAAAAGATTTTCTACCTGCTTTCTGGGCTGAGATGGGGAACCGCTGAATTTTGGAGTCGGCCGGTGACAAAATGTTCCAAACACACCCCCTGCACAACTCCACCGGGGAAGGTGCCAGACAGGAGTTCTCCTGGTAGTTTTTACACTACCTTGGTAGGCACCTGAAAGGCACCACAAAAGTTGTTCTACCTGCTTTCTGGGCTGAGATGGGGAATCGCTGAATTTTGGACTCGGCCGGTGACAAAATGTTCCAAAGACACCCCATGCACAACTCCACCGGGGAAGGTGCCAGACAGGAGTTCTCCTGGTAGTTTTTACATTGCTCCGGTAGGCATCTGAAAGGCACCACAAAAGTTGTTCTACCTGCTTTCTGGGCTGAGATGGGGAATCGCTGAATTTTGGACTCGGCCGGTGACAAAATGTTCCAAACACACCCCCTGCACAACTCCACCGGGGAAGGTGCCAGACAGGAGTTCTCTTAGTAGTTTTTACACTACCTTGGTAGGCAGCTGAAAGGCACCACAAAAGTTGTTCTACCTGCTTTCTGGGCTGAGATGGGGAACCGCTGAATTTTGGAGTCGGCCGGTGACAAAATGTTCCAAACACACCCCATGCACAACTCCACCGGGGAAGGTGCCAGGCAGGAGTTCTCTTGGTAGTTTTTACACTACCTTGGTAGGCACCTGAAAGGCACCACAAAAGTTGTTCTACCTGCTTTCTGGGCTGAGATGGGGAACCGCTGAATTTTTGGACTCGGCTGGTGACAAAATGTTCCGAACACACCCCATGCACAACTCCACCGGGGAAGGTGCCAGACAGGAGTTCTCCTGGTAGTTTTTACATTGCTCCGGTAGGCAGCTGAAAGACACCACAAAAGTTGTTCTACCTGCTTTCTGGGCTGAGATGGGGAACCGCTGAATTTTGGAGTCGGCTGGTGACAAAATGTTCCAAACACACCCCCTGCACAACTCCACCGGGGAAGGTGCCAGACAGGAGTTCTCCTGGTAGTTTTTACATTGCTCTGGTAGGCATCTGAAAGACACCACAAAAGTTGTTCTACCTGCTTTCTGGGCTGAGATGGGGAACCGCTGAATTTTGGAGTCGGCTGGTGACAAAATGTTCCAAAGACACCCCATGCACAACTCCACCGGGGAAGGTGCCAGACAAGAGTTCTCTTGAGAGTTTTTACACTACCTTGGTAGGCATCTGAAAGACACCACAAAAGTTGTTCTACCTGCTTTCTGGGCTGAGATGGGGAACCGCTGAATTTTGGAGTCGGCCGGTGACAAAATGTTCCAAACACACCCCCTGCACAACTCCACCGGGGAAGGTGCCAGACAGGAGTTCTCTTAGTAGTTTTTACACTACCTTGGTAGGCAGCTGAAAGACACCACAAAAGTTGTTCTACCTGCTTTCTGGGCTGAGATGGGGAACCGCTGAATTTTGGAGTCGGCCGGTGACAAAATGTTCCAAACACACCCCATGCACAACTCCACCGGGGAAGGTGCCAGACAGGAGTTCTCTTGATAGTTTTTACACTACCTTGGTAGGCATCTGAAAGACACCACAAAAGTTGTTCTACCTGCTTTCTGGGCTGAGATGGGGAACAGCTGAATTTTGGAGTCGGCTGGTGACAAAATGTTCCAAACACACCCCCTGCACAACTCCACCGGGGAAGGTGCCAGACGGGAGTTCTCCTGGTAGTTTTTACATTGCTCCGGTAGGCATCTGAAAGACACCACAAAAGTTGTTCTACCTGCTTTCTGGGCTGAGATGGGGAATCGCTGAATTTTGGACTCGGCCGGTGACAAAATGTTCCAAAGACACCCCATGCACAACTCCACCGGGGAAGGTGCCAGACAGGAGTTCTCTTAGTAGTTTTTACACTACCTTGGTAGGCAGCTGAAAGACACCACAAAAGTTGTTCTACCTGCTTTCTGGGCTGAGATGGGGAACCGCTGAATTTTGGAGTCGGCCGGTGACAAAATGTTCCAAAGACACCCCATGCACAACTCCACCGGGGAAGGTGCCAGACAGGAGTTCTCCTGGTAGTTTTTACATTGCTCTGGTAGGCATCTGTAAGACACCACAAAAGTTGTTCTACCTGCTTTCTGGGCTGAGATGGGGAATCGCTGAATTTTGGACTCGGCCGGTGACAAAATGTTCCAAACACACCCCCTGCACAACTCCACCGGGGAAGGTGCCAGACAGGAGTTCTCCTGGTAGATTTTACACTACCTTGGTAGGGAGCTGAAAGGCAGCACAAAAGTTGTTCTACCTGCTTTCTGGGCTGAGATGGGGAACCGCTGAATTTTGGACTCGGCCGGTGACAAAATGTTCCAAAGACACCCCATGCACAACTCCACCGGGGAAGGTGCCAGACAGGAGTTCTCTTAGTAGTTTTTACACTACCTTGGTAGGCACCTGAAAGGCACCACAAAAGTTGTTCTACCTGCTTTCTGGGCTGAGATGGGGAACCGCTGAATTTTGGACTCGGCCGGTGACAAAATGTTCCAAACACACCCCATGCACAACTCCACCGGGGAAGGTGCCAGGCAGGAGTTCTCTTGGTAGTTTTTACACTACCTTGGTAGGCAGCTGAAAGGCACCACAAAAGTTGTTCTACCTGCTTTCTGGGCTGAGATGGGGAACCGCTGAATTTTGGACTCGGCCGGTGACAAAATGTTCCAAACACACCCCCTGCACAACTCCACCGGGGAAGGTGCCAGACAGGAGTTCTCTTAGTAGTTTTTACACTACCTTGGTAGGCAGCTGAAAGACACCACAAAAGTTGTTCTACCTGCTTTCTGGGCTGAGATGGGGAAACGCTGAATTTTGGACTCGGCTGGTGACAAAATGTTCCAAACACACCCCCTGCACAACTCCACCGGGGAAGGTGCCAGACGGGAGTTCTCCTGGTAGTTTTTACATTGCTCCGGTAGGCATCTGAAAGACACCACAAAAGTTGTTCTATCTGCTTTCTGGGCTGAGATGGGGAATCGCTGAATTTTGGACTCGGCTTGTGACAAAATGTTCCAAACACACCCCATGCACAACTCCACCGGGGAAGGTGCCAGACAGGAGTTCTCTTAGTAGTTTTTACACTACCTTGGTAGGCATCTAAAAGACACCACAAAAGTTGTTCTACCTGCTTTCTGGGCTGAGATGGGGAACCGCTGAATTTTGGACTCGGCTGGTGACAAAATGTTCCAAACACACCCCCTGCACAACTCCACCGGGGAAGGTGCCAGACAGGAGTTCTCTTAGTAGTTTTTGCACTACCTTGGTAGGCATCTGAAAGACACCACAAAAGTTGTTCTACCTGCTTTCTGGGCTGAGATGGGGAAACGCTGAATTTTGGACTCGGCTGGTGACAAAATGTTCCAAACACACCCCCTGCACAACTCCACCGGGGAAGGTGCCAGACAGGAGTTCTCTTGATAGTTTTTACACTACCTTGGTAGGCATCTGAAAGACACCACAAAAGTTGTTCTATCTGCTTTCTGGGCTGAGATGGGGAATCGCTGAATTTTGGACTCGGCCGGTGACAAAATGTTCCAAAGACACCCCATGCACAACTCCACCGGGGAAGGTGCCAGACAGGAGTTCTCTTAGTAGTTTTTACACTACCTTGGTAGGCATCTGAAAGACACCACAAAAGTTGTTCTACCTGCTTTCTGGGCTGAGATGGGGAACCGCTGAATTTTGGAGTCGGCTGGTGACAAAATGTTCCAAACACACCCCCTGCACAACTCCACCGGGGAAGGTGCCAGACAGGAGTTCTCCTGGTAGATTTTACACTACCTTGGTAGGGAGCTGAAAGGCAGCACAAAAGTTGTTCTACCTGCTTTCTGGGCTGAGATGGGGAATCGCTGAATTTTGGACTCGGCCGGTGACAAAATGTTCCAAACACACCCCCTGCACAACTCCACCGGGGAAGGTGCCAGACAGGAGTTCTCCTGGTAGTTTTTACACTACCTTGGTAGGCACGTGAAAGGCACCACAAAAGTTGTTCTACCTGCTTTCTGGGCTGAGATGGGGAATCGCTGAATTTTGGACTCGGCCGGTGACAAAATGTTCCAAACACACCCCCTGCACAACTCCACCGGGGAAGGTGCCAGACAAGCGTTCTCTTAGTAGTTTTTACACTACCTTGGTAGGCATCTAAAAGACACCACAAAAGTTGTTCTACCTGCTTTCTGGGCTGAGATGGGGAACCGCTGAATTTTGGAGTCGGCCGGTGACAAAATGTTCCAAACACACCCCATGCACAACTCCACCGGGGAAGGTGCCAGACAGGAGTTCTCTTGATAGTTTTTACACTACCTTGGTAGGCAGCTGAAAGACACCACAAAAGTTGTTCTACCTGCTTTCTGGGCTGAGATGGGGAACAGCTGAATTTTGGAGTCGGCTGGTGACAAAATGTTCCAAACACACCCCCTGCACAACTCCACCGGGGAAGGTGCCAGACGGGAGTTCTCCTGGTAGTTTTTACATTGCTCCGGTAGGCATCTGAAAGACACCACAAAAGTTGTTCTACCTGCTTTCTGGGCTGAGATGGGGAATCGCTGAATTTTGGACTCGGCCGGTGACAAAATGTTCCAAAGACACCCCATGCACAACTCCACCGGGGAAGGTGCCAGACAGGAGTTCTCTTAGTAGTTTTTACACTACCTTGGTAGGCAGCTGAAAGACACCACAAAAGTTGTTCTACCTGCTTTCTGGGCTGAGATGGGGAACCGCTGAATTTTGGAGTCGGCCGGTGACAAAATGTTCCAAAGACACCCCATGCACAACTCCACCGGGGAAGGTGCCAGACAGGAGTTCTCCTGGTAGTTTTTACATTGCTCTGGTAGGCATCTGAAAGACACCACAAAAGTTGTTCTACCTGCTTTCTGGGCTGAGATGGGGAATCGCTGAATTTTGGACTCGGCCGGTGACAAAATGTTCCAAACACACCCCCTGCACAACTCCACCGGGGAAGGTGCCAGACAGGAGTTCTCCTGGTAGATTTTACACTACCTTGGTAGGGAGCTGAAAGGCAGCACAAAAGTTGTTCTACCTGCTTTCTGGGCTGAGATGGGGAACCGCTGAATTTTGGACTCGGCCGGTGACAAAATGTTCCAAAGACACCCCATGCACAACTCCACCGGGGAAGGTGCCAGACAGGAGTTCTCTTAGTAGTTTTTACACTACCTTGGTAGGCACCTGAAAGGCACCACAAAAGTTGTTCTACCTGCTTTCTGGGCTGAGATGGGGAACCGCTGAATTTTGGACTCGGCCGGTGACAAAATGTTCCAAACACACCCCATGCACAACTCCACCGGGGAAGGTGCCAGGCAGGAGTTCTCTTGGTAGTTTTTACACTACCTTGGTAGGCAGCTGAAAGGCACCACAAAAGTTGTTCTACCTGCTTTCTAGGCTGAGATGGGGAACCGCTGAATTTTTGGACTCGGCTGGTGACAAAATGTTCCGAACACACCCCATGCACAACTCCACCGGGGAAGGTGCCAGACAGGAGTTCTCCTGGTAGTTTTTACATTGCTCCGGTAGGCAGCTGAAAGAC
This sequence comes from Falco biarmicus, assembly GCF_023638135.1. Classification (NCBI taxonomy): domain Eukaryota; kingdom Metazoa; phylum Chordata; class Aves; order Falconiformes; family Falconidae; genus Falco; species Falco biarmicus. The sequence continues at coordinate 231,004 of NW_026612008.1, read as the reverse complement.
ACCACAAAAGTTGTTCTACCTGCTTTCTGGGCTGAGATGGGGAACCGCTGAATTTTGGACTCGGCCGGTGACAAAATGTTCCAAACACACCCCCTGCACAACTCCACCGGGGAAGGTGCCAGACAGGAGTTCTCTTAGTAGTTTTTACACTACCTTGGTAGGCATCTGAAAGACACCACAAAAGTTGTTCTACCTGCTTTCTGGGCTGAGATGGGGAAACGCTGAATTTTGGACTCGGCTGGTGACAAAATGTTCCAAACACACCCCCTGCACAACTCCACCGGGGAAGGTGCCAGACGGGAGTTCTCCTGGTAGTTTTTACATTGCTCCGGTAGGCATCTGAAAGACACCACAAAAGTTGTTCTATCTGCTTTCTGGGCTGAGATGGGGAATCGCTGAATTTTGGACTCGGCTTGTGACAAAATGTTCCAAACACACCCCATGCACAACTCCACCGGGGAAGGTGCCAGACAGGAGTTCTCTTAGTAGTTTTTACACTACCTTGGTAGGCATCTAAAAGACACCACAAAAGTTGTTCTACCTGCTTTCTGGGCTGAGATGGGGAACCGCTGAATTTTGGACTCGGCTGGTGACAAAATGTTCCAAACACACCCCCTGCACAACTCCACCGGGGAAGGTGCCAGACAGGAGTTCTCTTAGTAGTTTTTGCACTACCTTGGTAGGCATCTGAAAGACACCACAAAAGTTGTTCTACCTGCTTTCTGGGCTGAGATGGGGAAACGCTGAATTTTGGACTCGGCTGGTGACAAAATGTTCCAAACACACCCCCTGCACAACTCCACCGGGGAAGGTGCCAGACAGGAGTTCTCTTGATAGTTTTTACACTACCTTGGTAGGCATCTGAAAGACACCACAAAAGTTGTTCTATCTGCTTTCTGGGCTGAGATGGGGAATCGCTGAATTTTGGACTCGGCCGGTGACAAAATGTTCCAAAGACACCCCATGCACAACTCCACCGGGGAAGGTGCCAGACAGGAGTTCTCTTAGTAGTTTTTACACTACCTTGGTAGGCATCTGAAAGACACCACAAAAGTTGTTCTACCTGCTTTCTGGGCTGAGATGGGGAACCGCTGAATTTTGGAGTCGGCTGGTGACAAAATGTTCCAAACACACCCCCTGCACAACTCCACCGGGGAAGGTGCCAGACAGGAGTTCTCCTGGTAGATTTTACACTACCTTGGTAGGGAGCTGAAAGGCAGCACAAAAGTTGTTCTACCTGCTTTCTGGGCTGAGATGGGGAATCGCTGAATTTTGGACTCGGCCGGTGACAAAATGTTCCAAACACACCCCCTGCACAACTCCACCGGGGAAGGTGCCAGACAAGCGTTCTCTTAGTAGTTTTTACACTACCTTGGTAGGCATCTAAAAGACACCACAAAAGTTGTTCTACCTGCTTTCTGGGCTGAGATGGGGAACAGCTGAATTTTGGACTCGGCTGGTGACAAAATGTTCCAAAGACACCCCCTGCACAACTATACCGGGGAAGGTGCCAGACAGGAGTTCTCCTGGTAGTTTTTACATTGCTCCGGTAGGCATCTAAAAGACACCACAAAAGATGTTCTACCTGCTTTCTGGGCTGAGATGGGGAAACGCTGAATTTTGGACTCGGCCGGTGACAAAATGTTCCAAACACACCCCATGCACAACTCCACCGGGGAAGGTGCCAGACAGGAGTTCTCTTGATAGTTTTTGCACTACCTTGGTAGGCATCTGAAAGACACCACAAAAGTTGTTCTATCTGCTTTCTGGGCTGAGATGGGGAATCGCTGAATTTTGGACTCGGCCGGTGACAAAATGTTCCAAAGACACCCCCTGCACAACTCCACCGGGGAAGGTGCCAGACAGGAGTTCTCCTGGTAGTTTTTACACTACCTTGGTAGGGAGCTGAAAGGCAGCACAAAAGTTGTTCTACCTGCTTTCTGGGCTGAGATGGGGAATCGCTGAATTTTGGACTCGGCCGGTGACAAAATGTTCCAAACACACCCCCTGCACAACTCCACCGGGGAAGGTGCCAGACAGGAGTTCTCCTGGTAGTTTTTACACTACCTTGGTAGGCACGTGAAAGGCACCACAAAAGTTGTTCTACCTGCTTTCTGGGCTGAGATGGGGAATCGCTGAATTTTGGACTCGGCCGGTGACAAAATGTTCCAAACACACCCCCTGCACAACTCCACCGGGGAAGGTGCCAGACAAGCGTTCTCTTAGTAGTTTTTACACTACCTTGGTAGGCAGCTGAAAGGCAGCACAAAAGTTGTTCTACCTGCTTTCTGGGCTGAGATGGGGAACAGCTGAATTTTGGAGTCGGCCGGTGACAAAATGTTCCAAACACACCCCATGCACAACTCCACTAGCGAAGGTGCCAGGGACGAGCTCTGTTGGTAGTTTTTACATTGCTCCGGTAGGCATCAAAAGGACACCACAAAAGTTGTTCTTCCTGCTTTCTGGGCTGAGATGGGGAATCGCTGAATTTAGGACTCGGCCGGTGACAAAATGTTCCAAACACACCCCATGCACAACTCCACCGGGGAAGGTGCCAGACAGGAGTTCTCCTGGTAGTTTTTACACTACCTTGGTAGGCAGCTGAAAGGCACCACAAAAGTTGTTCTGCCTGCTTTCTGGGCTGAGATGGGGAACCGCTGAATTTTGGAGTCGGCTGGTGACAAAATGTTCCAAACACACCCCATGCACAACTCCACCGGGGAAGGTGCCAGACAGGAGTTCTCCTGGTAGTTTTTACATTGCTCTGGTAGGCATCTGAAAGACACCACAAAAGTTGTTCTACCTGCTTTCTGGGCTGAGATGGGGAACCGCTGAATTTTGGACTCGGCCGGTGACAAAATGTTCCAAACACACCCCCTGCACAACTCCACCGGGGAAGGTTCCAGACAGGAGTTCTCTTAGTAGTTTTTACACTACCTTGGTAGGGAGCTGCAAGGCAGCACAAAAGTTGTTCTACCTGCTTTCTGGGCTGAGATGGGGAACCGCTGAATTTTGGAGTCGGCCGGTGACAAAATGTTCCAAACACACCCCATGCACAACTCCACCGGGGAAGGTGCCAGACAGGAGTTCCCTGGTAGTTTTTACACTACCTTGGTAGGCAGCTGAAAGGCACCACAAAAGTTGTTCTACCTGCTTTCTGGGCTGAGATGGGGAACCGCTGAATTTTGGACTCTGCTGGTGACAAAATGTTCCAAACACACCCCATGAACAACTCCACTAGCGAAGGTGCCAGGGACGAGCTCTGTTGGTAGTTTTTACATTGCTCCGGTAGGCATCAAAAGGACACCACAAAAGTTGTTCTACCTGCTTTCTGGGCTGAGATGGGGAATCGCTGAATTTTGGACTCGGCCGGTGACAAAATGTTCCAAAGACACCCCATGCACAACTCCACCGGGGAAGGTGCCAGGCAGGAGTTCTCTTGGTAGTTTTTACACTACCTTGGTAGGCATTTGAAAGGCACCACAAAAGTTGTTCTACCTGCTTTCTGGGCTGAGATGGGGAACCGCTGAATTTTGGAGTCACCCGGTGACAAAATGTTCCAAACACACCCCATGCACAACTCCACCGGGGAAGGTGCCAGGCAGGAGTTCTCTTGGTAGTTTTTACACTACCTTGGTAGGCAGCTGAAAGACACCACAAAAGTTGTTCTACCTGCTTTCTGGGCTGAGATGGGGAACCGCTGAATTTTTGGACTCGGCTGGTGACAAAATGTTCCAAACACACCCCATGCACAACTCCACCGGGGAAGGTGCCAGACAGGAGTTCTCCTGGTAGTTTTTACATTGCTCCGGTAGGCATCTGAAAGACACCACAAAAGTTGTTCTACCTGCTTTCTGGGCTGAGATGGGCAACCGCTGAATTTTGGACTCGGCCAGTGACAAAATGTTCCAAAGACACCCCATGCACAACTCCACCGGGGAAGGTGCCAGACAGGAGTTCTCTTAGTAGTTTTTACACTACCTTGGTAGGCAGCTGAAAGGCACCACAAAAGTTGTTCTACCTGCTTTCTGGGCTGAGATGGGGAACCGCTGAATTTTGGACTCGGCCGGTGACAAAATGTTCCAAACACACCCCATGCACAACTCCACCGGGGAAGGTGCCAGGCAGGAGTTCTCTTGGTAGTTTTTACACTACCTTGGTACGCAGCTGAAAGACACCACAAAAGTTGTTCTACCTGCTTTCTGGGCTGAGATGGGGAACCGCTGAATTTTTGGACTCGGCTGGTGACAAAATGTTCCGAACACACCCCATGCACAACTCCACCGGGGAAGGTGCCAGACAGGAGTTCTCCTGGTAGTTTTTACATTGCTCCGGTAGGCAGCTGAAAGACACCACAAAAGTTGTTCTACCTGCTTTCTGGGCTGAGATGGGGAACCGCTGAATTTTGGAGTCGGCCGGTGACAAAATGTTCCAAACACACCCCATGCACAACTCCACCGGGGAAGGTGCCAGACAGGAGTTCTCTTAATAGTTTTTACACTACCTTGGTAGGCAGCTGAAAGGCACCACAAAAGTTGTTCTACCTGCTTTCTGGGCTGAGATGGGGAATCGCTGAATTTTGGAGTCGGCTGGTGACAAAATGTTCCAAACACACCCCATGCACAACTCCACCGGGGAAGGTGCCAGGCAGGAGTTCTCCTGGTAGTTTTTACATTGCTCCGGTAGGCATCTGAAAGACACCACAAAAGTTGTTCTATCTGCTTTCTGGGCTGAGATGGGGAATCGCTGAATTTTGGACTCGGCCGGTGACAAAATGTTCCAAAGACACCCCATGCACAACTCCACCGGGGAATGTGCCAGACAAGCGTTCTCTTGATAGTTTTTACACTACCTTGGTAGGCATCTGAAAGACACCACAAAAGTTGTTCTACCTGCTTTCTGGGCTGAGATGGGGAAACGCTGAATTTTGGAGTCGGCTGGTGACAAAATGTTCCAAACACACCCCATGCACAACTCCACCGGGGAAGGTGCCAGACAGGAGTTCTCCTGGTAGTTTTTACATTGCTCCGGTAGGCATCTGAAAGACACCACAAAAGTTGTTCTACCTGCTTTCTGGGCTGAGATGGGGAACCGCTGAATTTTGGAGTCGGCCGGTGACAAAATGTTCCAAACACACCCCATGCACAACTCCACCGGGGAAGGTGCCAGACAAGAGTTCTCTTGAGAGTTTTTACACTACCTTGGTAGGCAGCCGAAAGACACCACAAAAGTTGTTCTACCTGCTTTCTGGGCTGAGATGGGGAACCGCTGAATTTTGGACTCGGCCGGTGACAAAATGTTCCAAACACACCCCCTGCACAACTCCACCGGGGAAGGTGCCAGACAGGAGTTCTCTTGGTAGTTTTTACACTACCTTGGTAGGCACCTGAAAGGCACCACAAAAGTTGTTCTACCTGCTTTCTGGGCTGAGATGGGGAACCGCTGAATTTTGGACTCGGCTGGTGACAAAATGTTCCAAACACACCCCATGCACAACTCCACCGGGGAAGGTGCCAGACAGGAGTTCTCCTGGTAGTTTTTACATTGCTCCGGTAGGCATCTGAAAGACACCACAAAAGTTGTTCTACCTGCTTTCTGGGCTGAGATGGGGAACCGCTGAATTTTGGACTGGGCCAGTGACAAAATGTTCCAAAGACACCCCATGCACAACTCCACCGGGGAAGGTGCCAGACAGGAGTTCTCTTAATAGTTTTTACACTACCTTGGTAGGCACCTGAAAGGCACCGCAAAAGTTGTTCTACCTGCTTTCTGGGCTGAGATGGGGAACCGCTGAATTTTGGAGTCGGCTGGTGACAAAATGTTCCAAAGACACCCCATGCACAACTCCACCGGGGAAGGTGCCAGACAGGAGTTCTCCTGGTAGTTTTTACATTGCTCTGGTAGGAATCTGACAGACACCACAAAAGTTATTCTACCTGCTTTCTGGGCTGAGATGGGGAACCGCTGAATTTTGGAGTCGGCCGGTGACAAAATGTTCCAAACACACCCCATGCACAACTCCACCGGGGAAGGTTCCAGACAGGAGTTCTCTTAGTAGTTTTTACACTACCTTGGTAGGGAGCTGCAAGGCAGCACAAAAGTTGTTCTACCTGCTTTCTGGGCTGAGATGGGGAACCGCTGAATTTTGGAGTCGGCCGGTGACAAAATGTTCCAAACACACCCCATGCACAACTCCACCGGGGAAGGTGCCAGACAGGAGTTCCCTGGTAGTTTTTACACTACCTTGGTAGGCAGCTGAAAGGCACCACAAAAGTTGTTCTACCTGCTTTCTGGGCTGAGATGGGGAACCGCTGAATTTTGGACTCTGCTGGTGACAAAATGTTCCAAACACACCCCATGCACAACTCCACCGGGGAAGGTGCCAGGGACGAGCTCTGTTGGTAGTTTTTACATTGCTCCGGTAGGCATCAAAAGGACACCACAAAAGTTGTTCTACCTGCTTTCTGGGCTGAGATGGGGAACCGCTGAATTTTGGACTCGGCCGGTGACAAAATGTTCCAAAGACACCCCATGCACAACTCCACCGGGGAAGGTGCCAGGCAGGAGTTCTCTTGGTAGTTTTTACACTACCTTGGTAGGCATTTGAAAGGCACCACAAAAGTTGTTCTACCTGCTTTCTGGGCTGAGATGGGGAACCGCTGAATTTTGGACTCGGCCAGTGACAAAATGTTCCAAACACACCCCATGCACAACTCCACCGGGGAAGGTGCCAGACAGGAGTTCTCCTGGTAGTTTTTACATTGCTCCGGTAGGCATCTGAAAGACACCACAAAAGTTGTTCTACCTGCTTTCTGGGCTGAGATGGGGAACCGCTGAATTTTGGACTCGGCCGGTGACAAAATGTTCCAAACACACCCCATGCACAACTCCACCGGGGAAGGTGCCAGACAGGAGTTCTCTTAATAGTTTTTACACTACCTTGGTAGGCAGCTGAAAGGCACCACAAAAGTTGTTCTACCTGCTTTCTGGGCTGAGATGGGGAATCGCTGAATTTTGGAGTCGGCTGGTGACAAAATGTTCCAAACACACCCCATGCACAACTCTACCGGGGAAGGTGCCAGGCAGGAGTTCTCCTGGTAGTTTTTACATTGCTCCGGTAGGCATCTGAAAGACACCACAAAAGTTGTTCTATCTGCTTTCTGGGCTGAGATGGGGAATCGCTGAATTTTGGACTCGGCCGGTGACAAAATGTTCCAAAGACACCCCATGCACAACTCCACCGGGGAATGTGCCAGACAAGCGTTCTCTTGATAGTTTTTACACTACCTTGGTAGGCATCTGAAAGACACCACAAAAGTTGTTCTACCTGCTTTCTGGGCTGAGATGGGGAAACGCTGAATTTTGGAGTCGGCTGGTGACAAAATGTTCCAAACACACCCCATGCACAACTCCACCGGGGAAGGTGCCAGACAGGAGTTCTCTTGATAGTTTTTACACTACCTTGGTAGGCAGCTGAAAGGCACCACAAAAGTTGTTCTACCTGCTTTCTGGGCTGAGATGGGGAACCGCTGAATTTTGGACTCGGCCGGTGACAAAATGTTCCAAACACACCCCATGCACAACTCCACCGGGGAAGGTGCCAGGCAGGAGTTCTCTTGGTAGTTTTTACACTACCTTGGTACGCAGCTGAAAGACACCACAAAAGTTGTTCTACCTGCTTTCTGGGCTGAGATGGGGAACCGCTGAATTTTTGGACTCGGCTGGTGACAAAATGTTCCGAACACACCCCATGCACAACTCCACCGGGGAAGGTGCCAGACAGGAGTTCTCCTGGTAGTTTTTACATTGCTCCGGTAGGCAGCTGAAAGACACCACAAAAGTTGTTCTACCTGCTTTCTGGGCTGAGATGGGGAACCGCTGAATTTTGGAGTCGGCCGGTGACAAAATGTTCCAAACACACCCCATGCACAACTCCACCGGGGAAGGTGCCAGACAGGAGTTCTCTTAATAGTTTTTACACTACCTTGGTAGGCAGCTGAAAGGCACCACAAAAGTTGTTCTACCTGCTTTCTGGGCTGAGATGGGGAATCGCTGAATTTTGGAGTCGGCTGGTGACAAAATGTTCCAAACACACCCCATGCACAACTCCACCGGGGAAGGTGCCAGGCAGGAGTTCTCCTGGTAGTTTTTACATTGCTCCGGTAGGCATCTGAAAGACACCACAAAAGTTGTTCTATCTGCTTTCTGGGCTGAGATGGGGAATCGCTGAATTTTGGACTCGGCCGGTGACAAAATGTTCCAAAGACACCCCATGCACAACTCCACCGGGGAATGTGCCAGACAAGCGTTCTCTTGATAGTTTTTACACTACCTTGGTAGGCATCTGAAAGACACCACAAAAGTTGTTCTACCTGCTTTCTGGGCTGAGATGGGGAAACGCTGAATTTTGGAGTCGGCTGGTGACAAAATGTTCCAAACACACCCCATGCACAACTCCACCGGGGAAGGTGCCAGACAGGAGTTCTCCTGGTAGTTTTTACATTGCTCCGGTAGGCATCTGAAAGACACCACAAAAGTTGTTCTACCTGCTTTCTGGGCTGAGATGGGGAACCGCTGAATTTTGGAGTCGGCCGGTGACAAAATGTTCCAAACACACCCCATGCACAACTCCACCGGGGAAGGTGCCAGACAAGAGTTCTCTTGAGAGTTTTTACACTACCTTGGTAGGCAGCCGAAAGACACCACAAAAGTTGTTCTACCTGCTTTCTGGGCTGAGATGGGGAACCGCTGAATTTTGGACTCGGCCGGTGACAAAATGTTCCAAACACACCCCCTGCACAACTCCACCGGGGAAGGTGCCAGACAGGAGTTCTCTTGGTAGTTTTTACACTACCTTGGTAGGCACCTGAAAGGCACCACAAAAGTTGTTCTACCTGCTTTCTGGGCTGAGATGGGGAACCGCTGAATTTTTGGACTCGGCTGGTGACAAAATGTTCCAAACACACCCCATGCACAACTCCACCGGGGAAGGTGCCAGACAGGAGTTCTCCTGGTAGTTTTTACATTGCTCCGGTAGGCATCTGAAAGACACCACAAAAGTTGTTCTACCTGCTTTCTGGGCTGAGATGGGCAACCGCTGAATTTTGGACTCGGCCGGTGACAAAATGTTCCAAAGACACCCCATGCACAACTCCACCGGGGAAGGTGCCAGGCAGGAGTTCTCCTGGTAGTTTTTACACTACCTTGGTAGGCAGCTGAAAGGCACCACAAAAGTTGTTCTACCTGCTTTCTGGGCTGAGATGGGGAACCGCTGAATTTTGGACTCGGCCGGTGACAAAATGTTCCAAACACACCCCATGCACAACTCCACCGGGGAAGGTGCCAGGCAGGAGTTCTCTTGGTAGTTTTTACACTACCTTGGTACGCAGCTGAAAGACACCGCAAAAGTTGTTCTACCTGCTTTCTGGGCTGAGATGGGGAACCGCTGAATTTTTGGACTCGGCTGGTGACAAAATGTTCCGAACACACCCCATGCACAACTCCACCGGGGAAGGTGCCAGACAGGAGTTCTCCTGGTAGTTTTTACATTGCTCCGGTAGGCAGCTGAAAGACACCACAAAAGTTGTTCTACCTGCTTTCTGGGCTGAGATGGGGAACCGCTGAATTTTGGAGTCGGCCGGTGACAAAATGTTCCAAACACACCCCATGCACAACTCCACCGGGGAAGGTGCCAGACAGGAGTTCTCTTAATAGTTTTTACACTACCTTGGTAGGCAGCTGAAAGGCACCACAAAAGTTGTTCTACCTGCTTTCTGGGCTGAGATGGGGAATCGCTGAATTTTGGAGTCGGCTGGTGACAAAATGTTCCAAACACACCCCATGCACAACTCTACCGGGGAAGGTGCCAGGCAGGAGTTCTCCTGGTAGTTTTTACATTGCTCCGGTAGGCATCTGAAAGACACCACAAAAGTTGTTCTATCTGCTTTCTGGGCTGAGATGGGGAATCGCTGAATTTTGGACTCGGCCGGTGACAAAATGTTCCAAAGACACCCCATGCACAACTCCACCGGGGAATGTGCCAGACAAGCGTTCTCTTGATAGTTTTTACACTACCTTGGTAGGCATCTGAAAGACACCACAAAAGTTGTTCTACCTGCTTTCTGGGCTGAGATGGGGAAACGCTGAATTTTGGAGTCGGCTGGTGACAAAATGTTCCAAACACACCCCATGCACAACTCCACCGGGGAAGGTGCCAGACAGGAGTTCTCTTGGTAGTTTTTACACTACCTTGGTAGGCATTTGAAAGGCACCACAAAAGTTGTTCTACCTGCTTTCTGGGCTGAGATGGGGAACCGCTGAATTTTGGACTCGGCCAGTGACAAAATGTTCCAAACACACCCCATGCACAACTCCACCGGGGAAGGTGCCAGGCAGGAGTTCTCTTGGTAGTTTTTACACTACCTTGGTAGGCATCTGAAAGACACCACAAAAGTTTTTCTACCTGCTTTCTGGGCTGAGATGGGGAACCGCTGAATTTTGGACTCGGCCGGTGACAAAATGTTCCAAACACACCCCATGCACAACTCCACCGGGGAAGGTGCCAGACAGGAGTTCTCCTGGTAGTTTTTACATTGCTCCGGTAGGCATCTGAAAGACACCACAAAAGTTGTTCTACCTGCTTTCTGGGCTGAGATGGGCAACCGCTGAATTTTGGACTCGGCCAGTGACAAAATGTTCCAAAGACACCCCATGCACAACTCCACCGGGGAAGGTGCCAGACAGGAGTTCTCTTAGTAGTTTTTACACTACCTTGGTAGGCACCTGAAAGGCACCACAAAAGTTGTTCTACCTGCTTTCTGGGCTGAGATGGGGAACCGCTGAATTTTGGACTCGGCCGGTGACAAAATGTTCCAAACACACCCCATGCACAACTCCACCGGGGAAGGTGCCAGGCAGGAGTTCTCTTGGTAGTTTTTACACTACCTTGGTAGGCAGCTGAAAGACACCACAAAAGTTGTTCTACCTGCTTTCTGGGCTGAGATGGGGAACCGCTGAATTTTTGGACTCGGCTGGTGACAAAATGTTCCGAACACACCCCATGCACAACTCCACCGGGGAAGGTGCCAGACAGGAGTTCTCCTGGTAGTTTTTACATTGCTCCGGTAGGCAGCTGAAAGACACCACAAAAGTTGTTCTACCTGCTTTCTGGGCTGAGATGGGGAACCGCTGAATTTTGGAGTCGGCCGGTGACAAAATGTTCCAAACACACCCCATGCACAACTCCACCGGGGAAGGTGCCAGACAGGAGTTCTCTTAATAGTTTTTACACTACCTTGGTAGGCAGCTGAAAGGCACCACAAAAGTTGTTCTACCTGCTTTCTGGGCTGAGATGGGGAATCGCTGAATTTTGGAGTCGGCTGGTGACAAAATGTTCCAAACACACCCCCTGCACAACTCCACCGGGGAAGGTGCCAGACAGGAGTTCTCCTGGTAGTTTTTACATTGCTCCGGTAGGCATCTGAAAGACACCACAAAAGTTGTTCTATCTGCTTTCTGGGCTGAGATGGGGAATCGCTGAATTTTGGACTCGGCCGGTGACAAAATGTTCCAAAGACACCCCATGCACAACTCCACCGGGGAATGTGCCAGACAAGCGTTCTCTTGATAGTTTTTAAACTACCTTGGCAGGCATCTGAAAGACACCACAAAAGTTGTTCTACCTGCTTTCTGGGCTGAGATGGGGAAACGCTGAATTTTGGAGTCGGCTGGTGACAAAATGTTCCAAACACACCCCATGCACAACTCCACCGGGGAAGGTGCCAGACAGGAGTTCTCCTGGTAGTTTTTACATTGCTCCGGTAGGCATCTGAAAGACACTACAAAAGTTGTTCTACCTGCTTTCTGGGCTGAGATGGGGAACCGCTGAATTTTGGACTCGGCTGGTGACAAAATGTTCCAAACACACCCCCTGCACAACTCCACCGGGGAAGGTGCCAGACAGGAGTTCTCCTGGTAGTTTTTAAATTGCTCCGGTAGGCATCTGAAAGACACCACAAAAGTTGTTCTACCTGCTTTCTGGGCTGAGATGGGGAACCGCTGAATTTTGGAGTCGGCCGGTGACAAAATGTTCCAAACACACCCCATGCACAACTCCACTAGCGAAGGTGCCAGGGACGAGCTCTGTTGGTAGTTTTTACATTGCTCCGGTAGGCATCTGAAAGACACCACAAAAGTTGTTCTACCTGCTTTCTGGGCTGAGATGGGGAACCGCTGAATTTTGGACTCGGCCGGTGACAAAATGTTCCAAACACACCCCCTGCACAACTCCACCGGGGAAGGTGCCAGACAGGAGTTCTCTTGGTAGTTTTTACACTACCTTGGTAGGCATTTGAAAGGCACCACAAAAGTTGTTCTACCTGCTTTCTGGGCTGAGATGGGGATCCGCTGAATTTTGGAGTCGGCTGGTGACAAAATGTTCCAAACACACCCCATGCACAACTCCACCGGGGAAGGTGCCAGACAGGAGTTCTCCTGGTAGTTTTTACATTGCTCCGGTAGGCATCTGAAAGACACCACAAAAGTTGTTCTACCTGCTTTCTGGGCTGAGATGGGGAACCGCTGAATTTTGGACTCGGCCAGAGACAAAATGTTCCAAACACACCCCCTGCACAACTCCACCGGGGAAGGTGCCAGACAGGAGTTCTCTTAATAGTTTTTACACTACCTTGGTAGGCACCTGAAAGGCACCGCAAAAGTTGTTCTACATGCTTTCTGGGCTGAGATGGGGAACCGCTGAATTTTGGAGTCGCCCGGTGACAAAATGTTCCAAACACACCCCATGCACAACTCCACCGGGGAAGGTGCCAGGCAGGAGTTCTCTTGGTAGTTTTTACACTACCTTGGTAGGCAGCTGAAAGACACCACAAAAGTTGTTCTACCTGCTTTCTGGGCTGAGATGGGGAAACGCTGAATTTTTGGACTCGGCTGGTGACAAAATGTTCCGAACACACCCCATGCACAACTCCACCGGGGAAGGTGCCAGACAGGAGTTCTCCTGGTAGTTTTTACATTGCTCCGGTAGGCATCTGAAAGACACCACAAAAGTTGTTCTACCTGCTTTCTGGGCTGAGATGGGGAACCGCTGAATTTTGGACTCGGCCGGTGACAAAATGTTCCAAAGACACCCCATGCACAACTCCACCGGGGAATGTGCCAGACAAGCGTTCCCTTGATAGTTTTTACACTACCTTGGTAGGCATCTGAAAGACACCACAAAAGTTGTTCTACCTGCTTTCTGGGCTGAGATGGGGAAACGCTGAATTTTGGAGTCGGCTGGTGACAAAATGTTCCAAACACACCCCCTGCACAACTCCACCGGGGAAGGTGCCAGACAGGAGTTCTCCTGGTAGTTTTTACATTGCTCCGGTAGGCATCTGAAAGACACTACAAAAGTTGTTCTACCTGCTTTCTGGGCTGAGATGGGGAACAGCTGAATTTTGGACTCGGCCGGTGACAAAATGTTCCAAACACACCCCCTGCACAACTCCACCGGGGAAGGTGCCAGACAGGAGTTCTCCTGGTAGTTTTTACATTGCTCCGGTAGGCATCTGAAAGACACCAAAAAAGTTGTTCTACCTGCTTTCTGGGCTGAGATGGGGAACCGCTGAATTTTGGAGTCGGCTGGTGACAAAATGTTCCAAACACACCCCCTGCACAACTCCACCGGGGAAGGTGCCAGACAGGAGTTCTCCTGGTAGTTTTTACATTGCTCCGGTAGGCATCTGAAAGACACCACAAAAGTTGTTCTACCTGCTTTCTGGGCTGAGATGGGGAATCGCTGAATTTTGGACTCGGCCGGTGAAAAAATGTTCCAAAGACACCCCATGCACAACTCCACCGGGGAAGGTGCCAGACAGGAGTTCTCTTAGTAGTTTTTACACTACCTTGGTAGGCATCTAAAAGACACCACAAAAGTTGTTCTACCTGCTTTCTGGGCTGAGATGGGGAAACGCTGAATTTTGGAGTCGGCTGGTGACAAAATGTTCCAAACACACCCCATGCACAACTCCACCGGGGAAGGTGCCAGACAGGAGTTCTCCTGGTAGTTTTTACATTGCTCCGGTAGGCATCTGAAAGACACCACAAAAGTTGTTCTACCTGCTTTCTGGGCTGAGATGGGGAACCGCTGAATTTTGGACTCGGCTGGTGACAAAATGTTCCAAACACACCCCCTGCACAACTCCACCGGGGAAGGTGCCAGACAGGAGTTCTCCTGGTAGATTTTACACTACCTTGGTAGGGAGCTGAAAGGCAGCACAAAAGTTGTTCTACCTGCTTTCTGGGCTGAGATGGGGAATCGCTGAATTTTGGACTCGGCCGGTGACAAAATGTTCCAAACACACCCCATGCACAACTCCACCGGGGAAGGTGCCAGACAGGAGTTCTCTTGGTAGTTTTTACACTACCTTGGTAGGCACCTGAAAGGCACCACAAAAGTTGTTCTACCTGCTTTCTGGGCTGAGATGGGGAACCGCTGAATTTTGGACTGGGCCAGTGACAAAATGTTCCAAAGACACCCCCTGCACAACTCCACCGGGGAAGGTGCCAGACAGGAGTTCTCTTAATAGTTTTTACACTACCTTGGTAGGCACCTGAAAGGCACCGCAAAAGTTGTTCTACATGCTTTCTGGGCTGAGATGGGGAACCGCTGAATTTTGGAGTCGCCCGGTGACAAAATGTTCCAAACACACCCCATGCACAACTCCACCGGGGAAGGTGCCAGGCAGGAGTTCTCTTGGTAGTTTTTACACTACCTTGGTAGGCAGCTGAAAGACACCACAAAAGTTGTTCTACCTGCTTTCTGGGCTGAGATGGGGAAACGCTGAATTTTTGGACTCGGCTGGTGACAAAATGTTCCGAACACACCCCATGCACAACTCCACCGGGGAAGGTGCCAGACAGGAGTTCTCCTGGTAGTTTTTACATTGCTCCGGTAGGCATCTGAAAGACACCACAAAAGTTGTTCTACCTGCTTTCTGGGCTGAGATGGGGAACCGCTGAATTTTGGACTCGGCCGGTGACAAAATGTTCCAAAGACACCCCATGCACAACTCCACCGGGGAATGTGCCAGACAAGCGTTCCCTTGATAGTTTTTACACTACATTGGTAGGCATCTGAAAGACACCACAAAAGTTGTTCTACCTGCTTTCTGGGCTGAGATGGGGAAACGCTGAATTTTGGAGTCGGCTGGTGACAAAATGTTCCAAACACACCCCCTGCACAACTCCACCGGGGAAGGTGCCAGACAGGAGTTCTCCTGGTAGTTTTTACATTGCTCCGGTAGGCATCTGAAAGACACTACAAAAGTTGTTCTACCTGCTTTCTGGGCTGAGATGGGGAACAGCTGAATTTTGGACTCGGCCGGTGACAAAATGTTCCAAACACACCCCCTGCACAACTCCACCGGGGAAGGTGCCAGACAGGAGTTCTCCTGGTAGTTTTTACATTGCTCCGGTAGGCATCTGAAAGACACCAAAAAAGTTGTTCTACCTGCTTTCTGGGCTGAGATGGGGAACCGCTGAATTTTGGAGTCGGCTGGTGACAAAATGTTCCAAACACACCCCCTGCACAACTCCACCGGGGAAGGTGCCAGACGGGAGTTCTCCTGGTAGTTTTTACATTGCTCCGGTAGGCATCTGAAAGACACCACAAAAGTTGTTCTACCTGCTTTCTGGGCTGAGATGGGGAATCGCTGAATTTTGGACTCGGCCGGTGAAAAAATGTTCCAAAGACACCCCATGCACAACTCCACCGGGGAAGGTGCCAGACAGGAGTTCTCTTAGTAGTTTTTACACTACCTTGGTAGGCATCTAAAAGACACCACAAAAGTTGTTCTACCTGCTTTCTGGGCTGAGATGGGGAAACGCTGAATTTTGGACTCGGCTGGTGACAAAATGTTCCAAACACACCCCCTGCACAACTCCACCGGGGAAGGTGCCAGACAGGAGTTCTCCTGGTAGTTTTTACATTGCTCCGGTAGGCATCTGAAAGACACCACAAAAGTTGTTCTACCTGCTTTCTGGGCTGAGATGGGGAACCGCTGAATTTTGGACTCGGCTGGTGACAAAATGTTCCAAACACACCCCCTGCACAACTCCACCGGGGAAGGTGCCAGACAGGAGTTCTCCTGGTAGATTTTACACTACCTTGGTAGGGAGCTGAAAGGCAGCACAAAAGTTGTTCTACCTGCTTTCTGGGCTGAGATGGGGAATCGCTGAATTTTGGACTCGGCCGGTGACAAAATGTTCCAAACACACCCCATGCACAACTCCACCGGGGAAGGTGCCAGACAGGAGTTCTCTTGGTAGTTTTTACACTACCTTGGTAGGCACCTGAAAGGCACCACAAAAGTTGTTCTACCTGCTTTCTGGGCTGAGATGGGGAATCGCTGAATTTTGGACTCGGCCGGTGACAAAATGTTCCAAACACACCCCATGCACAACTCCACCGGGGAAGGTGCCAGACAGGAGTTCTCCTGGTAGTTTTTACATTGCTCCGCTAGGCATCTGAAAGGCACCACAAAAGTTGTTCTACCTGCTTTCTGGGCTGAGATGGGGAACCGCTGAATTTTGGACTCGGCCGGTGACAAAATGTTCCAAACACACCCCATGCACAACTCCACTAGCGAAGGTGCCAGACAGGAGTTCTCCTGGTAGTTTTTACACTACCTTGGTAGGCACCTGAAAGGCACCACAAAAGTTGTTCTACCTGCTTTCTGGGCTGAGATGGGGAACCGCTGAATTTTGGAGTCGGCCGGTGACAAAATGTTCCAAACACACCCCATGCACAACTCCACCGGGGAAGGTGCCAGGCAGGAGTTCTCTTGGTAGTTTTTACACTACCTTGGTAGGCATTTGAAAGGCACCACAAAAGTTGTTCTACCTGCTTTCTGGGCTGAGATGGGGAACCGCTGAATTTTGGACTCGGCCAGAGACAAAATGTTCCAAACACACCCCCTGCACAACTCCACCGGGGAAGGTGCCAGACAGGAGTTCTCCTGGTAGTTTTTACATTGCTCCGGTAGGCATCTGAAAGACACCACAAAAGTTGTTCTACCTGCTTTCTGGGCTGAGATGGGGAACCGCTGAATTTTGGAGTCGCCCGGTGACAAAATGTTCCAAACACACCCCCTGCACAACTCCACCGGGGAAGGTGCCAGGCAGGAGTTCTCTTGGTAGTTTTTACACTACCTTGGTAGGCAGCTGAAAGACACCACAAAAGTTGTTCTACCTGCTTTCTGGGCTGAGATGGGGAACCGCTGAATTTTGGAGTCGGCCGGTGACAAAATGTTCCGAACACACCCCATGCACAACTCCACCGGGGAAGGTGCCAGACAGGAGTTCTCCTGGTAGTTTTTACATTGCTCCGGTAGGCAGCTGAAAGACACCACAAAAGTTGTTCTACCTGCTTTCTGGGCTGAGATGGGGAACCGCTGAATTTTGGACTCGGCCGGTGACAAAATGTTCCAAAGACACCCCATGCACAACTCCACCGGGGAATGTGCCAGACAAGCGTTCCCTTGATAGTTTTTACACTACCTTGGTAGGCATCTGAAAGACACCACAAAAGTTGTTCTACCTGCTTTCTGGGCTGAGATGGGGAAACGCTGAATTTTGGAGTCGGCTGGTGACAAAATGTTCCAAACACACCCCCTGCACAACTCCACCGGGGAAGGTGCCAGACAGGAGTTCTCCTGGTAGTTTTTACATTGCTCCGGTAGGCATCTGAAAGACACTACAAAAGTTGTTCTACCTGCTTTCTGGGCTGAGATGGGGAACAGCTGAATTTTGGACTCGGCCGGTGACAAAATGTTCCAAACACACCCCCTGCACAACTCCACCGGGGAAGGTGCCAGACAGGAGTTCTCCTGGTAGTTTTTACATTGCTCCGGTAGGCATCTGAAAGACACCAAAAAAGTTGTTCTACCTGCTTTCTGGGCTGAGATGGGGAACCGCTGAATTTTGGACTCGGCTGGTGACAAAATGTTCCAAACACACCCCCTGCACAACTCCACCGGGGAAGGTGCCAGACGGGAGTTCTCCTGGTAGTTTTTACATTGCTCCGGTAGGCATCTGAAAGACACCACAAAAGTTGTTCTACCTGCTTTCTGGGCTGAGATGGGGAATCGCTGAATTTTGGACTCGGCCGGTGAAAAAATGTTCCAAAGACACCCCATGCACAACTCCACCGGGGAAGGTGCCAGACAGGAGTTCTCTTAGTAGTTTTTACACTACCTTGGTAGGCATCTAAAAGACACCACAAAAGTTGTTCTACCTGCTTTCTGGGCTGAGATGGGGAAACGCTGAATTTTGGACTCGGCTGGTGACAAAATGTTCCAAACACACCCCCTGCACAACTCCACCGGGGAAGGTGCCAGACAGGAGTTCTCCTGGTAGTTTTTACATTGCTCCGGTAGGCATCTGAAAGACACCACAAAAGTTGTTCTACCTGCTTTCTGGGCTGAGATGGGGAACCGCTGAATTTTGGACTGGGCTGGTGACAAAATGTTCCAAACACACCCCCTGCACAACTCCACCGGGGAAGGTGCCAGACAGGAGTTCTCCTGGTAGATTTTACACTACCTTGGTAGGGAGCTGAAAGGCAGCACAAAAGTTGTTCTACCTGCTTTCTGGGCTGAGATGGGGAATCGCTGAATTTTGGACTCGGCCGGTGACAAAATGTTCCAAACACACCCCATGCACAACTCCACCGGGGAAGGTGCCAGGCAGGAGTTCTCTTGGTAGTTTTTACACTACCTTGGTAGGCATTTGAAAGGCACCACAAAAGTTGTTCTACCTGCTTTCTGGGCTGAGATGGGGAACCGCTGAATTTTGGACTCGGCCAGAGACAAAATGTTCCAAACACACCCCCTGCACAACTCCACCGGGGAAGGTGCCAGACAGGAGTTCTCCTGGTAGTTTTTACATTGCTCCGGTAGGCATCTGAAAGACACCACAAAAGTTGTTCTACCTGCTTTCTGGGCTGAGATGGGGAATCGCTGAATTTTGGACTCGGCCGGTGACAAAATGTTCCAAACACACCCCATGCACAACTCCACCGGGGAAGGTGCCAGACAGGAGTTCTCTTGATAGTTTTTACACTACCTTGGTAGGCATTTGAAAGGCACCACAAAAGTTGTTCTACCTGCTTTCTGGGCTGAGATGGGGAATCGCTGAATTTTGGAGTCGGCCGGTGACAAAATGTTCCAAAGACACCCCCTGCACAACTATACCGGGGAAGGTGCCAGACAGGAGTTCTCCTGGTAGTTTTTACATTGCTCCGGTAGGCATCTAAAAGACACCACAAAAGATGTTCTACCTGCTTTCTGGGCTGAGATGGGGAACCGCTGAATTTTGGAGTCGGCCGGTGACAAAATGTTCCAAAGACACCCCATGCACAACTCCACCGGGGAAGGTGCCAGGCAGGAGTTCTCTTGGTAGTTTTTACACTACCTTGGTAGGCACCTGAAAGGCACCACAAAAGTTGCTCTACCTGCTTTCTGGGCTGAGATGGGGAATCGCTGAATTTTGGACTCGGCCGGTGACAAAATGTTCCAAAGACACCCCATGCACAACTCCACCGGGGAAGGTGCCAGGCAGGAGTTCTCCTGGTAGTTTTTACATTGCTCCGGTAGGCATCTGAAAGACACCACAAAAGTTGTTCTACCTGCTTTCTGGGCTGAGATGGGGAACCGCTGAATTTTGGAGTCGGCCGGTGACAAAATGTTCCAAACACACCCCCTGCACAACTCCACCGGGGAAGGCGCCAGACAGGAGTTCTCTTAGTAGTTTTTACAGTACCTTGGTAGGCAGCTGAAAGGCACCACAAAAGTTGTTCTACCTGCTTTCTGGGCTGAGATGGGGAACCGCTGAATTTTGGACTCGGCCGGTGACAAAATGTTCCAAACACACCCCGTGCACAACTCCACTAGCGAAGGTGCCAGACAGGAGTTCTCCTGGTAGTTTTTACACTACCTTGGTAGGCACCTGAAAGGCACCACAAAAGTTGTTCTACCTGCTTTCTGGGCTGAGATGGGGAAACGCTGAATTTTGGACTCGGCAGGTGACAAAATGTTCCAAACACACCCCATGCACAACTCCACCGGGGAAGGTGCCAGACAGGAGTTCTCTTAATAGTTTTTACACTACCTTGGTAGGCATTTGAAAGGCACCACAAAAGTTGTTCTACCTGCTTTCTGGGCTGAGATGGGGAACCGCTGAATTTTTGGGCTCGGCTGGTGACAAAATATTCCGAACACACCCCATGCACAACTCCACCGGGGAAGGTGCCAGACAGGAGTTCTCCTGTAGTTTTTACATTGCTCCGGTAGGCAGCTGAAAGACACCACAAAAGTTGTTCTACCTGCTTTCTGGGCTGAGATGGGGAAACGCTGAATTTTGGACTCGGCCGGTGACAAAATGTTCCAAACACACCCCATGCACAACTCCACCGGGGAAGGTGCCAGACAGGAGTTCTCTTAATAGTTTTTACACTACCTTGGTAGGCAGCTAAAAGGCACCACAAAAGTTGTTCTACCTGCTTTCTGGGCTGAGATGGGGAACCGCTGAATTTTGGAGTCGGCCGGTGACAAAATGTTCCAAAGACACCCCCTGCACAACTCCACCGGGGAAGGTGCCAGGCAGGAGTTCTCTTGGTAGTTTTTACACTACCTTGGTAGGCATTTGAAAGGCACCACAAAAGTTGTTCTACCTGCTTTCTGGGCTGAGATGGGGAATCGCTGAATTTTGGAGTCGGCCGGTGACAAAATGTTCCAAAGACACCCCATGCACAACTCCACCGGGGAAGGTGCCAGGCAGGAGTTCTCTTGGTAGTTTTTACACTACCTTGGTAGGCATTTGAAAGGCACCACAAAAGTTGTTCTACCTGCTTTCTGGGCTGAGATAGGGAACCGCTGAATTTTGGACTCGGCTGGTGACAAAATGTTCCAAACACACCCCCTGCACAACTCCACCGGGGAAGGTGCCAGACAGGAGTTCTCCTGGTAGTTTTTACATTGCTCCGGTAGGCATCTGAAAGGCACCACAAAAGTTGTTCTACCTGCTTTCTGGGCTGAGATGGGGAACCGCTGAATTTTGGACTCGGCCAGTGACAAAATGTTCCAAAGACACCCCATGCACAACTCCACCGGGGAAGGTGCCAGACAGGAGTTCTCTTAGTAGTTTTTACACTACCTTGGTAGGCACCTGAAAGGCACCACAAAAGTTGTTCTACCTGCTTTCTGGGCTGAGATGGGGAACCGCTGAATTTTGGAGTTGCCCGGTGACAAAATGTTCCAAAGACACCCCATGCACAACTCCACCGGGGAAGGTGCCAGACAGGAGTTCTCTTGGTAGTTTTTACACTATCTTGGTAGGCAGCTGAAAGGCACCACAAAAGTTGTTCTACCTGCTTTCTGGGCTGAGATGGGGAACCGCTGAATTTTTGGACTCGGCTGGTGACAAAATGTTCCGAACACACCCCATGCACAACTCCACCGGGGAAGGTGCCAGACAGGAGTTCTCCTGGTAGTTTTTACATTGCTCCGGTAGGCAGCTGAAAGACACCACAAAAGTTGTTCTACCTGCTTTCTGGGCTGAGATGGGGAACCGCTGAATTTTGGACTCGGCCGGTGACAAAATGTTCCAAAGACACCCCATGCACAACTCCACCGGGGAAGGTGCCAGACAGGAGTTCTCTTGGTAGTTTTTACACTACCTTGGTAGGCATCTAAAAGACACCACAAAAGTTGTTCTACCTGCTTTCTGGGCTGAGATGGGGAATCGCTGAATTTTGGAGTCGGCTGGTGACAAAATGTTTCAAACACACCTCCTGCACAACTCCACCGGGGAAGGTGCCAGACAGGAGTTCTCTTGGTAGTTTTTACATTGCTCCGGTAGGCATCTGAAAGACACCACAAAAGTTGTTCTATCTGCTTTCTGGGCTGAGATGGGGAATCGCTGAATTTTGGACTCGGCCGGTGACAAAATGTTCCAAAGACACCCCATGCACAACTCCACCGGGGAATGTGCCAGACAAGCGTTCTCTTGATAGTTTTTACACTACCTTGGTAGGCATCTGAAAGACACCACAAAAGTTGTTCTACCTGCTTTCTGGGCTGAGATGGGGAAAACGCTGAATTTTGGACTCGGCTGGTGACAAAATGTTCCAAACACACCCCCTGCACAACTCCACCGGGGAAGGTGCCAGACAGGAGTTCTCCTGGTAGTTTTTACATTGCTCCGGTAGGCATCTGAAAGACACCACAAAAGTTGTTCTACCTGCTTTCTGGGCTGAGATGGGGAACAGCTGAATTTTGGAGTCGGCTGGTGACAAAATGTTCCAAACACACCCCATGCACAACTCCACCGGGGAAGGTGCCAGGCAGGAGTTCTCCTGGTAGTTTTTACATTGCTCTGGTAGGCATCTGAAAGACACCACAAAAGTTGTTCTACCTGCTTTCTGGGCTGAGATGGGGAACCCCTGAATTTTGGAGTCGGCTGGTGACAAAATGTTCCAAAGACACCCCCTGCACAACTCCACCGGGGAAGGTGCCAGACAAGAGTTCTCTTGAGAGTTTTTACACTACCTTGGTAGGCATCTGAAAGACACCACAAAAGTTGTTCTACCTGCTTTCTGGGCTGAGATGGGGAACCGCTGAATTTTGGACTCGGCCGGTGACAAAATGTTCCAAACACACCCCATGCACAACTCCACCGGGGAAGGTGCCAGACAGGAGTTCTCTTAGTAGTTTTTACACTACCTTGGTAGGCATCTGAAAGACACCACAAAAGTTGTTCTACCTGCTTTCTGGGCTGAGATGGGGAAACGCTGAATTTTGGACTCGGCTGGTGACAAAATGTTCCAAACACACCCCCTGCAAAACTCCACCGGGGAAGGTGCCAGACGGGAGTTCTCCTGGTAGTTTTTACATTGCTCCGTTAGGCATCTGAAAGACACCACAAAAGTTGTTCTACCTGCTTTCTGGGCTGAGATGGGGAACCGCTGAATTTTGGACTCGGCCGGTGACAAAATGTTCCAAACACACCCCCTGCACAACTCCACCGGGGAAGGTGCCAGACAGGAGTTCTCTTAGTAGTTTTTACACTACCTTGGTAGGCATCTGAAAGACACCAAAAAAGTTGTTCTACCTGCTTTCTGGGCTGAGATGGGGAACCGCTGAATTTTGGACTCGGCTGGTGACAAAATGTTCCAAACACACCCCATGCACAACTCCACCGGGGAAGGTGCCAGACGGGAGTTCTCCTGGTAGTTTTTACATTGCTCCGGTAGGCATCTGAAAGACACCACAAAAGTTGTTCTATCTGCTTTCTGGGCTGAGATGGGGAATCGCTGAATTTTGGACTCGGCCGGTGAAAAAATGTTCCAAAGACACCCCATGCACAACTCCACCGGGGAAGGTGCCAGACAGGAGTTCTCTTAGTAGTTTTTACACTACCTTGGTAGGCATCTAAAAGACACCACAAAAGTTGTTCTACCTGCTTTCTGGGCTGAGATGGGGAACCGCTGAATTTTGGACTCGGCCGGTGACAAAATGTTCCAAACACACCCCATGCACAACTCCACCGGGGAAGGTGCCAGACAGGAGTTCTCCTGGTAGTTTTTACACTACCTTGGTAGGCACCTGAAAGGCACCACAAAAGTTGTTCTACCTGCTTTCTGGGCTGAGATGGGGAACCGCTGAATTTTGGACTCGGCTGGTGACAAAATGTTCCAAAGACACCCCCTGCACAACTATACCGGGGAAGGTGCCAGACAGGAGTTCTTCTGGTAGTTTTTACATTGCTCCGGTAGGCATCTAAAAGACACCACAAAAGATGTTCTACCTGCTTTCTGGGCTGAGATGGGGAACGGCTGAATTTTGGACTCGGCCGGTGACAAAATGTTCCAAAGACACCCCATGCACAACTCCACCGGGGAAGGTGCCAGACAGGAGTTCTCCTGGTAGTTTTTACACTACCTTGGTAGGCACCTGAAAGGCACCACAAAAGTTGTTCTACCTGCTTTCTGGGCTGAGATGGGGAATCGCTGAATTTTGGACTCGGCCGGTGACAAAATGTTCCAAAGACACCCCATGCACAACTCCACCGGGGAAGGTGCCAGGCAGGAGTTCTCCTGGTAGTTTTTACATTGCTCCGGTAGGCATCTGAAAGACACCACAAAAGTTGTTCTACCTGCTTTCTGGGCTGAGATGGGGAACCGCTGAATTTTGGACTCGGCCGGTGACAAAATGTTCCAAACACACCCCCTGCACAACTCCACCGGGGAAGGTGCCAGACAGGAGTTCTCTTAGTAGTTTTTACACTACCTTGGTAGGCAGCTGAAAGGCACCACAAAAGTTGTTCTACCTGCTTTCTGGGCTGAGATGGGGAACCGCTGAATTTTGGACTCGGCCAGAGACAAAATGTTCGAAACACACCCCCTGCAAAACTCCACCGGGGAAGGTGCCAGACAAGCGTTCTCTTGATAGTTTTTACACTACCTTGGTAGGCATCTAAAAGACACCACAAAAGTTGTTCTACCTGCTTTCTGGGCTGAGATGGGGAACCGCTGAATTTTGGACTCGGCTGGTGACAAAATGTTCCAAAGACACCCCCTGCACAACTATACCGGGGAAGGTGCCAGACAGGAGTTCTTCTGGTAGTTTTTACATTGCTCCGGTAGGCATCTAAAAGACACCACAAAAGATGTTCTACCTGCTTTCTGGGCTGAGATGGGGAACGGCTGAATTTTGGACTCGGCCGGTGACAAAATGTTCCAAAGACACCCCATGCACAACTCCACCGGGGAAGGTGCCAGGCAGGAGTTCTCCTGGTAGTTTTTACACTACCTTGGTAGGCACCTGAAAGGCACCACAAAAGTTGTTCTACCTGCTTTCTGGGCTGAGATGGGGAATCGCTGAATTTTGGACTCGGCCGGTGACAAAATGTTCCAAAGACACCCCATGCACAACTCCACCGGGGAAGGTGCCAGGCAGGAGTTCTCCTGGTAGTTTTTACATTGCTCCGGTAGGCATCTGAAAGACACCACAAAAGTTGTTCTACCTGCTTTCTGGGCTGAGATGGGGAACCGCTGAATTTTGGACTCGGCCGGTGACAAAATGTTCCAAACACACCCCCTGCACAACTCCACCGGGGAAGGTGCCAGACAGGAGTTCTCTTAGTAGTTTTTACACTACCTTGGTAGGCAGCTGAAAGGCACCACAAAAGTTGTTCTACCTGCTTTCTGGGCTGAGATGGGGAACCGCTGAATTTTGGAGTCGGCCGGTGACAAAATGTTCCAAACATACCCCATGCACAACTCCACTAGCGAAGGTGCCAGACAGGAGTTCTCCTGGTAGTTTTTACACTACCTTGGTAGGCACCTGAAAGGCACCACAAAAGTTGTTCTACCTGCTTTCTGGGCTGAGATGGGGAACCGCTGAATTTTGGACTCGGCCGGTGACAAAATGTTCCAAACACACCCCATGCACAACTCCACCGGGGAAGGTGCCAGGCAGGAGTTCTCTTGGTAGTTTTTACACTACCTTGGTAGGCATTTGAAAGGCACCACAAAAGTTGTTCTACCTGCTTTCTGGGCTGAGATGGGGAACCGCTGAATTTTTGGACTCGGCTGGTGACAAAATATTCCGAACACACCCCATGCAAAACTCCACCGGGGAAGGTGCCAGACAGGAGTTCTCCTGTAGTTTTTACATTGCTCCGGTAGGCAGCTGAAAGACACCACAAAAGTTGTTCTACCTGCTTTCTGGGCTGAGATGGGGAACCGCTGAATTTTGGACTCGGCCGGTGACAAAATGTTCCAAACACACCCCATGCACAACTCCACCGGGGAAGGTGCCAGACAGGAGTTCTCTTAATAGTTTTTACACTACCTTGGTAGGCAGCTAAAAGGCACCACAAAAGTTGTTCTACCTGCTTTCTGGGCTGAGATGGGGAACCGCTGAATTTTGGAGTCGGCCGGTGACAAAATGTTCCAAACACACCCCATGCACAACTCCACTAGCGAAGGTGCCAGGGACGAGCTCTGTTGGTAGTTTTTTACATTGCTCCGGTAGGCATCAAAAGGACACCACAAAAGTTGTTCTACCTGCTTTCTGGGCTGAGATGGGGAATCGCTGAATTTTGGAGTCGGCCGGTGACAAAATGTTCCAAAGACACCCCATGCACAACTCCACCGGGGAAGGTGCCAGGCAGGAGTTCTCTTGGTAGTTTTTACACTACCTTGGTAGGCATTTGAAAGGCACCACAAAAGTTGTTCTACCTGCTTTCTGGGCTGAGATGGGGAACCGCTGAATTTTGGACTCGGCTGGTGACAAAATGTTCCAAACACACCCCCTGCACAACTCCACCGGGGAAGGTGCCAGACAGGAGTTCTCCTGGTAGTTTTTACATTGCTCCGGTAGGCATCTGAAAGACACCACAAAAGTTGTTCTACCTGCTTTCTGGGCTGAGATGGGGAACCGCTGAATTTTGGACTCGGCCAGTGACAAAATGTTCCAAAGACACCCCATGCACAACTCCACCGGGGAAGGTGCCAGACAGGAGTTCTCTTAGTAGTTTTTACACTACCTTGGTAGGCAGCTGAAAGGCACCACAAAAGTTGTTCTACCTGCTTTCTGGGCTGAGATGGGGAACCGCTGAATTTTGGACTCGGCCGGTGACAAAATGTTCCAAAGACACCCCATGCACAACTCCACCGGGGAAGGTGCCAGACAGGAGTTCTCCTGGTAGTTTTTACATTGCTCTGGTAGGCACCTGAAAGGCACCACAAAAGTTGTTCTACCTGCTTTCTGGGCTGAGATGGGGAATCGCTGAATTTTGGACTCGGCCGGTGACAAAATGTTCCAAACACACCCCATGCACAACTCCACCGGGGAAGGTGCCAGACAGGAGTTCTCCTGGTAGTTTTTACATTGCTCCGGTAGGCATCTGAAAGACACCACAAAAGTTGTTCTACCTGCTTTCTGGGCTGAGATGGGGAACCGCTGAATTTTGGACTCGGCCGGTGACAAAATGTTCCAAAGACACCCCATGCACAACTCCACTAGCGAAGGTGCCAGACAGGAGTTCTCCTGGTAGTTTTTACACTACCTTGGTAGGCACCTGAAAGGCACCACAAAAGTTGTTCTACCTGCTTTCTGGGCTGAGATGGGGAACCGCTGAATTTTGGAGTCGGCCGGTGACAAAATGTTCCAAAGACACCCCATGCACAACTCCACCGGGGAAGGTGCCAGACAGGAGTTCTCCTGGTAGTTTTTACACTACCTTGGTAGGCATTTGAAAGGCACCACAAAAGTTGTTCTACCTGCTTTCTGGGCTGAGATGGGGAACCGCTGAATTTTGGACTCGGCCAGAGACAAAATGTTCCAAACACACCCCCTGCACAACTCCACCGGGGAAGGTGCCAGACAGGAGTTCTCCTGTAGTTTTTACATTGCTCCGGTAGGCATCTGAAAGACACCACAAAAGTTGTTCTACCTGCTTTCTGGGCTGAGATGGGGAATCGCTGAATTTTGGACTCGGCCGGTGACAAAATGTTCGAAACACACCCCCTGCAAAACTCCACCGGGGAAGGTGCCAGACAAGCGTTCTCTTGATAGTTTTTACACTACCTTGGTAGGCATCTAAAAGACACCACAAAAGTTGTTCTACCTGCTTTCTGGGCTGAGATGGGGAACAGCTGAATTTTGGAGTCGGCCGGTGACAAAATGTTCCAAAGACACCCCCTGCACAACTATACCAGGGAAGGTGC
Source organism: Falco biarmicus (assembly GCF_023638135.1). Lineage (NCBI taxonomy): Eukaryota > Metazoa > Chordata > Aves > Falconiformes > Falconidae > Falco > Falco biarmicus. The sequence goes on along the minus strand of NW_026612008.1, from coordinate 203,211 downwards.
CAGACAGGAGTTCTCCTGGTAGTTTTTACATTGCTCCGGTAGGCATCTAAAAGACACCACAAAAGATGTTCTACCTGCTTTCTGGGCTGAGATGGGGAACCGCTGAATTTTGGACTCGGCCGGTGACAAAATGTTCCAAACACACCCCCTGCACAACTCCACCGGGGAAGGTGCCAGACAGGAGTTCTCCTGGTAGTTTTTACACTACCTTGGTAGGCACCTGAAAGGCACCACAAAAGTTGTTCTACCTGCTTTCTGGGCTGAGACGGGGAATCGCTGAATTTTGGAGTCGGCCGGTGACAAAATGTTCCAAAGACACCCCATGCACAACTCCACCGGGGAAGGTGCCAGGCAGGAGTTCTCCTGGTAGTTTTTACATTGCTCCGGTAGGCATCTGAAAGACACCACAAAACTTGTTCTACCTGCTTTCTGGGCTGAGATGGGGAACCGCTGAATTTTGGACTCGGCTGGTGACAAAATGTTCCAAACACACCCCCTGCACAACTCCACCGGGGAAGGTGCCAGACAGGAGTTCTCTTAGTAGTTTTTACACTACCTTGGTAGGCAGCTGAAAGGCACCACAAAAGTTGTTCTACCTGCTTTCTGGGCTGAGATGGGGAACCGCTGAATTTTGGAGTCGGCCGGTGACAAAATGTTCCAAACACACCCCATGCACAACTCCACTAGCGAAGGTGCCAGACAGGAGTTCTCTTAATAGTTTTTACACTACCTTGGTAGGCAGCTGAAAGGCACCACAAAAGTTGTTCTACCTGCTTTCTGGGCTGAGATGGGGAACCGCTGAATTTTGGACTCGGCCGGTGACAAAATGTTCCAAACACACCCCATGCACAACTCCACCGGGGAAGGTGCCAGGCAGGAGTTCTCTTGGTAGTTTTTACACTACCTTGGTAGGCATTTGAAAGGCACCACAAAAGTTGTTCTACCTGCTTTCTGGGCTGAGATGGGGAACCGCTGAATTTTTGGACTCGGCTGGTGACAAAATATTCCGAACACAGCCCATACACAACTCCACCGGGGAAGGTGCCAGACAGGAGTTCTCCTGTAGTTTTTACATTGCTCCGGTAGGCAGCTGAAAGACACCACAAAAGTTGTTCTACCTGCTTTCTGGGCTGAGATGGGCAACCGCTGAATTTTGGACTCGGCCGGTGACAAAATGTTCCAAACACACCCCATGCACAACTCCACCGGGGAAGGTGCCAGACAGGAGTTCTCTTAATAGTTTTTACACTACATTGGTAGGCAGCTAAAAGGCACCACAAAAGTTGTTCTACCTGCTTTCTGGGCTGAGATGGGGAACCGCTGAATTTTGGAGTCGGCCGGTGACAAAATGTTCCAAACACACCCCATGCACAACTCCACCGGCGAAGGTGCCAGGGACGAGCTCTGTTGGTAGTTTTTACATTGCTCCGGTAGGCATCAAAAGGACACCACAAAAGTTGTTCTACCTGCTTTCTGGGCTGAGATGGGGAATCGCTGAATTTTGGACTCGGCCGGTGACAAAATGTTCCAAAGACACCCCATGCACAACTCCACCGGGGAAGGTGCCAGGCAGGAGTTCTCTTGGTAGTTTTTACACTACCTTGGTAGGCATTTGAAAGGCACCACAAAAGTTGTTCTACCTGCTTTCTGGGCTGAGATGGGGAAACGCTGAATTTTGGACTCGGCTGGTGACAAAATGTTCCAAACACACCCCATGCACAACTCCACCGGGGAAGGTGCCAGACGGGAGTTCTCCTGGTAGTTTTTACATTGCTCCGGTAGGCATCTGAAAGACACCACAAAAGTTGTTCTATCTGCTTTCTGGGCTGAGATGGGGAATCGCTGAATTTTGGACTCGGCCGGTGACAAAATGTTCCAAACACACCCCATGCACAACTCCACCGGGGAAGGTGCCAGACAGGAGTTCTCTTAGTAGTTTTTACACTACCTTGGTAGGCAGCTGAAAGGCACCACAAAAGTTGTTCTACCTGCTTTCTGGGCTGAGATGGGGAATCGCTGAATTTTGGAGTCGGCCGGTGACAAAATGTTCCAAACACACCCCATGCACAACTCCACTAGCGAAGGTGCCAGACAGGAGTTCTCCTGGTAGTTTTTACACTACCTTGGTAGGCACCTGAAAGGCACCACAAAAGTTGTTCTACCTGCTTTCTGGGCTGAGATGGGGAACCGCTGAATTTTGGACTCGGCCGGTGACAAAATGTTCCAAACACACCCCATGCACAACTCCACCGGGGAAGGTGCCAGGCAGGAGTTCTCTTGGTAGTTTTTACACTACCTTGGTAGGCATTTGAAAGGCACCACAAAAGTTGTTCTACCTGCTTTCTGGGCTGAGATGGGGAACCGCTGAATTTTTGGACTCGGCTGGTGACAAAATATTCCGAACACACCCCATGCACAACTCCACCGGGGAAGGTGCCAGACAGGAGTTCTCCTGTAGTTTTTACATTGCTCCGGTACGCAGCTGAAAGACACCACAAAAGTTGTTCTACCTGCTTTCTGGGCTGAGATGGGGAAATGCTGAATTTTGGACTCGGCCGGTGACAAAATGTTCCAAACACACCCCATGCACAACTCCACCGGGGAAGGTGCCAGACAGGAGTTCTCTTAATAGTTTTTACACTACCTTGGTAGGCAGCTAAAAGGCACCACAAAAGTTGTTCTACCTGCTTTCTGGGCTGAGATGGGGAACCGCTGAATTTTGGAGTCGGCTGGTGACAAAATGTTCCAAACACACCCCATGCACAACTCCACTAGCGAAGGTGCCAGGGACGAGCTCTGTTGGTAGTTTTTACATTGCTCCGGTAGGCATCAAAAGGACACCACAAAAGTTGTTCTACCTGCTTTCTGGGCTGAGATGGGGAATCGCTGAATTTTGGACTCGGCCGGTGACAAAATGTTCCAAAGACACCCCATGCACAACTCCACCGGGGAAGGTGCCAGGCAGGAGTTCTCTTGGTAGTTTTTACACTACCTTGGTAGGCATTTGAAAGGCACCACAAAAGTTGTTCTACCTGCTTTCTGGGCTGAGATGGGGAACCGCTGAATTTTGGAGTCGGCTGGTGACAAAATGTTCCAAACACACCCCCTGCACAACTCCACCGGGGAAGGTGCCAGACAGGAGTTCTCCTGGTAGTTTTTACATTGCTCCGGTAGGCATCTGAAAGACACCACAAAAGTTGTTCTACCTGCTTTCTGGGCTGAGATGGGGAACCGCTGAATTTTGGACTCGGCCAGTGACAAAATGTTCCAAACACACCCCCTGCACAACTCCACCGGGGAAGGTGCCAGACAGGAGTTCTCTTAGTAGTTTTTACACTACCTTGGTAGGCAGCTGAAAGGCACCACAAAAGTTGTTCTACCTGCTTTCGGGGCTGAGATGGGGAACCGCTGAATTTTGGAGTCGGCCGGTGACAAAATGTTCCAAAGACACCCCATGCACAACTCCACCGGGGAAGGTGCCAGGCAGGAGTTCTCTTGGTAGTTTTTACACTACCTTGGTAGGCAGCTGAAAGGCACCACAAAAGTTGTTCTACCTGCTTTCTGGGCTGAGATGGGGAACCGCTGAATTTTTGGACTCGGCTGGTGACAAAATGTTCCGAACACACCCCATGCACAACTCCACCGGGGAAGGTGCCAGACAGGAGTTCTCCTGGTAGTTTTTACATTGCTCCGGTAGGCAGCTGAAAGACACCACAAAAGTTGTTCTACCTGCTTTCTGGGCTGAGATGGGGAACCGCTGAATTTTGGAGTCGGCCGGTGACAAAATGTTCCAAAGACACCCCATGCACAACTCCACCGGGGAAGGTGCCAGGCAGGAGTTCTCTTGGTAGTTTTTACACTACCTTGGTAGGCATCTGATAGACACCACAAAAGTTGTTCTACCTGCTTTCTGGGCTGAGATGGGGAACCGCTGAATTTGGAGTCGGCTGGTGACAAAATGTTCCAAAGACACCCCATGCACAACTCCACCGGGGAAGGTGCCAGACAGGAGTTCTCCTGGTAGTTTTTACATTGCTCCGGTAGGCATCTGAAAGACACCACAAAAGTTGTTCTACCTGCTTTCTGGGCTGAGATGGGGATCCGCTGAATTTTGGAGTCGGCCGGTGACAAAATGTTCCAAACACACCCCATGCACAACTCCACCGGGGAAGGTGCCAGACAGGAGTTCTCTTAGTAGTTTTTACACTACCTTGGTAGGCATCTGAAAGACACCACAAAAGTTGTTCTACCTGCTTTCTGGGCTGAGATGGGGAAACGCTGAATTTTGGACTCGGCTGGTGACAAAATGTTCCTAACACACCCCCTGCACAACTCCACCGGGGAAGGTGCCAGACGGGAGTTCTCCTGGTAGTTTTTACATTGCTCCGGTAGGCATCTGAAAGACACCACAAAAGTTGTTCTATCTGCTTTCTGGGCTGAGATGGGGAATCGCTGAATTTTGGACTCGGCCGGTGACAAAATGTTCCAAAGACACCCCATGCACAACTCCACCGGGGAAGGTGCCAGACAGGAGTTCTCTTAGTAGTTTTTACACTACCTTGGTAGGCATCTGAAAGGCACCACAAAAGTTGTTCTACCTGCTTTCTGGGCTGAGATGGGGAACCGCTGAATTTTGGAGTCGGCTGGTGACAAAATGTTCCAAACACACCCCATGCACAACTCCACTAGCGAAGGTGCCAGACAGGAGTTCTCCTGGTAGTTTTTACACTACCTTGGTAGGCAGCTGAAAGGCACCACAAAAGTTGTTCTACCTGCTTTCTGGGCTGAGATGGGGAACCGCTGAATTTTGGACTCGGCCGGTGACAAAATGTTCCAAACACACCCCATGCACAACTCCACCGGGGAAGGTGCCAGGCAGGAGTTCTCTTGGTAGTTTTTACACTACATTGGTAGGCAGCTAAAAGGCACCACAAAAGTTGTTCTACCTGCTTTCTGGGCTGAGATGGGGAACCGCTGAATTTTTGGACTCGGCTGGTGACAAAATATTCCGAACACACCCCATGCACAACTCCACCGGGGAAGGTGCCAGACAGGAGTTCTCCTGTAGTTTTTACATTGCTCTGGTAGGCATCTGAAAGACACCACAAAAGTTGTTCTACCTGCTTTCTGGGCTGAGATGGGGAAACGCTGAATTTTGGACTCGGCCGGTGACAAAATGTTCCAAACACACCCCATGCACAACTCCACCGGGGAAGGTGCCAGACAGGAGTTCTCTTAATAGTTTTTACACTACCTTGGTAGGCAGCTAAAAGGCACCACAAAAGTTGTTCTACCTGCTTGCTGGGCTGAGATGGGGAACCGCTGAATTTTGGAGTCGGCCGGTGACAAAATGTTCCAAACACACCCCATGCACAACTCCACTAGCGAAGGTGCCAGGGACGAGCTCTGTTGGTAGTTTTTACATTGCTCCGGTAGGCATCAAAAGGACACCACAAAAGTTGTTCTACCTGCTTTCTGGGCTGAGATGGGGAATCGCTGAATTTTGGACTCGGCCGGTGACAAAATGTTCCAAACACACCCCATGCACAACTCCACCGGGGAAGGTGCCAGGCAGGAGTTCTCTTGGTAGTTTTTACACTACCTTGGTAGGCATTTGAAAGGCACCACAAAAGTTGTTCTACCTGCTTTCTGGGCTGAGATGGGGAACCGCTGAATTTTGGAGTCGGCTGGTGACAAAATGTTCCAAACACACCCCCTGCACAACTCCACCGGGGAAGGTGCCAGACAGGAGTTCTCCTGGTAGTTTTTACATTGCTCCGGTAGGCATCTGAAAGACACCACAAAAGTTGTTCTACCTGCTTTCTGGGCTGAGATGGGGAACCGCTGAATTTTGGACTCGGCTGGTGACAAAATGTTCCAAAGACACCCCATGCACAACTCCACCGGGGAAGGTGCCAGGCAGGAGTTCTCTTGGTAGTTTTTACATTGCTCCGGTAGGCATCTGAAAGACACCACAAAAGTTGTTCTACCTGCTTTCTGGGCTGAGATGGGGAACCGCTGAATTTTGGACTCGGCTGGTGACAAAATGTTCCAAACACACCCCCTGCACAACTCCACCGGGGAAGGTGCCAGACAGGAGTTCTCCTGGTAGTTTTTACATTGCTCCGATAGGCATCTGAAAGACACCACAAAAGTTGTTCTACCTGCTTTCTGGGCTGAGATGGGGAACCGCTGAATTTTGGACTCGGCCAGTGACAAAATGTTCCAAACACACCCCATGCACAACTCCACCGGGGAAGGTGCCAGACAGGAGTTCTCTTAGTAGTTTTTACACTACCTTGGTAGGCACCTGAAAGGCACCACAAAAGTTGTTCTACCTGCTTTCTGGGCTGAGATGGGGAACCGCTGAATTTTTGGACTCGGCTGGTGACAAAATGTTCCGAACACACCCCATGCACAACTCCACCGGGGAAGGTGCCAGACAGGAGTTCTCCTGGTAGTTTTTACATTGCTCCGGTAGGCAGCTGAAAGACACCACAAAAGTTGTTCTACCTGCTTTCTGGGCTGAGATGGGGAACCGCTGAATTTTGGAGTCGGCCGGTGACAAAATGTTCCAAAGACACCCCATGCACAACTCCACCGGGGAAGGTGCCAGGCAGGAGTTCTCTTGGTAGTTTTTACACTACCTTGGTAGGCATCTGATAGACACCACAAAAGTTGTTCTACCTGCTTTCTGGGCTGAGATGGGGAACCGCTGAATTTGGAGTCGGCTGGTGACAAAATGTTCCAAAGACACCCCATGCACAACTCCACCGGGGAAGGTGCCAGACAGGAGTTCTCCTGGTAGTTTTTACATTGCTCCGGTAGGCATCTGAAAGACACCACAAAAGTTGTTCTACCTGCTTTCTGGGCTGAGATGGGGATCCGCTGAATTTTGGACTCGGCCGGTGACAAAATGTTCCAAACACACCCCATGCACAACTCCACCGGGGAAGGTGCCAGACAGGAGTTCTCTTAGTAGTTTTTACACTACCTTGGTAGGCATCTGAAAGACACCACAAAAGTTGTTCTACCTGCTTTCTGGGCTGAGATGGGGAAACGCTGAATTTTGGACTCGGCTGGTGACAAAATGTTCCTAACACACCCCCTGCACAACTCCACCGGGGAAGGTGCCAGACGGGAGTTCTCCTGGTAGTTTTTACATTGCTCCGGTAGGCATCTGAAAGACACCACAAAAGTTGTTCTATCTGCTTTCTGGGCTGAGATGGGGAATCGCTGAATTTTGGACTCGGCCGGTGACAAAATGTTCCAAAGACACCCCATGCACAACTCCACCGGGGAAGGTGCCAGACAGGAGTTCTCTTAGTAGTTTTTACACTACCTTGGTAGGCACCTGAAAGGCACCACAAAAGTTGTTCTACCTGCTTTCTGGGCTGAGATGGGGAACCGCTGAATTTTTGGACTCGGCTGGTGACAAAATGTTCCGAACACACCCCATGCACAACTCCACCGGGGAAGGTGCCAGACAGGAGTTCTCCTGGTAGTTTTTACATTGCTCCGGTAGGCAGCTGAAAGACACCACAAAAGTTGTTCTACCTGCTTTCTGGGCTGAGATGGGGAACCGCTGAATTTTGGAGTCGGCCGGTGACAAAATGTTCCAAAGACACCCCATGCACAACTCCACCGGGGAAGGTGCCAGGCAGGAGTTCTCTTGGTAGTTTTTACACTACCTTGGTAGGCATCTGATAGACACCACAAAAGTTGTTCTACCTGCTTTCTGGGCTGAGATGGGGAACCGCTGAATTTGGAGTCGGCTGGTGACAAAATGTTCCAAAGACACCCCATGCACAACTCCACCGGGGAAGGTGCCAGACAGGAGTTCTCCTGGTAGTTTTTACATTGCTCCGGTAGGCATCTGAAAGACACCACAAAAGTTGTTCTACCTGCTTTCTGGGCTGAGATGGGGATCCGCTGAATTTTGGACTCGTCCGGTGACAAAATGTTCCAAACACACCCCATGCACAACTCCACCGGGGAAGGTGCCAGACAGGAGTTCTCTTAGTAGTTTTTACACTACCTTGGTAGGCATCTGAAAGACACCACAAAAGTTGTTCTACCTGCTTTCTGGGCTGAGATGGGGAAACGCTGAATTTTGGACTCGGCTGGTGACAAAATGTTCCTAACACACCCCCTGCACAACTCCACCGGGGAAGGTGCCAGACGGGAGTTCTCCTGGTAGTTTTTACATTGCTCCGGTAGGCATCTGAAAGACACCACAAAAGTTGTTCTATCTGCTTTCTGGGCTGAGATGGGGAATCGCTGAATTTTGGACTCGGCCGGTGACAAAATGTTCCAAAGACACCCCATGCACAACTCCACCGGGGAAGGTGCCAGACAGGAGTTCTCTTAGTAGTTTTTACACTACCTTGGTAGGCATCTGAAAGGCACCACAAAAGTTGTTCTACCTGCTTTCTGGGCTGAGATGGGGAACCGCTGAATTTTGGAGTCGGCTGGTGACAAAATGTTCCAAACACACCCCATGCACAACTCCACTAGCGAAGGTGCCAGACAGGAGTTCTCCTGGTAGTTTTTACACTACCTTGGTAGGCAGCTGAAAGGCACCACAAAAGTTGTTCTACCTGCTTTCTGGGCTGAGATGGGGAACCGCTGAATTTTGGACTCGGCCGGTGACAAAATGTTCCAAACACACCCCATGCACAACTCCACCGGGGAAGGTGCCAGGCAGGAGTTCTCTTGGTAGTTTTTACACTACCTTGGTAGGCATTTGAAAGGCACCACAAAAGTTGTTCTACCTGCTTTCTGGGCTGAGATGGGGAACCGCTGAATTTTTGGACTCGGCTGGTGACAAAATATTCCGAACACACCCCATGCACAACTCCACCGGGGAAGGTGCCAGGCAGGAGTTCTCCTGGTAGTTTTTACATTGCTCTGGTAGGCAGCTGAAAGACACCACAAAAGTTGTTCTACCTGCTTTCTGGGCTGAGATGGGGAAACGCTGAATTTTGGACTCGGCCGGTGACAAAATGTTCCAAACACACCCCATGCACAACTCCACCGGGGAAGGTGCCAGACAGGAGTTCTCTTAATAGTTTTTACACTACCTTGGTAGGCAGCTAAAAGGCACCACAAAAGTTGTTCTACCTGCTTTCTGGGCTGAGATGGGGAACCGCTGAATTTTGGAGTCGGCCGGTGACAAAATGTTCCAAACACACCCCATGCACAACTCCACTAGCGAAGGTGCCAGGGACGAGCTCTGTTGGTAGTTTTTACATTGCTCCGGTAGGCATCAAAAGGACACCACAAAAGTTGTTCTACCTGCTTTCTGGGCTGAGATGGGGAATCGCTGAATTTTGGACTCGGCCGGTGACAAAATGTTCCAAAGACACCCCATGCACAACTCCACCGGGGAAGGTGCCAGGCAGGAGTTCTCTTGGTAGTTTTTACACTACCTTGGTAGGCATTTGAAAGGCACCACAAAAGTTGTTCTACCTGCTTTCTGGGCTGAGATGGGGAACCGCTGAATTTTGGAGTCGGCTGGTGACAAAATGTTCCAAACACACCCCCTGCACAACTCCACCGGGGAAGGTGCCAGACAGGAGTTCTCCTGGTAGTTTTTACATTGCTCCGGTAGGCATCTGAAAGACACCACAAAAGTTGTTCTACCTGCTTTCTGGGCTGAGATGGGGAACCGCTGAATTTTGGACTCGGCTGGTGACAAAATGTTCCAAAGACACCCCATGCACAACTCCACCGGGGAAGGTGCCAGGCAGGAGTTCTCTTGGTAGTTTTTACATTGCTCCGGTAGGCATCTGAAAGACACCACAAAAGTTGTTCTACCTGCTTTCTGGGCTGAGATGGGGAACCGCTGAATTTTGGACTCGGCTGGTGACAAAATGTTCCAAACACACCCCCTGCACAACTCCACCGGGGAAGGTGCCAGACAGGAGTTCTCCTGGTAGTTTTTACATTGCTCCGATAGGCATCTGAAAGACACCACAAAAGTTGTTCTACCTGCTTTCTGGGCTGAGATGGGGAACCGCTGAATTTTGGACTCGGCCAGTGACAAAATGTTCCAAACACACCCCATGCACAACTCCACCGGGGAAGGTGCCAGACAGGAGTTCTCTTAGTAGTTTTTACACTACCTTGGTAGGCACCTGAAAGGCACCACAAAAGTTGTTCTACCTGCTTTCTGGGCTGAGATGGGGAACCGCTGAATTTTGGAGTCGCCCGGTGACAAAATGTTCCAAACACACCCCATGCACAACTCCACCGGGGAAGGTGCCAGGCAGGAGTTCTCTTGGTAGTTTTTACACTACCTTGGTAGGCAGCTGAAAGACACCACAAAAGTTGTTCTACCTGCTTTCTGGGCTGAGATGGGGAACCGCTGAATTTTTGGACTCGGCTGGTGACAAAATGTTCCAAACACACCCCCTGCACAACTCCACCGGGGAAGGTGCCAGACAGGAGTTCTCTTAATAGTTTTTACACTACCTTGGTAGGCAGCTGAAAGGCACCACAAAAGTTGTTCTACCTGCTTTCTGGGCTGAGATGGGGAACCGCTGAATTTTGGAGTCGGCTGGTGACAAAATGTTTCAAACACACCCCCTGCACAACTCCACCGGGGAAGGTGCCAGACAGGAGTTCTCCTGGTAGTTTTTACATTGCTCCGGTAGGCATCTGAAAGACACCACAAAAGTTGTTCTATCTGCTTTCTGGGCTGAGATGGGGAATCGCTGAATTTTGGACTCGGCCGGTGACAAAATGTTCCAAAGACACCCCATGCACAACTCCACCGGGGAATGTGCCAGACAAGCGTTCTCTTGATAGTTTTTACACTACCTTGGTAGGCAGCTGAAAGACACCACAAAAGTTGTTCTACCTGCTTTCTGGGCTGAGATGGGGAACCGCTGAATTTTGGACTCGGCCGGTGACAAAATGTTCCAAACACACCCCCTGCACAACTCCACCGGGGAAGGTGCCAGACAGGAGTACTCCTGGTAGTTTTTACATTGCTCCGGTAGGCATCTGAAAGACACTACAAAAGTTGTTCTACCTGCTTTCTGGGCTGAGATGGGGAACCGCTGAATTTTGGACTCGGCTGGTGACAAAATGTTCCAAACACACCCCCTGCACAACTCCACCGGGGAAGGTGCCAGACAGGAGTTCTCCTGGTAGTTTTTACATTGCTCCGGTAGGCATTTGAAAGACACCACAAAAGTTGTTCTACCTGCTTTCTGGGCTGAGATGGGGAACCGCTGAATTTTGGAGTCGGCCGGTGACAAAATGTTCCAAACACACCCCATGCACAACTCCACTAGCGAAGGTGCCAGGGACGAGCTCTGTTGGTAGTTTTTACATTGCTCCGGTAGGCATCAAAAGGATACCACAAAAGTTGTTCTACCTGCTTTCTGGGCTGAGATGGGGAATCGCTGAATTTTGGACTCGGCCGGTGACAAAATGTTCCAAAGACACCCCATGCACAACTCCACCGGGGAAGGTGCCAGGCAGGAGTTCTCTTGGTAGTTTTTACACTACCTTGGTAGGCATTTGAAAGGCACCACAAAAGTTGTTCTACCTGCTTTCTGGGCTGAGATGGGGATCCGCTGAATTTTGGAGTCGGCTGGTGACAAAATGTTCCAAACACACCCCATGCACAACTCCACCGGGGAAGGTGCCAGACAGGAGTTCTCCTGGTAGTTTTTACATTGCTCCGGTAGGCATCTGAAAGACACCACAAAAGTTGTTCTACCTGCTTTCTGGGCTGAGATGGGGAACCGCTGAATTTTGGACTCGGCCGGTGACAAAATGTTCCAAAGACACCCCATGCACAACTCCACCGGGGAAGGTGCCAGACAGGAGTTCTCTTAGTAGTTTTTACACTACCTTGGTAGGCACCTGAAAGGCACCACAAAAGTTGTTCTACCTGCTTTCTGGGCTGAGATGGGGAACAGCTGAATTTTGGAGTCGCCCGGTGACAAAATGTTCGAAACACACCCCCTGCACAACTCCACCGGGGAAGGTGCCAGGCAGGAGTTCTCTTGGTAGTTTTTACACTACCTTGGTAGGCAGCTGAAAGACACCACAAAAGTTGTTCTACCTGCTTTCTGGGCTGAGATGGGGAACCGCTGAATTTTTGGACTCGGCTGGTGACAAAATGTTCCGAACACACCCCCTGCACAACTCCACCGGGGAAGGTGCCAGACAGGAGTTCTCCTGGTAGTTTTTACATTGCTCCGGTAGGCATCTGAAAGACACCACAAAAGTTGTTCTACCTGCTTTCTGGGCTGAGATGGGGAACCGCTGAATTTTGGACTCGGCCGGTGACAAAATGCTCCAAAGACACCCCATGCACAACTCCACCGGGGAATGTGCCAGACAAGCGTTCTCTTGATAGTTTTTACACTACCTTGGTAGGCATCTGAAAGACACCACAAAAGTTGTTCTACCTGCTTTCTGGGCTGAGATGGGGAACCGCTGAATTTTGGACTCGGCCGGTGACAAAATGTTCCAAAGACACCCCCTGCACAACTCCACCGGGGAAGGTGCCAGACAGGAGTTCTCTTAGTAGTTTTTACACTACCTTGGTAGGCATCTGAAAGACACCAAAAAAGTTGTTCTACCTGCTTTCTGGGCTGAGATGGGGAACCGCTGAATTTTGGACTCGGCTGGTGACAAAATGTTCCAAACACACCCCCTGCACAACTCCACCGGGGAAGGTGCCAGACGGGAGTACTCCTGGTAGTTTTTACATTGCTCCGGTAGGCATCTGAAAGACACCACAAAAGTTGTTCTATCTGCTTTCTGGGCTGAGATGGGGAACAGCTGAATTTTGGAGTCGGCCGGTGACAAAATGTTCCAAACACACCCCCTGCACAACTATACCGGGGAAGGTGCCAGACAGGAGTTCTCCTGGTAGTTTTTACATTGCTCCGGTAGGCATCTAAAAGACACCACAAAAGATGTTCTACCTGCTTTCTGGGCTGAGATGGGGAACCGCTGAATTTTGGACTCGGCCGGTGACAAAATGTTCCAAACACACCCCATGCACAACTCCACCGGGGAAGGTGCCAGACAGGAGTTCTCCTGGTAGTTTTTACACTACCTTGGTAGGCACCTGAAAGGCACCACAAAAGTTGTTCTACCTGCTTTCTGGGCTGAGATGGGGAATCGCTGAATTTTGGACTCGGCCGGTGACAAAATGTTCCAAACACACCCCATGCACAACTCCACCGGGGAAGGTGCCAGGCAGGAGTTCTCCTGGTAGTTTATACATTGCTCCGGTAGGCATCTGAAAGACACCACAAAAGTTGTTCTACCTGCTTTCTGGGCTGAGATGGGGAACCGCTGAATTTTGGACTCGGCCGGTGACAAAATGTTCCAAACACACCCCCTGCACAACTCCACCGGGGAAGGTGCCAGACAGGAGTTCTCTTAGTAGTTTTTACACTACCTTGGTAGGGAGCTGCAAGGCAGCACAAAAGTTGTTCTACCTGCTTTCTGGGCTGAGATGGGGAACCGCTGAATTTTGGAGTCGGCCGGTGACAAAATGTTCCAAACACACCCCATGCACAACTCCACCGGGGAAGGTGCCAGACAGGAGTTCCCTGGTAGTTTTTACACTACCTTGGTAGGCAGCTGAAAGGCACCACAAAAGTTGTTCTACCTGCTTTCTGGGCTGAGATGGGGATCCGCTGAATTTTGGAGTCGGCTGGTGACAAAATGTTCCAAACACACCCCATGCACAACTCCACCGGGGAAGGTGCCAGACAGGAGTTCTCCTGGTAGTTTTTACATTGCTCCGGTAGGCATCTGAAAGACACCACAAAAGTTGTTCTACCTGCTTTCTGGGCTGAGATGGGGAACCGCTGAATTTTGGACTCGGCCAGTGACAAAATGTTCCAAAGACACCCCATGCACAACTCCACCGGGGAAGGTGCCAGGCAGGAGTTCTCCTGGTAGTTTTTACATTGCTCTGGTAGGCATCTGAAAGACACCACAAAAGTTGTTCTACCTGCTTTCTGGGATGAGATGGGGAACCGCTGAATTTTGGAGTCGGCTTGTGACAAAATGTTCCAAAGACACCCCATGCACAACTCCACCGGGGAAGGTGCCAGACAGGAGTTCTCCTGGTAGTTTTTACACTACCTTGGTAGGCAGCTGAAAGGCACCACAAAAGTTGTTCTACCTGCTTTCTGGGCTGAGATGGGGAACCGCTGAATTTTGGACTCGGCCAGTGACAAAATGTTCCAAACACACCCCATGCACAACTCCACCGGGGAAGGTGCCAGACAGGAGTTCTCTTGATAGTTTTTACACTACCTTGGTAGGCATCTGAAAGACACCACAAAAGTTGTTCTACCTGCTTTCTGGGCTGAGATGGGGAACCGCTGAATTTTGGACTCGGCCGGTGACAAAATGTTCCAAACACACCCCATGCACAACTCCACCGGGGAAGGTGCCAGACAGGAGTTCTCCTGGTAGTTTTTACATTGCTCCGGTAGGCATCTGAAAGACACCACAAAAGTTGTTCTACCTGCTTTCTGGGCTGAGATGGGGAACCGCTGAATTTTGGACTCGGCTGGTGACAAAATGTTCCAAACACACCCCCTGCACAACTCCACCGGGGAAGGTGCCAGACAGGAGTTCTCCTGGTAGTTTTTACATTGCTCCGGTAGGCATCTGAAAGACACCACAAAAGTTGTTCTACCTGCTTTCTGGGCTGAGATGGGGAACCGCTGAATTTTGGACTCGGCCAGTGACAAAATGTTCCAAAGACACCCCATGCACAACTCCACCGGGGAAGGTGCCAGGCAGGAGTTCTCCTGGTAGTTTTTACATTGCTCTGGTAGGCATCTGAAAGACACCACAAAAGTTGTTCTACCTGCTTTCTGGGCTGAGATGGGGAACCGCTGAATTTTGGAGTCGGCTTGTGACAAAATGTTCCAAAGACACCCCATGCACAACTCCACCGGGGAAGGTGCCAGACAGGAGTTCTCCTGGTAGTTTTTACACTACCTTGGTAGGCAGCTGAAAGGCACCACAAAAGTTGTTCTACCTGCTTTCTGGGCTGAGATGGGGAACCGCTGAATTTTGGACTCGGCCGGTGACAAAATGTTCCAAACACACCCCATGCACAACTCCACCGGGGAAGGTGCCAGACAGGAGTTCTCTTAGTAGTTTTTACAGTACCTTGGTAGGCATCTGAAAGACACCACAAAAGTTGTTCTACCTGCTTTCTGGGCTGAGATGGGGAAACGCTGAATTTTGGACTCGGCTGGTGACAAAATGTTCCAAACACACCCCATGCACAACTCCACCGGGGAAGGTGCCAGACGGGAGTTCTCCTGGTAGTTTTTACATTGCTCCGGTAGGCATCTGAAAGACACCACAAAAGTTGTTCTACCTGCTTTCTGGGCTGAGATGGGGAATCGCTGAATTTTGGACTCGGCCGGTGACAAAATGTTCCAAAGACACCCCATGCACAACTCCACCGGGGAAGGTGCCAGACAGGAGTTCTCCTGGTAGTTTTTACATTGCTCCGGTAGGCATCTGAAAGACACCACAAAAGTTGTTCTACCTGCTTTCTGGGCTGAGATGGGGAACCGCTGAATTTTGGAC
The DNA here is from genome assembly GCF_023638135.1 of Falco biarmicus. Lineage (NCBI taxonomy): Eukaryota > Metazoa > Chordata > Aves > Falconiformes > Falconidae > Falco > Falco biarmicus. The sequence goes on along the minus strand of NW_026612008.1, from coordinate 187,608 downwards.
TCGGCTGGTGACAAAATGTTCCAAACACACCCCCTGCACAACTCCACCGGGGAAGGTGCCAGACAGGAGTTCTCCTGGTAGTTTTTACATTGCTCCCGTAGGCATCTGAAAGACACCACAAAAGTTGTTCTACCTGCTTTCTGGGCTGAGATGGGGAACCGCTGAATTTTGGACTCGGCCAGTGACAAAATGTTCCAAAGACACCCCATGCACAACTCCACCGGGGAAGGTGCCAGGCAGGAGTTCTCCTGGTAGTTTTTACATTGCTCTGGTAGGCATCTGAAAGACACCACAAAAGTTGTTCTACCTGCTTTCTGGGCTGAGATGGGGAACCGCTGAATTTTGGAGTCGGCTTGTGACAAAATGTTCCAAAGACACCCCATGCAAAACTCCACCGGGGAAGGTGCCAGACAGGAGTTCTCCTGGTAGTTTTTACACTACCTTGGTAGGCAGCTGAAAGGCACCACAAAAGTTGTTCTACCTGCTTTCTGGGCTGAGATGGGGAACCGCTGAATTTTGGACTCGGCCGGTGACAAAATGTTCCAAACACACCCCATGCACAACTCCACCGGGGAAGGTGCCAGACAGGAGTTCTCTTAGTAGTTTTTACAGTACCTTGGTAGGCATCTGAAAGACACCACAAAAGTTGTTCTACCTGCTTTCTGGGCTGAGATGGGGAAACGCTGAATTTTGGACTCGGCTGGTGACAAAATGTTCCAAACACACCCCCTGCACAACTCCACCGGGGAAGGTGCCAGACGGGAGTTCTCCTGGTAGTTTTTACATTGCTCCGGTAGGCATCTGAAAGACACCACAAAAGTTGTTCTACCTGCTTTCTGGGCTGAGATGGGGAATCGCTGAATTTTGGACTCGGCCGGTGACAAAATGTTCCAAAGACACCCCATGCACAACTCCACCGGGGAAGGTGCCAGACAGGAGTTCTCCTGGTAGTTTTTACATTGCTCCGGTAGGCATCTGAAAGACACCACAAAAGTTGTTCTACCTGCTTTCTGGGCTGAGATGGGGAACCGCTGAATTTTGGACTCGGCTGGTGACAAAATGTTCCAAACACACCCCCTGCACAACTCCACCGGGGAAGGTGCCAGACAGGAGTTCTCCTGGTAGTTTTTACACTACCTTGGTAGGCATTTGAAAGGCACCACAAAAGTTGTTCTACCTGCTTTCTGGGCTGAGATGGGGAAACGCTGAATTTTTGGACTCGGCTGGTGACAAAATATTACGAACACACCCCATGCACAACTCCACCGGGGAAGGTGCCAGACAGGAGTTCTCCTGGTAGTTTTTACATTGCTCCGGTAGGCATCTGAAAGACACCACAAAAGTTGTTCTACCTGCTTTCTGGGCTGAGATGGGGAATCGCTGAATTTTGGACTCGGCCGGTGACAAAATGTTCCAAAGACACCCCATGCACAACTCCACCGGGGAAGGTGCCAGACAGGAGTTCTCCTGGTAGTTTTTACATTGCTCCGGTAGGCATCTGAAAGACACCACAAAAGTTGTTCTACCTGCTTTCTGGGCTGAGATGGGGAACCGCTGAATTTTGGACTCGGCCGGTGACAAAATGTTCCAAACACACCCCCTGCACAACTCCACCGGGGAAGGTGCCAGACAGGAGTTCTCTTAATAGTTTTTACACTACCTTGGTAGGCAGCTGAAAGGCACCACAAAAGTTGTTCTACCTGCTTTCTGGGCTGAGATGGGGAATCGCTGAATTTTGGAGTCGGCTGGTGACAAAATGTTTCAAACACACCCCCTGCACAACTCCACCGGGGAAGGTGCCAGACAGGAGTTCTCCTGGTAGTTTTTACATTGCTCCGGTAGGCATCTGAAAGACACCACAAAAGTTGTTCTATCTGCTTTCTGGGCTGAGATGGGGAATCGCTGAATTTTGGACTCGGCCGGTGACAAAATGTTCCAAAGACACCCCATGCACAACTCCACCGGGGAAGGTGCCAGACAAGCGTTCTCTTGATAGTTTTTACACTACCTTGGTAGGCAGCTGAAAGACACCACAAAAGTTGTTCTACCTGCTTTCTGGGCTGAGATGGGGAACCGCTGAATTTTGGACTCGGCCGGTGACAAAATGTTCCAAACACACCCCATGCACAACTCCACCGGGGAAGGTGCCAGACAGGAGTTCTCCTGGTAGTTTTTACATTGCTCCGGTAGGCATCTGAAAGACACCACAAAAGTTGTTCTACCTGCTTTCTGGGCTGAGATGGGGAACCGCTGAATTTTGGACTCGGCCAGTGACAAAATGTTCCAAAGACACCCCATGCACAACTCCACCGGGGAAGGTGCCAGACAGGAGTTCTCTTAGTAGTTTTTACACTACCTTGGTAGGCACCTGAAAGGCACCACAAAAGTTGTTCTACCTGCTTTCTGGGCTGAGATGGGGAACCGCTGAATTTTGGAGTCGCCCGGTGACAAAATGTTCCAAACACACCCCCTGCACAACTCCACCGGGGAAGGTGCCAGACAGGAGTTCTCCTGGTAGTTTTTACACTACCTTGGTAGGCAGCTGAAAGGCACCACAAAAGTTGTTCTACCTGCTTTCTGGGCTGAGATGGGGAATCGCTGAATTTTGGAGTCGGCTGGTGACAAAATGTTTCAAACACACCCCCTGCACAACTCCACCGGGGAAGGTGCCAGACAGGAGTTCTCCTGGTAGTTTTTACATTGCTCCGGTAGGCATCTGAAAGACACCACAAAAGTTGTTCTATCTGCTTTCTGGGCTGAGATGGGGAACCGCTGAATTTTGGACTCGGCCGGTGACAAAATGTTCCAAAGACACCCCATGCACAACTCCACCGGGGAAGGTGCCAGACAAGCGTTCTCTTGATAGTTTTTACACTACCTTGGTAGGCAGCTGAAAGACACCACAAAAGTTGTTCTACCTGCTTTCTGGGCTGAGATGGGGAACCGCTGAATTTTGGACTCGGCCGGTGACAAAATGTTCCAAACACACCCCATGCACAACTCCACCGGGGAAGGTGCCAGACAGGAGTTCTCCTGGTAGTTTTTACATTGCTCCGGTAGGCATCTGAAAGACACCACAAAAGTTGTTCTACCTGCTTTCTGGGCTGAGATGGGGAACCGCTGAATTTTGGACTCGGCCAGTGACAAAATGTTCCAAAGACACCCCATGCACAACTCCACCGGGGAAGGTGCCAGACAGGAGTTCTCTTAGTAGTTTTTACACTACCTTGGTAGGCACCTGAAAGGCACCACAAAAGTTGTTCTACCTGCTTTCTGGGCTGAGATGGGGAACCGCTGAATTTTGGAGTCGCCCGGTGACAAAATGTTCCAAACACACCCCCTGCACAACTCCACCGGGGAAGGTGCCAGACAGGAGTTCTCCTGGTAGTTTTTACACTACCTTGGTAGGGAGCTGAAAGGCACCACAAAAGTTGTTCTACCTGCTTTCTGGGCTGAGATGGGGAACCGCTGAATTTTGGACTCGGCCGGTGACAAAATGTTCCAAAGACACCCCATGCACAACTCCACCGGGGAAGGTGCCAGGCAGGAGTTCTCCTGGTAGTTTTTACATTGCTCCGGTAGGCATCTGAAAGACACCACAAAAGTTGTTCTACCTGCTTTCTGGGCTGAGATGGGGAACCGCTGAATTTTGGACTCGGCCGGTGACAAAATGTTCCAAACACACCCCCTGCACAACTCCACCGGGGAAGGTGCCAGACAGGAGTTCTCTTAGTAGTTTTTACACTACCTTGGTAGGCAGCTGAAAGGCACCACAAAAGTTGTTCTACCTGCTTTCTGGGCTGAGATGGGGAACCGCTGAATTTTGGAGTCGGCCGGTGACAAAATGTTCCAAACACACCCCATGCACAACTCCACTAGCGAAGGTGCCAGACAGGAGTTCTCCTGGTAGTTTTTACACTACCTTGGTAGGCACCTGAAAGGCACCACAAAAGTTGTTCTACCTGCTTTCTGGGCTGAGATGGGGAACCGCTGAATTTTGGACTCGGCCGGTGACAAAATGTTCCAAACACACCCCATGCACAACTCCACCGGGGAAGGTGCCAGGCAGGAGTTCTCTTGGTAGTTTTTACACTACCTTGGTAGGCATTTGAAAGGCACCACAAAAGTTGTTCTACCTGCTTTCTGGGCTGAGATGGGGAACCGCTGAATTTTTGGACTCGGCTGGTGACAAAATATTACGAACACACCCCATGCACAACTCCACCGGGGAAGGTGCCAGACAGGAGTTCTCTTAATAGTTTTTACACTACCTTGGTAGGCAGCTAAAAGGCACCACAAAAGTTGTTCTACCTGCTTTCTGGGCTGAGATGGGGAACCGCTGAATTTTGGAGTCGGCCGGTGACAAAATGTTCCAAACACACCCCATGCACAACTCCACTAGCGAAGGTGCCAGGGACGAGCTCTGTTGGTAGTTTTTACATTGCTCCGGTAGGCATCAAAAGGACACCACAAAAGTTGTTCTACCTGCTTTCTGGGCTGAGATGGGGAACCGCTGAATTTTGGACTCGGCCGGTGACAAAATGTTCCAAAGACACCCCATGCACAACTCCACCGGGGAAGGTGCCAGGCAGGAGTTCTCTTGGTAGTTTTTACACTACCTTGGTAGGCAGCTGAAAGGCACCACAAAAGTTGTTCTACCTGCTTTCTGGGCTGAGATGGGGAACCGCTGAATTTTTGGACTCGGCTGGTGACAAAATGTTCCAAAGACACCCCATGCACAACTCCACCGGGGAAGGTGCCAGACAGGAGTTCTCCTGGTAGTTTTTACATTGCTCCGGTAGGCAGCTGAAAGACACCACAAAAGTTGTTCTACCTGCTTTCTGGGCTGAGATGGGGAACCGCTGAATTTTGGACTCGGCCGGTGACAAAATGTTCCAAACACACCCCCTGCACAACTCCACCGGGGAAGGTGCCAGACAGGAGTTCTCTTGGTAGTTTTTACACTACCTTGGTAGGCATCTAAAAGACACCACAAAAGTTGTTCTACCTGCTTTCTGGGCTGAGATGGGGAATCGCTGAATTTTGGACTCGGCTGGTGACAAAATGTTCCAAACACACCCCCTGCACAACTCCACCGGGGAAGGTGCCAGACAGGAGTTCTCCTGGTAGTTTTTACATTGCTCTGGTAGGCATCTGAAAGACACCACAAAAGTTGTTCTACCTGCTTTCTGGGCTGAGATGGGGAACAGCTGAATTTTGGAGTCGGCTGGTGACAAAATGTTCCAAAGACACCCCATGCACAACTCCACCGGGGAAGGTGCCAGACAGGAGTTCTCCTGGTAGTTTTTACATTGCTCCGGTAGGCAGCTGAAAGGCACCACAAAAGTTGTTCTACCTGCTTTCTGGGTTGAGATGGGGAACCGCTGAATTTTGGACTCGGCCGGTGACAAAATGTTCCAAACACACCCCATGCACAACTCCACCAGGGAAGGTGCCAGACAGGAGTTCTCTTAGTAGTTTTTACACTACCTTGGTAGGCATCTGAAAGACACCAAAAAAGTTGTTCTACCTGCTTTCTGGGCTGAGATGGGGAAACGCTGAATTTTGGACTCGGCTGGTGACAAAATGTTCCAAACACACCCCCTGCACAACTCCACCGGGGAAGGTGCCAGACGGGAGTTCTCCTGGTAGTTTTTACATTGCTCCGGTAGGCATCTGAAAGACACCACAAAAGTTGTTCTATCTGCTTTCTGGGCTGAGATGGGGAACGGCTGAATTTTGGACTCGGCTGGTGACAAAATGTTCAAAACACATCCCATGCACAACTCCACCGGGGAAGGTGCGAGAAAGGAGTTCTGTTGGTAGTTTTTACACTACCCTGGTAGGCAAGAGAAAGGCACCACAAAAGTTTTGCTACCTGCTTTCTGGGCTGAGATGGAGAATCGCTGAATTTTGGACTCGGCTGTTGAAAAAATGTTCCAAACACACCCCATGCACACCTCCACCGGGGAAGGTGCCAGAAACGAGTTCTGTTGGTAGTTTTTACACTACCCCGGTAGGCAGCTGAAAGGCACCACAAAACTTGTTGTACCTGCTTTCTGGGCTGAGATGGGGAATCGCTGAATTTTGGACTCGGCTGGTGACAAAATGTTCCAAACACACCCCATGCACACCTCCACCGGGGAAGGTGCCAGAAACGAGTTCTGTTGGTAGTTTTTACAGTACCCCGGTAGGCAGCTGAAAGACACCACAAAAGTTGTTCTACCTGCTTTCTGGGCTGAGATGGGGAACCGCTGAATTTTGGACTCGGCCGGTGACAAAATGTTCCAAACACACCCCCTGCACAACTCCACCGGGGAAGGTGCCAGACAGGAGTTCTCTTAATAGTTTTTACACTACCTTGGTAGGCAGCTGAAAGGCACCACAAAAGTTGTTCTACCTGCTTTCTGGGCTGAGATGGGGAATCGCTGAATTTTGGAGTCGGCTGGTGACAAAATGTTTCAAACACACCCCCTGCACAACTCCACCGGGGAAGGTGCCAGACAGGAGTTCTCCTGGTAGTTTTTACATTGCTCCGGTAGGCATCTGAAAGACACCACAAAAGTTGTTCTATCTGCTTTCTGGGCTGAGATGGGGAATCGCTGAATTTTGGACTCGGCCGGTGACAAAATGTTCCAAAGACACCCCATGCACAACTCCACCGGGGAATGTGCCAGACAAGCGTTCTCTTGATAGTTTTTACACTACCTTGGTAGGCAGCTGAAAGACACCACAAAAGTTGTTCTACCTGCTTTCTGGGCTGAGATGGGGAACCGCTGAATTTTGGAGTCGGCCGGTGACAAAATGTTCCAAACACACCCCCTGCACAACTCCACCGGGGAAGGTGCCAGACAGGAGTTCTCTTGGTAGTTTTTACACTACCTTGGTAGGCATCTAAAAGACACCACAAAAGTTGTTCTACCTGCTTTCTGGGCTGAGATGGGGAATCGCTGAATTTTGGACTCGGCTGGTGACAAAATGTTCCAAACACACCCCCTGCACAACTACACCGGGGAAGGTGCCAGACAGGAGTTCTCCTGGTAGTTTTTACATTGCTCCGGTAGGCATCTGAAAGACACCACAAAAGTTGTTCTACCTGCTTTCTGGGCTGAGATGGGGAACAGCTGAATTTTGGAGTCGGCTGGTGACAAAATGTTCCAAACACACCCCCTGCACAACTCCACCGGGGAAGGTGCCAGGCAGGAGTTCTCCTGGTAGTTTTTACATTGCTCTGGTAGGCATCTGAAAGACACCACAAAAGTTGTTCTACCTGCTTTCTGGGCTGAGATGGGGAACCGCTGAATTTTGGAGTCGGCTGGTGACAAAATGTTCCAAAGACACCCCATGCACAACTCCACCGGGGAAGGTGCCAGACAGGAGTTCTCCTGGTAGTTTTTACACTACCTTGGTAGGGAGCTGAAAGGCAGCACAAAAGTTGTTCTACCTGCTTTCTGGGCTGAGATGGGGAACCGCTGAATTTTGGAGTCGGCTGGTGACAAAATGTTCCAAACACACCCCATGCACAACTCCACCGGGGAAGGTGCCAGACAGGAGTTCTCTTAGTAGTTTTTACAGTACCTTGGTAGGCATCTGAAAGACACCACAAAAGTTGTTCTACCTGCTTTCTGGGCTGAGATGGGGAAACGCTGAATTTTGGACTCGGCTGGTGACAAAATGTTCCAAACACACCCCCTGCACAACTCCACCGGGGAAGGTGCCAGACGGGAGTTCTCCTGGTAGTTTTTACATTGCTCCGGTAGGCATCTGAAAGACACCACAAAAGTTGTTCTATCTGCTTTCTGGGCTGAGATGGGGAATCGCTGAATTTTGGACTCGGCCGGTGACAAAATGTTCCAAAGACACCCCATGCACAACTCCACCACGGAAGGTGCCAGACAGGAGTTCTCCTGGTAGTTTTTACATTGCTCCGGTAGGCATCTGAAAGACACCACAAAAGTTGTTCTACCTGCTTTCTGGGCTGAGATGGGGAACCGCTGAATTTTGGACTCGGCTGGTGACAAAATGTTCCAAACACACCCCATGCACAACTCCACCGGGGAAGGTGCCAGACAGGAGTTCTCCTGGTAGTTTTTACATTGCTCCGGTAGGCATCTGAAAGACACCACAAAAGTTGTTCTACCTGCTTTCTGGGCTGAGATGGGGAACCGCTGAATTTTGGACTCGGCCAGTGACAAAATGTTCCAAAGACACCCCATGCACAACTCCACCGGGGAAGGTGCCAGACAGGAGTTCTCTTAGTAGTTTTTACACTACCTTGGTAGGCACCTGAAAGGCACCACAAAAGTTGTTCTACCTGCTTTCTGGGCTGAGATGGGGAACCGCTGAATTTTGGACTCGGCCGGTGACAAAATGTTCCAAACACACCCCATGCACAACTCCACCGGGGAAGGTGCCAGACAGGAGTTCTCTTAGTAGTTTTTACACTACCTTGGTAGGCAGCTGAAAGACACCACAAAAGTTGTTCTACCTGCTTTCTGGGCTGAGATGGGGAACCGCTGAATTTTTGGACTCGGCTGGTGACAAAATGTTCCGAACACACCCCATGCACAACTCCACCGGGGAAGGTGCCAGACAGGAGTTCTCTTGGTAGTTTTTACATTGCTCCGGTAGGCAGCTGAAAGACACCACAAAAGTTGTTCTACCTGCTTTCTGGGCTGAGATGGGGAACCGCTGAATTTTGGAGTCGGCCGGTGACAAAATGTTCCATACACACCCCCTGCACAACTCCACCGGGGAAGGTGCCAGACAGGAGTTCTCTTAATAGTTTTTACACTACCTTGGTAGGCAGCTGAAAGGCACCACAAAAGTTGTTCTACCTGCTTTCTGGGCTGAGATGGGGAATCGCTGAATTTTGGAGTCGGCTGGTGACAAAATGTTCCAAACACACCCCCTGCACAACTCCACCGGGGAAGGTGCCAGACAGGAGTTCTCCTGGTAGTTTTTACATTGCTCCGGTAGGCATCTGAAAGACACCACAAAAGTTGTTCTACCTGCTTTCTGGGCTGAGATGGGGAACCGCTGAATTTTGGAGTCGGCCGGTGACAAAATGTTCCAAACACACCCCATGCACAACTCCACTAGCGAAGGTGCCAGGGACGAGCTCTGTTGGTAGTTTTTACATTGCTCCGGTAGGCATCAAAAGGATACCACAAAAGTTGTTCTACCTGCTTTCTGGGCTGAGATGGGGAACCGCTGAATTTTGGACTCGGCCGGTGACAAAATGTTCCAAAGACACCCCATGCACAACTCCACCGGGGAAGGTGCCAGGCAGGAGTTCTCTTGGTAGTTTTTACACTACCTTGGTAGGCATTTGAAAGGCACCACAAAAGTTGTTCTACCTGCTTTCTGGGCTGAGATGGGGATCCGCTGAATTATGGAGTCGGCTGGTGACAAAATGTTCCAAACACACCCCCTGCACAACTCCACCGGGGAAGGTGCCAGACAGGAGTTCTCCTGGTAGTTTTTACATTGCTCCGGTAGGCATCTGAAAGACACCACAAAAGTTGTTCTACCTGCTTTCTGGGCTGAGATGGGGAACCGCTGAATTTTGGACTCGGCCAGTGACAAAATGTTCCAAAGACACCCCATGCACAACTCCACCGGGGAAGGTGCCAGACAGGAGTTCTCTTAGTAGTTTTTACACTACCTTGGTAGGCACCTGAAAGGCACCACAAAAGTTGTTCTACCTGCTTTCTGGGCTGAGATGGGGAACCGCTGAATTTTGGAGTCGCCCGGTGACAAAATGTTCCAAACACACCCCCTGCACAACTCCACCGGGGAAGGTGCCAGGCAGGAGTTCTCTTGGTAGTTTTTACACTACCTTGGTAGGCAGCTGAAAGACACCACAAAAGTTGTTCTACCTGCTTTCTGGGCTGAGATGGGGAAACGCTGAATTTTGGACTCGGCTGGTGACAAAATGTTCCAAACACACCCCCTGCACAACTCCACCGGGGAAGGTGCCAGACGGGAGTTCTCCTGGTAGTTTTTACATTGCTCCGGTAGGCATCTGAAAGACACCACAAAAGTTGTTCTATCTGCTTTCTGGGCTGAGATGGGGAATCGCTGAATTTTGGACTCGGCCGGTGACAAAATGTTCCAAAGACACCCCATGCACAACTCCACCACGGAAGGTGCCAGACAGGAGTTCTCCTGGTAGTTTTTACATTGCTCCGGTAGGCATCTGAAAGACACCACAAAAGTTGTTCTACCTGCTTTCTGGGCTGAGATGGGGAACCGCTGAATTTTGGACTCGGCTGGTGACAAAATGTTCCAAACACACCCCATGCACAACTCCACCGGGGAAGGTGCCAGACAGGAGTTCTCCTGGTAGTTTTTACATTGCTCCGGTAGGCATCTGAAAGACACCACAAAAGTTGTTCTACCTGCTTTCTGGGCTGAGATGGGGAACCGCTGAATTTTGGACTCGGCCAGTGACAAAATGTTCCAAAGACACCCCATGCACAACTCCACCGGGGAAGGTGCCAGACAGGAGTTCTCTTAGTAGTTTTTACACTACCTTGGTAGGCACCTGAAAGGCACCACAAAAGTTGTTCTACCTGCTTTCTGGGCTGAGATGGGGAACCGCTGAATTTTGGACTCGGCCGGTGACAAAATGTTCCAAACACACCCCATGCACAACTCCACCGGGGAAGGTGCCAGACAGGAGTTCTCTTAGTAGTTTTTACACTACCTTGGTAGGCAGCTGAAAGACACCACAAAAGTTGTTCTACCTGCTTTCTGGGCTGAGATGGGGAACCGCTGAATTTTTGGACTCGGCTGGTGACAAAATGTTCCGAACACACCCCATGCACAACTCCACCGGGGAAGGTGCCAGACAGGAGTTCTCTTGGTAGTTTTTACATTGCTCCGGTAGGCAGCTGAAAGACACCACAAAAGTTGTTCTACCTGCTTTCTGGGCTGAGATGGGGAACCGCTGAATTTTGGAGTCGGCCGGTGACAAAATGTTCCATACACACCCCCTGCACAACTCCACCGGGGAAGGTGCCAGACAGGAGTTCTCTTAATAGTTTTTACACTACCTTGGTAGGCAGCTGAAAGGCACCACAAAAGTTGTTCTACCTGCTTTCTGGGCTGAGATGGGGAATCGCTGAATTTTGGAGTCGGCTGGTGACAAAATGTTCCAAACACACCCCCTGCACAACTCCACCGGGGAAGGTGCCAGACAGGAGTTCTCCTGGTAGTTTTTACATTGCTCCGGTAGGCATCTGAAAGACACCACAAAAGTTGTTCTACCTGCTTTCTGGGCTGAGATGGGGAACCGCTGAATTTTGGAGTCGGCCGGTGACAAAATGTTCCAAACACACCCCATGCACAACTCCACTAGCGAAGGTGCCAGGGACGAGCTCTGTTGGTAGTTTTTACATTGCTCCGGTAGGCATCAAAAGGATACCACAAAAGTTGTTCTACCTGCTTTCTGGGCTGAGATGGGGAACCGCTGAATTTTGGACTCGGCCGGTGACAAAATGTTCCAAAGACACCCCATGCACAACTCCACCGGGGAAGGTGCCAGGCAGGAGTTCTCTTGGTAGTTTTTACACTACCTTGGTAGGCATTTGAAAGGCACCACAAAAGTTGTTCTACCTGCTTTCTGGGCTGAGATGGGGATCCGCTGAATTATGGAGTCGGCTGGTGACAAAATGTTCCAAACACACCCCCTGCACAACTCCACCGGGGAAGGTGCCAGACAGGAGTTCTCCTGGTAGTTTTTACATTGCTCCGGTAGGCATCTGAAAGACACCACAAAAGTTGTTCTACCTGCTTTCTGGGCTGAGATGGGGAACCGCTGAATTTTGGACTCGGCCAGTGACAAAATGTTCCAAAGACACCCCATGCACAACTCCACCGGGGAAGGTGCCAGACAGGAGTTCTCTTAGTAGTTTTTACACTACCTTGGTAGGCACCTGAAAGGCACCACAAAAGTTGTTCTACCTGCTTTCTGGGCTGAGATGGGGAACCGCTGAATTTTGGAGTCGCCCGGTGACAAAATGTTCCAAACACACCCCCTGCACAACTCCACCGGGGAAGGTGCCAGGCAGGAGTTCTCTTGGTAGTTTTTACACTACCTTGGTAGGCAGCTGAAAGACACCACAAAAGTTGTTCTACCTGCTTTCTGGGCTGAGATGGGGAACCGCTGAATTTTTGGACTCGGCTGGTGACAAAATGTTCCGAACACACCCCATGCACAACTCCACCGGGGAAGGTGCCAGACAGGAGTTCTCCTGGTAGTTTTTACATTGCTCCGGTAGGCAGCTGAAAGACACCACAAAAGTTGTTCTACCTGCTTTCTGGGCTGAGATGGGGAACCGCTGAATTTTGGACTCGGCCGGTGACAAAATGTTCCGAACACACCCCATGCACAACTCCACCGGGGAAGGTGCCAGACAAGCGTTCTCTTAATAGTTTTTACACTACCTTGGTAGGCATCTGAAAGACACCACAAAAGTTGTTCTACCTGCTTTCTGGGCTGAGATGGGGAATCGCTGAATTTTGGACTCGGCCGGTGACAAAATGTTCCAAACACACCCCATGCACAACTCCACCGGGGAAGGTGCCAGACAGGAGTTCTCCTGGTAGTTTTTACATTGCTCCGGTAGGCATCTGAAAGACACCACAAAAGTTGTTCTACCTGCTTTCTGGGCTGAGATGGGGAACCGCTGAATTTTGGACTCGGCCAGTGACAAAATGTTCCAAAGACACCCCATGCACAACTCCACCGGGGAAGGTGCCAGACAGGAGTTCTCTTAGTAGTTTTTACACTACCTTGGTAGGCACCTGAAAGGCACCACAAAAGTTGTTCTACCTGCTTTCTGGGCTGAGATGGGGAACCGCTGAATTTTGGACTCGGCCGGTGACAAAATGTTCCAAACACACCCCATGCACAACTCCACCGGGGAAGGTGCCAGACAGGAGTTCTCTTAGTAGTTTTTACACTACCTTGGTAGGCAGCTGAAAGACACCACAAAAGTTGTTCTACCTGCTTTCTGGGCTGAGATGGGGAACCGCTGAATTTTTGGACTCGGCTGGTGACAAAATGTTCCGAACACACCCCATGCACAACTCCACCGGGGAAGGTGCCAGACAGGAGTTCTCTTGGTAGTTTTTACATTGCTCCGGTAGGCAGCTGAAAGACACCACAAAAGTTGTTCTACCTGCTTTCTGGGCTGAGATGGGGAACCGCTGAATTTTGGAGTCGGCCGGTGACAAAATGTTCCATACACACCCCCTGCACAACTCCACCGGGGAAGGTGCCAGACAGGAGTTCTCTTAATAGTTTTTACACTACCTTGGTAGGCAGCTGAAAGGCACCACAAAAGTTGTTCTACCTGCTTTCTGGGCTGAGATGGGGAATCGCTGAATTTTGGAGTCGGCTGGTGACAAAATGTTCCAAACACACCCCCTGCACAACTCCACCGGGGAAGGTGCCAGACAGGAGTTCTCCTGGTAGTTTTTACATTGCTCCGGTAGGCATCTGAAAGACACCACAAAAGTTGTTCTACCTGCTTTCTGGGCTGAGATGGGGAACCGCTGAATTTTGGAGTCGGCCGGTGACAAAATGTTCCAAACACACCCCATGCACAACTCCACTAGCGAAGGTGCCAGGGACGAGCTCTGTTGGTAGTTTTTACATTGCTCCGGTAGGCATCAAAAGGATACCACAAAAGTTGTTCTACCTGCTTTCTGGGCTGAGATGGGGAACCGCTGAATTTTGGACTCGGCCGGTGACAAAATGTTCCAAAGACACCCCATGCACAACTCCACCGGGGAAGGTGCCAGGCAGGAGTTCTCTTGGTAGTTTTTACACTACCTTGGTAGGCATTTGAAAGGCACCACAAAAGTTGTTCTACCTGCTTTCTGGGCTGAGATGGGGATCCGCTGAATTATGGAGTCGGCTGGTGACAAAATGTTCCAAACACACCCCCTGCACAACTCCACCGGGGAAGGTGCCAGACAGGAGTTCTCCTGGTAGTTTTTACATTGCTCCGGTAGGCATCTGAAAGACACCACAAAAGTTGTTCTACCTGCTTTCTGGGCTGAGATGGGGAACCGCTGAATTTTGGACTCGGCCAGTGACAAAATGTTCCAAAGACACCCCATGCACAACTCCACCGGGGAAGGTGCCAGACAGGAGTTCTCTTAGTAGTTTTTACACTACCTTGGTAGGCACCTGAAAGGCACCACAAAAGTTGTTCTACCTGCTTTCTGGGCTGAGATGGGGAACCGCTGAATTTTGGAGTCGCCCGGTGACAAAATGTTCCAAACACACCCCCTGCACAACTCCACCGGGGAAGGTGCCAGGCAGGAGTTCTCTTGGTAGTTTTTACACTACCTTGGTAGGCAGCTGAAAGACACCACAAAAGTTGTTCTACCTGCTTTCTGGGCTGAGATGGGGAACCGCTGAATTTTTGGACTCGGCTGGTGACAAAATGTTCCGAACACACCCCATGCACAACTCCACCGGGGAAGGTGCCAGACAGGAGTTCTCCTGGTAGTTTTTACATTGCTCCGGTAGGCAGCTGAAAGACACCACAAAAGTTGTTCTACCTGCTTTCTGGGCTGAGATGGGGAACCGCTGAATTTTGGACTCGGCCGGTGACAAAATGTTCCGAACACACCCCATGCACAACTCCACCGGGGAAGGTGCCAGACAAGCGTTCTCTTAATAGTTTTTACACTACCTTGGTAGGCATCTGAAAGACACCACAAAAGTTGTTCTACCTGCTTTCTGGGCTGAGATGGGGAACCGCTGAATTTTGGAGTCGGCCGGTGACAAAATGTTCCAAACACACCCCCTGCACAACTCCACCGGGGAAGGTGCCAGACAGGAGTTCTCTTAGTAGTTTTTACACTACCTTGGTAGGCATCTGAAAGACACCAAAAAGTTGTTCTACCTGCTTTCTGGGCTGAGATGGGGAACCGCTGAATTTTGGACTCGGCTGGTGACAAAATGTTCCAAACACACCCCATGCACAACTCCACCGGGGAAGGTGCCAGACGGGAGTTCTCCTGGTAGTTTTTACATTGCTCCGGTAGGCATCTGAAAGACACCACAAAAGTTGTTCTATCTGCTTTCTGGGCTGAGATGGGGAACAGCTGAATTTTGGAGTCGGCCGGTGACAAAATGTTCCAAAGACACCCCCTGCACAACTATACCGGGGAAGGTGCCAGACAGGAGTTCTCCTGGTAGTTTTTACATTGCTCCGGTAGGCATCTAAAAGACACCACAAAAGATGTTCTACCTGCTTTCTGGGCTGAGATGGGGAACCGCTGAATTTTGGAGTCGGCCGGTGACAAAATGTTCCAAACACACCCCATGCACAACTCCACTAGCGAAGGTGCCAGACAGGAGTTCTCCTGGTAGTTTTTACACTACCTTGGTAGGCACCTGAAAGGCACCACAAAAGTTGTTCTACCTGCTTTCTGGGCTGAGATGGGGAACCGCTGAATTTTGGAGTCGGACGGTGACAAAATGTTCCAAACACACCCCCTGCACAACTCCACCGGGGAAGGTGCCAGACAGGAGTTCTCTTAGTAGTTTTTACACTACCTTGGTAGGCAGCTGAAAGGCACCACAAAAGTTGTTCTACCTGCTTTCTGGGCTGAGATGGGGAACCGCTGAATTTTGGAGTCGGACGGTGACAAAATGTTCCAAACACACCCCATGCACAACTCCACCGGGGAAGGTGCCAGGCAGGAGTTCTCTTAATAGTTTTTACACTACCTTGGTAGGCAGCTGAAAGACACCACAAAAGTTGTTCTACCTGCTTTCTGGGCTGAGATGGGGAACCGCTGAATTTTTGGACTCGGCTGGTGACAAAATGTTCCGAACACACCCCATGCACAACTCCACCGGGGAAGGTGCCAGACAGGAGTTCTCTTGGTAGTTTTTACATTGCTCCGGTAGGCAGCTGAAAGACACCACAAAAGTTGTTCTACCTGCTTTCTGGGCTGAGATGGGGAACCGCTGAATTTTGGACTCGGCCGGTGACAAAATGTTCCAAACACACCCCCTGCACAACTCCACCGGGGAAGGTGCCAGACAGGAGTTCTCTTAATAGTTTTTACACTACCTTGGTAGGCAGCTGAAAGACACCACAAAAGTTGTTCTACCTGCTTCCTGGGCTGAGATGGGGAATCGCTGAATTTTGGAGTCGGCTGGTGACAAAATGTTCCAAACACACCCCCTGCACAACTCCACCGGGGAAGGTGCCAGACGGGAGTTCTCCTGGTAGTTTTTACATTGCTCCGGTAGGCATCTGAAAGACACCACAAAAGTTGTTCTACCTGCTTTCTGGGCTGAGATGGGGAACCGCTGAATTTTGGAGTCGGCCGGTGACAAAATGTTCCAAACACACCCCATGCACAACTCCACTAGCGAAGGTGCCAGGGACGAGCTCTGTTGGTAGTTTTTACATTGCTCCGGTAGGCATCAAAAGGATACCACAAAAGTTGTTCTACCTGCTTTCTGGGCTGAGATGGGGAACCGCTGAATTTTGGAGTCGGCCGGTGACAAAATGTTCCAAAGACACCCCATGCACAACTCCACCGGGGAAGGTGCCAGGCAGGAGTTCTCTTGGTAGTTTTTACACTACCTTGGTAGGCATTTGAAAGGCACCACAAAAGTTGTTCTACCTGCTTTCTGGGCTGAGATGGGGATCCGCTGAATTATGGAGTCGGCTGGTGACAAAATGTTCCAAAGACACCCCATGCACAACTCCACCGGGGAAGGTGCCAGACAGGAGTTCTCCTGGTAGTTTTTACATTGCTCCGGTAGGCATCTGAAAGACACCACAAAAGTTGTTCTACCTGCTTTCTGGGCTGAGATGGGGAACCGCTGAATTTTGGACTCGGCCAGTGACAAAATGTTCCAAAGACACCCCATGCACAACTCCACCGGGGAAGGTGCCAGACAGGAGTTCTCTTAGTAGTTTTTACACTACCTTGGTAGGCACCTGAAAGGCACCACAAAAGTTGTTCTACCTGCTTTCTGGGCTGAGATGGGGAACCGCTGAATTTTGGAGTCGCCCGGTGACAAAATGTTCCAAACACACCCCATGCACAACTCCACCGGGAAGGTGCCAGACAGGAGTTCTCTTGGTAGTTTTTACACTACCTTGGTAGGCAGCTGAAAGACACCACAAAAGTTGTTCTACCTGCTTTCTGGGCTGAGATGGGGAACCGCTGAATTTTTGGACTCGGCTGGTGACAAAATGTTCCGAACACACCCCATGCACAACTCCACCGGGGAAGGTGCCAGACAGGAGTTCTCCTGGTAGTTTTTACATTGCTCCGGTAGGCAGCTGAAAGACACCACAAAAGTTGTTCTACCTGCTTTCTGGGCTGAGATGGGGAACTGCTGAATTTTGGACTCGGCCGGTGACAAAATGTTCCGAACACACCCCATGCACAACTCCACCGGGGAAGGTGCCAGACAAGCGTTCTCTTGATAGTTTTTTAGTTTTTACACTACCTTGGTAGGCATCTGAAAGACACCACAAAAGTTGTTCTACCTGCTTTCTGGGCTGAGATGGGGAACCGCTGAATTTTGGACTCGGCCGGTGACAAAATGTTCCAAAGACACCCCCTGCACAACTCCACCGGGGAAGGTGCCAGACAGGAGTTCTCTTAGTAGTTTTTACACTACCTTGGTAGGCATCTGAAAGACACCAAAAAAGTTGTTCTACCTGCTTTCTGGGCTGAGATGGGGGAACCGCTGAATTTTGGACTCGGCTGGTGACAAAATGTTCCAAACACACCCCCTGCACAACTCCACCGGGGAAGGTGCCAGACGGGAGTTCTCCTGGTAGTTTTTACATTGCTCCGGTAGGCATCTGAAAGACACCACAAAAGTTGTTCTATCTGCTTTCTGGGCTGAGATGGGGAACAGCTGAGTTTTGGAGTCGGCCGGTGACAAAATGTTCCAAAGACACCCCCTGCACAACTATACCGGGGAAGGTGCCAGACAGGAGTTCTCCTGGTAGTTTTTACATTGCTCCGGTAGGCATCTAAAAGACACCACAAAAGATGTTCTACCTGCTTTCTGGGCTGAGATGGGGAACCGCTGAATTTTGGACTCGGCCGGTGACAAAATGTTCCAAACACACCCCATGCACAACTCCACTAGCGAAGGTGCCAGACAGGAGTTCTCCTGGTAGTTTTTACACTACCTTGGTAGGCACCTGAAAGGCACGACAAAAGTTGTTCTACCTGCTTTCTGGGCTGAGATGGGGAACCGCTGAATTTTGGAGTCGGACGGTGACAAAATGTTCCAAACACACCCCCTGCACAACTCCACCGGGGAAGGTGCCAGACGGGAGTTCTCTTAGTAGTTTTTACACTACCTTGGTAGGCAGCTGAAAGGCACCACAAAAGTTGTTCTACCTGCTTTCTGGGCTGAGATGGGGAACCGCTGAATTTTGGAGTCGGACGGTGACAAAATGTTCCAAACACACCCCATGCACAACTCCACTAGCGAAGGTGCCAGACAGGAGTTCTCCTGGTAGTTTTTACACTACCTTGGTAGGCACCTGAAAGGCACCACAAAAGTTGTTCTACCTGCTTTCTGGGCTGAGATGGGGAACCGCTGAATTTTGGAGTCGGCCGGTGACAAAATGTTCCAAACACACCCCATGCACAACTCCACCGGGGAAGGTGCCAGGCAGGAGTTCTCTTGGTAGTTTTTACACTACCTTGGTAGGCATTTGAAAGGCACCACAAAAGTTGTTCTACCTGCTTTCTGGGCTGAGATGGGGAAACGCTGAATTTTTGGACTCGGCTGGTGACAAAATATTACGAACACACCCCATGCACAACTCCACCGGGGAAGGTGCCAGACAGGAGTTCTCCTGTAGTTTTTACATTGCTCCGGTAGGCATCTGAAAGACACCACAAAAGTTGTTCTACCTGCTTTCTGGGCTGAGATGGGGAAACGCTGAATTTTGGACTCGGCCGGGTGACAAAATGTTCCAAACACACCCCATGCACAACTCCACCGGGGAAGGTGCCAGGCAGGAGTTCTCTTAATAGTTTTTACACTACCTTGGTAGGCAGCTAAAAGGCACCACAAAAGTTGTTCTACCTGCTTTCTGGGCTGAGATGGGGAACCGCTGAATTTTGGAGTCGGCCGGTGACAAAATGTTCCAAACACATCCCATGCACAACTCCACTAGCGAAGGTGCCAGGGACGAGCTCTGTTGGTAGTTTTTACATTGCTCCGGTAGGCATCAAAAGGACACCACAAAAGTTGTTCTACCTGCTTTCTGGGCTGAGATGGGGAATCGCTGAATTTTGGACTCGGCCGGTGACAAAATGTTCCAAAGACACCCCATGCACAACTCCACCATGGAAGGTGCCAGACAAGCGTTCTCTTGATAGTTTTTACACTACCTTGGTAGGCATTTGAAAGGCACCACAAAAGTTGTTCTACCTGCTTTCTGGGCTGAGATGGGGAACCGCTGAATTTTGGAGTCGGCGGGTGACAAAATGTTCCAAAGACACCCCATGCACAACTCCACCGGGGAAGGTGCCAGACAGGAGTTCTCTTAGTAGTTTTTACACTACCTTGGTAGGCAGCTGAAAGGCACCACAAAAGTTGTTCTACCTGCTTTCTGGGCTGAGATGGGGAACCGCTGAATTTTGGAGTCGGCCGGTGACAAAATGTTCCAAAGACACCCCATGCACAACTCCACCGGGGAAGGTGCCAGGCAGGAGTTCTCTTGGTAGTTTTTACACTACCTTGGTAGGCAGCTGAAAGGCACCACAAAAGTTGTTCTACCTGCTTTCTGGGCTGAGATGGGGAACCGCTGAATTTTTGGACTCGGCTGGTGACAAAATGTTCCAAACACACCCCATGCACAACTCCACCGGGGAAGGTGCCAGACAGGAGTTCTCCTGGTAGTTTTTACATTGCTCCGGTAGGCAGCTGAAAGACACCACAAAAGTTGTTCTACCTGCTTTCTGGGCTGAGATGGGGAACCGCTGAATTTTGGACTCGGCCGGTGACAAAATGTTCCAAACACACCCCATGCACAACTCCACCGGGGAAGGTGCCAGACAGGAGTTCTCTTGGTAGTTTTTACACTACCTTGGTAGGCATTTGAAAGACACCACAAAAGTTGTTCTACCTGCTTTCTGGGCTGAGATGGGGAATCGCTGAATTTTGGAGTCGGCTGGTGACAAAATGTTTCAAACACACCCCCTGCACAACTCCACCGGGGAAGGTGCCAGACAGGAGTTCTCTTGGTAGTTTTTACATTGCTCCGGTAGGCATCTGAAAGACACCACAAAAGTTGTTCTATCTGCTTTCTGGGCTGAGATGGGGAATCGCTGAATTTTGGAGTCGGCCGGTGACAAAATGTTCCAAAGACACCCCATGCACAATTCCACCGGGGAATGTGCCAGACAAGCGTTCTCTTGATAGTTTTTACACTACCTTGGTAGGCAGCTGAAAGGCACCACAAAAGTTGTTCTACCTGCTTTCTGGGGCTGAGATGGGGAAACGCTGAATTTTGGAGTCGGCTGGTGACAAAATGTTCCAAACACACCCCCTGCACAACTCCACCGGGGAAGGTGCCAGACAGGAGTTCTCCTGGTAGTTTTTACATTGCTCCAGTAGGCATCAAAAGGACACCACAAAAGTTGTTCTACCTGCTTTCTGGGCTGAGATGGGGAACAGCTGAATTTTGGAGTCGGCTGGTGACAAAATGTTCCAAACACACCCCCTGCACAACTCCACCGGGGAAGGTGCCAGACAGGAGTTCTCCTGGTAGTTTTTACATTGCTCTGGTAGGCATCTGAAAGACACCACAAAAGTTGTTCTACCTGCTTTCTGGGCTGAGATGGGGAAACGCTGAATTTTGGACTCGGCCGGTGACAAAATGTTCCAAACACACCCCCTGCACAACTCCACCGGGGAAGGTGCCAGACAGGAGTTCTCTTGATAGTTTTTACACTACCTTGGTAGGCATCTGAAAGACACCACAAAAGTTGTTCTACCTGCTTTCTGGGCTGAGATGGGGAAACGCTGAATTTTGGAGTCGGCTGGTGACAAAATGTTCCAAACACACCCCCTGCACAACTCCACCGGGGAAGGTGTCAGAAGGGAGTTCTCCTGGTAGTTTTTACATTGCTCCGGTAGGCATCTGAAAGACACCACAAAAGTTGTTCTATCTGCTTTCTGGGCTGAGATGGGGAATCGCTGAATTTTGGACTCGGCCGGTGACAAAATGTTCCAAAGACACCCCATGCACAACTCCACCGGGGAAGGTGCCAGACAGGAGTTCTCTTGGTAGTTTTTACACTACCTTGGTAGGCATCTGAAAGGACACCACAAAAGTTGTTCTACCTGCTTTCTGGGCTGAGATGGGGAACCGCTGAATTTTGGACTCGGCTGGTGACAAAATGTTCCAAACACACCCCCTGCACAACTCCACCGGGGAAGGTGCCAGACAGGAGTTCTCCTGGTAGATTTTACACTACCTTGGTAGGGAGCTGAAAGGCTGCACAAAAGTTGTTCTACCTGCTTTCTGGGCTGAGATGGGGAATCGCTGAATTTTGGACTCGGCCGGTGACAAAATGTTCCAAACACACCCCCTGCACAACTCCACCGGGGGAAGGTGCCAGACAGGAGTTCTCCTGGTAGTTTTTACACTACCTTGGTAGGCACCTGAAAGGCACCACAAAAGTTGTTCTACCTGCTTTCTGGGCTGAGATGGGGAATCGCTGAATTTTGGACCTCGGCCGGTGACAAAATGTTCCAAACACACCCCCTGCACAACTCCACCGGGGAAGGTGCCAGACAAGCGTTCTCTTAGTAGTTTCACTACCTTGGTAGGCATCTAGAAGACACCACAAAAGTTGTTCTACCTGCTTTCTGGGCTGAGATGGGGAACAGCTGAATTTTGGACTCGGCTGGTGACAAAAAGTTCCAAAGACACCCCCTGCACAACTATACCGGGGAAGGTGCCAGACAGGAGTTCTCCTGGTAGTTTTTACATTGCTCCGGTAGGCATCTAAAAGACACCACAAAAGATGTTCTACCTGCTTCCTGGGCTGAGATGGGGAACCGCTGAATTTTGGAGTCGGCCGGTGACAAAATGTTCCAAACACACCCCCTGCACAACTCCACCGGGGAAGGTGCCAGACAGGAGTTCTCTTGGTAGATTTTACACTACCTTGGTAGGGAGCTGAAAGGCAGCATAAAAGTTGTTCTACCTGCTTTCTGGGCTGAGATGGGGAATCGCTGAATTTTGGACTCCGGCCGGTGACAAAATGTTCCAAACACACCCCTGCACAACTCCACCGGGGAAGGTGCCAGACAGGAGTTCTCCTGGTAGTTTTTACATTGCTCCGGTAGGCATCTGAAAGACACCACAAAAGTTGTTCTACCTGCTTTCTGGGCTGAGATGGGGAACCGCTGAATTTTGGACTCGGCCGGTGACAAAATGTTCCAAACACACCCCATGCACAACTCCACCGGGGAAGGTGCCAGACAAGAGTTCTCTTGATAGTTTTTACACTACCTTGGTAGGCACCTGAAAGGCACCACAAAAAGTTGTTCTACCTGCTTTCTGGGCTGAGATGGGGAACCGCTGAATTTTGGAGTCGGCTGGTGACAAAATGTTCCAAACACACCCCATGCACAACTCCACCGGGGAAGGTGCCAGACAGGAGTTCTCTTAGTAGTTTTTACACTACCTTGGTAGGCAGCTGAAAGGCACCACAAAAGTTGTTCTACCTGCTTTCTGGGCTGAGATGGGGAACCGCTGAATTTTGGACTCGGCCGGTGACAAAATGTTCCAAACACACCCCATGCACAACTCCACCGGGGAAGGTGCCAGACAGGAGTTCTCTTAGTAGTTTTTACACTACCTTGGTAGGCAGCTGAAAGGCACCACAAAAGTTGTTCTACCTGCTTTCTGGGATGAGATGGGGAACCGCTGAATTTTGGAGTCGGCCGGTGACAAAATGTTCCAAACACACCCCATGCACAACTCCACTAGCGAAGGTGCCAGGGACGAGCTCTGTTGGTAGTTTTTACATTGCTCCGGTAGGCATCAAAAGGACACCACAAAAGTTGTTCTACCTGCTTTCTGGGCTGAGATGGGGAATCGCTGAATTTTGGACTCGGCCGGTGACAAAATGTTCCAAAGACACCCCCATGCACAACTCCACCGGGGAATGTGCCAGACAAGCGTTCTCTTGATAGTTTTTACACTACCTTGGTAGGCATCTGAAAGACACCACAAAAGTTGTTCTACCTGCCTTTCTGGGCTGAGATGGGGAAACGCTGAATTTTGGAGTCGGCTGGTGACAAAATGTTCCAAAGACACCCCATGCACAACTCCACCGGGGAAGGTGCCAGACAGGAGTTCTCTTAGTAGCTTTTACACTACCTTGGTAGGCATCTAAAAGACACCACAAAAGTTGTTCTACCTGCTTTCTGGGCTGAGATGGGGAACCGCTGAATTTTGGACTCGGCTGGTGACAAAATGTTCCAAACACACCCCCTGCACAACTCCACCGGGGAAGGTGCCAGGCAGGAGTTCTCCTGGTAGTTTTTACATTGCTCCGGTAGGCATCTGAAAGACACCACAAAAGTTGTTCTACCTGCTTTCTGGGCTGAGATGGGGAACCGCTGAATTTTGGACTCGGCCGGTGACAAAATGTTCCAAACACACCCCATGCACAACTCCACTAGCGAAGGTGCCAGGGACGAGCTCTTGTTGGTAGTTTTTACATTGCTCCGGTAGGCATCAAAAGGATACCACAAAAGTTGTTCTACCTGCTTTCTGGGCTGAGATGGGGAATCGCTGAATTTTGGACTCGGCCGGTGACAAAATGTTCCAAAGACACCCCATGCACAACTCCACCGGGGAAGGTGCCAGGCAGGAGTTCTATTGGTAGTTTTTACACTACCTTGGTAGGCATTTGAAAGGCACCACAAAAGTTGTTCTACCTGCTTTCTGGGCTGAGATGGGGATCCGCTGAATTTTGGAGTCGGCTGGTGACAAAATGTTCCAAACACACCCCATGCACAACTCCACCGGGGAAGGTGCCAGACAGGAGTTCTCCTGGTAGTTTTTTACATTGCTCCGGTAGGCATCTGAAAGACACCACAAAAGTTGTTCTACCTGCTTTCTGGGCTGAGATGGGGAACCGCTGAATTTTGGACTGGGCCAGTGACAAAATGTTCCAAAGACACCCCATGCACAACTCCACCGGGGAAGGTGCCAGACAGGAGTTCTCTTAATAGTTTTTACACTACCTTGGTAGGCACCTGAAAGGCACCACAAAAGTTGTTCTACCTGCTTTCTGGGCTGAGATGGGGAACCGCTGAATTTTGGAGTCGCCCCGGTGACAAAATGTTCCAAAACACACCCCATGCACAAACTCCACGGGGGAAGGTGCCAGGCAAGGAGTTCTCTTGGTAGTTTTTACACTACCTGGTAGGCAGCTGAAAGACACCACAAAAGTTGTTCTACCTGCTTTCTGGGCTGAGATGGGGAAACGCTGAATTTTTGGACTCGGCTGGTGAACAAAATGTTCCGAACACACCCCATGCACAACTCCACCGGGGGAAGGTGCCAGACAGGAGTTCTCCTGGTAGTTTTTTACATTGCTCCGGTAGGCAGCTGAAAGACACCACAAAAGTTGTTCTACCTGCTTTCTGGGCTGAGATGGGGAAACCGCTGAATTTTGGACTCGGCCGGTGACAAAATGTTTCCAAAGACACCCCATGCACAACTCCACCGGGGAATGTGCCAGACAAGCGTTCTCTTGATAGTTTTTTACACTACCTTGGTAGGCATCTGAAAGACACCACAAAAGTTGTTCTACCTGCTTTCTGGGCTGAGATGGGGAAACGCTGAATTTTGGACTCGGCCGGGTGACAAAATATGTTCCAAACACACCCCATGCACAACTCCACCGGGGAAGGTGCCAGACAGGAGTTCTCCTGGTAGTTTTTACATTGCTCCGGTAGGCATCTGAAAGACACTACAAAAAGTTGTTCTAACCTGCTTTCTGGGCTGAGATGGGGAAACAGCTGAATTTTGGACTCGGCCGGTGACAAAATGTTCCAAACACACCCCCTGCACAACTCCACCGGGGAAGGTGCCAGAGAGGAGTTCTCCTGGTAGTTTTTACATTGCTCCGGTAGGCATCTGAAAGACACCACAAAAGTTGTTCTACCTGCTTTCTGGGCTGAGATGGGGAACCGCTGAATTTTGGAGTCGGCTGGTGACAAAATGTTCCAAAGACACCCCATGCACAACTCCACCGGGGAAGGTGCCAGACAAGAGTTCTCTTGAGAGTTTTTACACTACCTTGGTAGGCATCTGAAAGACACCACAAAAGTTGTTCTACCTGCTTTCTGGGCTGAGATGGGGAACCGCTGAATTTTGGACTCGGCCGGTGACAAAATGTTCCAAAGACACCCCATGCACAACTCCACCGGGGAAGGTGCCAGACAAGCGTTCTCTTGATAGTTTTTACACTACCTTGGGTAGGCATCTGAAAGACACCACAAAAGTTGTTCTACCTGCTTTCTGGGCTGAGATGGGGAACCGCTGAATTTTGGACTCGGCCGGTGACAAAATGTTCCAAACACACCCCCTGCACAACTCCACCGGGGAAGGTGCCAGACAGGAGTTCTCTTAGTAGTTTTTACACTACCTTGGTAGGCATCTGAAAGACACCAAAAAAGTTGTTCTACCTGCTTTCTGGGCTGAGATGGGGAACCGCTGAATTTTGGACTCGGCTGGTGACAAAATGTTCCAAACACACCCCCTGCACAACTCCACCGGGGAAGGTGCCAGACGGGAGTTCTCCTGGTAGTTTTTTACATTGCTCCGGTAGGCAATCTGAAAGACACCACAAAAGTTGTTCTACCTGCTTTCTGAGCTGAGATGGGGAACCGCTGAATTTTGGACTCGGCCGGTGAAAAAATGTTCCAAAGACACCCCATGCACAACTCCCACCGGGGAAGGTGCCAGACAGGAGTTCTCTTAATAGTTTTTACACTACCTTGGTAGGCATCTAAAAGACACCACAAAAGTTGTTCTACCTGCTTTCTGGGCTGAGATGGGGAACCGCTGAATTTTGGACTCGGGCTGGTGACAAAATGTTCCAAACACACCCCATGCACAACTCCACCGGGGAAGGTGCCAGACGGGAGTTCTCCTGGTAGTTTTTACATTGCTCCGGTAGGCATCTGAAAGACACCACAAAAGTTGTTCTATCTGCTTTCTGGGCTGAGATGGGGAATCGCTGAATTTTGGACTCGGCCGGTGACAAAATGTTCCAAAGACACCCATGCACAACTCCACCGGGGAAGGTGCCAGACAGGAGTTCTCTTAGTAGTTTTTACACTACCTTGGTAGGCATCTAAAAGACACCACAAAAGTTGTTCTACCTGCTTTCTGGGCTGAGATGGGGAAACGCTGAATTTTGGACTCGGCTGGTGACAAAATGTTCCAAACACACCCCCTGCACAACTCCACCGGGGAAGGTGCCAGACAGGAGTTCTCCTGGTAGTTTTTACATTGCTCCGGTAGGCATCTGAAAGACACCACAAAAGTTGTTCTACCTGCTTTCTGGGCTGAGATGGGGAACCGCTGAATTTTGGACTCGGCTGGTGACAAAATATTCCAAACACACCCCCTGCACAACTCCACCGGGGGGAAGGTGCCAGACAGGAGTTCTCCTGGTAGATTTTACACTACCTTGGTAGGGAGCTGAAAGGCAGCACAAAAGTTGTTCTACCTGCTTTCTGGGCTGAGATGGGGAATCGCTGAATTTTGGACTCGGCCGGTGACAAAATGTTCCAAACACACCCCCTGCACAACTCCACCGGGGAAGGTGCCAGACAGGAGTTTCTCCTGGTAGTTTTTACACTACCTTGGTAGGCACCTGAAAGGCACCACAAAAGTTGTTCTACCTGCTTTCTGGGCTGAGATGGGGAATCGCTGAATTTTGGACTCGGCCGGGTGACAAAATGTTCCAAACACACCCCATGCACAACTCCACCGGGGAAGGTGCCAGACAGGAGTTCTCCTGGTAGTTTTTACATTGCTCCGGTAGGCAGCTGAAAGACACCACAAAAGGTTGTTCTACCTGCTTTCTGGGCTGAGATGGGGAACCGCTGAATTTTGGACTCGGCCGGTGACAAAATGTTCCAAACACACCCCATGCACAACTCCACTAGCGAAGGTGCCAGACAGGAGTTCTCCTGGTAGTTTTTACACTACCTTGGTAGGCACCTGAAAGGCACCACAAAAGTTGTTCTACCTGCTTTCTGGCTGAGATGGGGAACCGCTGAATTTTGGACTCGGCCGGTGACAAAATGTTCCAAACACACCCCCTGCACAACTCCACCGGGGGAAGGTGCCAGACAGGAGTTCTCTTGGTAGTTTTTTACACTACCTTGGTAGGCATTTGAAAGGCACCACAAAAGTTGTTCTACCTGCTTTCTGGGCTGAGATGGGGAACCGCTGAATTTTGGACTCGGCCAGAGACAAAATGTTCCAAACACACCCCCTGCACAACTCCCACCGGGGAAGGTGCCAGACAGGAGTTCTCCTGGTAGTTTTTACATTGCTCCGGTAGGCATCTGAAAGACACCACAAAAGTTGTTCTACCTGCTTTCTGGGCTGAGATGGGGAATCGCTGAATTTTGGACTCGGCCGGTGACAAAATGTTCCAAACACACCCCCTGCAAAAACTCCACCGGGGAGGTGCCAGACAAGCGTTCTCTTGATAGTTTTTACACTACCTTGGTAGGCATCTAAAAGACACCACAAAAGTTGTTCTACCTGCTTTCTGGGCTGAGATGGGGAACAGCTGAATTTTGGAGTCGGCCGGTGACAAAATGTTCCGAACACACCCCCTGCACAACTATACCGGGGAAGGTGCCAGACAGGAGTTCTCCTGGTAGTTTTTACATTGCTCCGGTAGGCATCTAAAAGACACCACAAAAGATGTTCTACCTGCTTTCTGGGCTGAGATGGGGAATCGCTGAATTTTGGACTCGGCCGGTGACAAAATGTTCCAAAACACACCCCCTGCACAACTCCACCGGGGAAGGTGCCAGACAGGAGTTCTCCTGGTAGTTTTTACACTACCTTGGTAGGCACCTGAAAGGCACCACAAAAGTTGTTCTACCTGCTTTCTGGGCTGAGATGGGGAATCGCTGAATTTTGGACTCGGCCGGTGGACAAAATGTTCCAAACACCACCCCCTGCACAACTCCACCGGGGAAGGTGCCAGACAGGAGTTCTCTTGGTAGTTTTTTACACTACCTTGGTAGGCAGCTGAAAGGCACCACAAAAGTTGTTCTACCTGCTTTCTGGGCTGAGATGGGGAACCGGCTGAATTTTGGAGTCGGCCGGTGACAAAATGTTCCAAACACACCCCATGCACAACTCCACTAGCGAAGGTGCCAGACAGGAGTTCTCCTGGTAGTTTTTACACTACCTTGGTAGGCACCTGAAAGGCACCACAAAAGTTGTTCTACCTGCTTTCTGGGCTGAGATGGGGAACCGCTGAATTTTGGACTCGGCCGGTGACAAAATGTTCCAAACACACCCCATGCACAACTCCACCGGGGAAGGTGCCAGGCAGGAGTTCTCTTGGTAGTTTTTACACTACCTTGGTAGGCATTTGAAAGGCACCACAAAAGTTGTTCTACCTGCTTTCTGGGCTGAGATGGGGAACCGCTGAATTTTTGGACTCGGCTGGTGACAAAATATTCCGAACACACCCCATGCACAACTCCACCGGGGAAGGTGCCAGACAGGAGTTCTCCTGTAGTTTTTACATTGCTCCGGTAGGCAGCTGAAAGACACCACAAAAGTTGTTCTACCTGCTTTCTGGGCTGAGATGGGGAACCGCTGAATTTTGGAGTCGGCCGGCGACAAAATGTTCCAAACACACCCCCTGCACAACTCCACCGGGGAAGGTGCCAGACAGGAGTTCTCTTAATAGTTTTTACACTACCTTGGTAGGCAGCTGAAAGGCACCACAAAAGTTGTTCTACCTGCTTTCTGGGCTGAGATGGGGAACCGCTGAATTTTGGACTCGGCCGGTGACAAAATGTTCCAAACACACCCCATGCACAAGTCCACTAGCGAAGGTGCCAGGGACGAGCTCTGTTGGTAGTTTTTACATTGCTCCGGTAGGCATCAAAAGGACACCACAAAAGTTGTTCTACCTGCTTTCTGGGCTGAGATGGGGAACCGCTGAATTTTGGACTCGGCCAGAGACAAAATGTTCCAAACACACCCCCTGCACAACTCCACCGGGGAAGGTGCCAGACAGGAGTTCTCCTGGTAGTTTTTACATTGCTCCGGTAGGCATCTGAAAGACACCACAAAAGTTGTTCTACCTGCTTTCTGGGCTGAGATGGGGAATCGCTGAATTTTGGACTCGGCCGGTGACAAAATGTTCCAAACACACCCCCTGCACAACTCCACCGGGGAAGGTGCCAGACAAGCGTTCTCTTGATAGTTTTTACACTACCTTGGTAGGCATCTAAAAGACACCACAAAAGTTGTTCTACCTGCTTTCTGGGCTGAGATGGGGAACAGCTGAATTTTGGACTCGGCTGGTGACAAAATGTTCCAAACACACCCCCTGCACAACTATACCGGGGAAGGTGCCAGACAGGAGTTCTCCTGGTAGTTTTTACATTGCTCCGGTAGGCATCTAAAAGACACCACAAAAGATGTTCTACCTGTTTTCTGGGCTGAGATGGGGAACCGCTGAATTTTGGACTCGGCCGGTGACAAAATGTTCCAAACACACCCCCTGCACAACTCCACCGGGGAAGGTGCCAGACAGGAGTTCTCCTGGTAGTTTTTACACTACCTTGGTAGGCACCTGAAAGGCACCACAAAAGTTGTTCTACCTGCTTTCTGGGCTGAGATGGGGAACCGCTGAATTTTGGACTCGGCCGGTGACAAAATGTTCCAAACACACCCCCTGCACAACTCCACCGGGGAAGGTGCCAGACAGGAGTTCTCTTAGTAGTTTTTACACTACCTTGGTAGGCAGCTGAAAGGCACCACAAAAGTTGTTCTACCTGCTTTCTGGGCTGAGATGGGGAACCGCTGAATTTTGGAGTCGGCCGGTGACAAAATGTTCCAAACACACCCCATGCACAACTCCACTAGCGAAGGTGCCAGACAGGAGTTCTCCTGGTAGTTTTTACACTACCTTGGTAGGCACCTGAAAGGCACCACAAAAGTTGTTCTACCTGCTTTCTGGGCTGAGATGGGGAACCGCTGAATTTTGGAGTCGGCCGGTGACAAAATGTTCCAAACACACCCCATGCACAACTCCACTAGCGAAGGTGCCAGGGACGAGCTCTGTTGGTAGTTTTTACATTGCTCCGGTAGGCATCAAAAGGACACCACAAAAGTTGTTCTACCTGCTTTCTGGGCTGAGATGGGGAATCGCTGAATTTTGGACTCGGCCGGTGACAAAATGTTCCAAAGACACCCCATGCACAACTCCACCGGGGAAGGTGCCAGGCAGGAGTTCTCTTGGTAGTTTTTACACTACCTTGGTAGGCACCTGAAAGGCACCACAAAAGTTGTTCTACCTGCTTTCTGGGCTGAGATGGGGAACCGCTGAATTTTGGACTTGGCCGGTGACAAAATGTTCCAAACACACCCCCTGCACAACTCCACCGGGGAAGGTGCCAGGCAGGAGTTCTCTTAATAGTTTTTACACTACCTTGGTAGGCAGCTAAAAGGCACCACAAAAGTTGTTCTACCTGCTTTCTGGGCTGAGATGGGGAACCGCTGAATTTTTGGACTCGGCTGGTGACAAAATATTCCGAACACACCCCATGCACAACTCCACCGGGGAAGGTGCCAGACAGGAGTTCTCCTGTAGTTTTTACATTGCTCCGGTAGGCAGCTGAAAGACACCACAAAAGTTGTTCTACCTGCTTTCTGGGCTGAGATGGGGAAACGCTGAATTTTGGACTCGGCCGGTGACAAAATGTTCCAAACACACCCCATGCACAACTCCACCGGGGAAGGTGCCAGACAGGAGTTCTCTTAATAGTTTTTACACTACCTTGGTAGGCAGCTAAAAGGCACCACAAAAGTTGTTCTACCTGCTTTCTGGGCTGAGATGGGGAACCGCTGAATTTTGGAGTCGGCCGGTGACAAAATGTTCCAAACACACCCCATGCACAACTCCACTAGCGAAGGTGCCAGGGACGAGCTCTGTTGGTAGTTTTTACATTGCTCCGGTAGGCATCAAAAGGACACCACAAAAGTTGTTCTACCTGCTTTCTGGGCTGAGATGGGGAACCGCTGAATTTTGGACTCGGCCAGAGACAAAATGTTCCAAACACACCCCCTGCACAACTCCACCGGGGAAGGTGCCAGACAGGAG
Organism: Falco biarmicus; assembly: GCF_023638135.1. Taxonomy (NCBI): domain Eukaryota; kingdom Metazoa; phylum Chordata; class Aves; order Falconiformes; family Falconidae; genus Falco; species Falco biarmicus. The sequence continues at coordinate 156,162 of NW_026612008.1, read as the reverse complement.
TTCTCCTGGTAGTTTTTACATTGCTCCGGTAGGCATCTAAAAGACACCACAAAAGATGTTCTACCTGCTTTCTGGGCTGAGATGGGGAACCGCTGAATTTTGGACTCGGCCGGTGACAAAATGTTCCAAACACACCCCCTGCACAACTCCACCGGGGAAGGTGCCAGACAGGAGTTCTCCTGGTAGTTTTTACACTACCTTGGTAGGCACCTGAAAGGCACCACAAAAGTTGTTCTACCTGCTTTCTGGGCTGAGATGGGGAATCGCTGAATTTTGGACTCGGCCGGGTGACAAAATGTTCCAAACACACCCCCTGCACAACTCCACCGGGGAAGGTGCCAGACAGGAGTTCTCTTAGTAGTTTTTACACTACCTTGGTAGGCATCTAAAAGACACCACAAAAGTTGTTCTACCTGCTTTCTGGGCTGAGATGGGGAACCGCTGAATTTTGGAGTCGGCTGGTGACAAAATGTTCCAAACACACCCCATGCACAACTCCACTAGCGAAGGTGCCAGACAGGAGTTCTCCTGGTAGTTTTTACACTACCTTGGTAGGCAGCTGAAAGGCACCACAAAAGTTGTTCTACCTGCTTTCTGGGCTGAGATGGGGAACCGCTGAATTTTGGACTCGGCCGGTGACAAAATGTTCCAAACACACCCCATGCACAACTCCACCGGGGAAGGTGCCAGGCAGGAGTTCTCTTGGTAGTTTTTACACTACCTTCGTAGGCATTTGAAAGGCACCACAAAAGTTGTTCTACCTGCTTTCTGGGCTGAGATGGGGAACCGCTGAATTTTGGAGTCGGCTGGTGACAAAATATTCCGAACACACCCCATGCACAACTCCACCGGGGAAGGTGCCAGACAGGAGTTCTCCTGTAGTTTTTACATTGCTCTGGTAGGCAGCTGAAAGACACCACAAAAGTTGTTCTACCTGCTTTCTGGGCTGAGATGGGGAAACGCTGAATTTTGGACTCGGCCGGTGACAAAATGTTCCAAACACACCCCATGCACAACTCCACCGGGGAAGGTGCCAGACAGGAGTTCTCTTAATAGTTTTTACACTACCTTGGTAGGCAGCTAAAAGGCACCACAAAAGTTGTTCTACCTGCTTTCTGGGCTGAGATGGGGAACCGCTGAATTTTGGAGTCGGCCGGTGACAAAATGTTCCAAACACACCCCATGCACAACTCCACTAGCGAAGGTGCCAGGGACGAGCTCTGTTGGTAGTTTTTACATTGCTCCGGTAGGCATCAAAAGGACACCACAAAAGTTGTTCTACCTGCTTTCTGGGCTGAGATGGGGAATCGCTGAATTTTGGACTCGGCCGGTGACAAAATGTTCCAAAGACACCCCAGTCACAACTCCACCGGGGAAGGTGCCAGGCAGGAGTTCTCTTGGTAGTTTTTACACTACCTTGGTAGGCACCTGAAAGGCACCACAAAAGTTGTTCTACCTGCTTTCTGGGCTGAGATGGGGAACCGCTGAATTTTGGACTTGGCCGGTGACAAAATGTTCCAAACACACCCCCTGCACAACTCCACCGGGGAAGGTGCCAGGCAGGAGTTCTCTTAATAGTTTTTACACTACCTTGGTAGGCAGCTAAAAGGCACCACAAAAGTTGTTCTACCTGCTTTCTGGGCTGAGATGGGGAACCGCTGAATTTTTGGACTCGGCTGGTGACAAAATGTTCCGAACACACCCCATGCACAACTCCACCGGGGAAGGTGCCAGACAGGAGTTCTCCTGTAGTTTTTACATTGCTCCGGTAGGCAGCTGAAAGACACCACAAAAGTTGTTCTACCTGCTTTCTGGGCTGAGATGGGGAAACGCTGAATTTTGGACTCGGCCGGTGACAAAATGTTCCAAACACACCCCATGCACAACTCCACCGGGGAAGGTGCCAGACAGGAGTTCTCTTAATAGTTTTTACACTACCTTGGTAGGCAGCTAAAAGGCACCACAAAAGTTGTTCTACCTGCTTTCTGGGCTGAGATGGGGAACAGCTGAATTTTGGACTCGGCCGGTGACAAAATGTTCCAAACACACCCCATGCACAACTCCACTAGCGAAGGTGCCAGGGACGAGCTCTGTTGGTAGTTTTTACATTGCTCCGGTAGGCATCAAAAGGACACCACAAAAGTTGTTCTACCTGCTTTCTGGGCTGAGATGGGGAACCGCTGAATTTTGGACTCGGCCAGAGACAAAATGTTCCAAACACACCCCCTGCACAACTCCACCGGGGAAGGTGCCAGACAGGAGTTCTCCTGGTAGTTTTTACATTGCTCCGGTAGGCATCTAAAAGACACCACAAAAGATGTTCTACCTGCTTTCTGGGCTGAGATGGGGAACCGCTGAATTTTGGACTCGGCCGGTGACAAAATGTTCCAAACACACCCCCTGCACAACTCCACCGGGGAAGGTGCCAGACAGGAGTTCTCCTGGTAGTTTTTACACTACCTTGGTAGGCACCTGAAAGGCACCACAAAAGTTGTTCTACCTGCTTTCTGGGCTGAGATGGGGAATCGCTGAATTTTGGACTCGGCCGGTGACAAAATGTTCCAAACACACCCCCTGCACAACTCCACCGGGGAAGGTGCCAGACAGGAGTTCTCTTAGTAGTTTTTACACTACCTTGGTAGGCATCTAAAAGACACCACAAAAGTTGTTCTACCTGCTTTCTGGGCTGAGATGGGGAACCGCTGAATTTTGGAGTCGGCCGGTGACAAAATGTTCCAAACACACCCCATGCACAACTCCACCGGGGAAGGTGCCAGGCAGGAGTTCTCCTGGTAGTTTTTACACTACCTTGGTAGGCACCTGAAAGGCACCACAAAAGTTGTTCTACCTGCTTTCTGGGCTGAGATGGGGAACCGCTGAATTTTGGACTCGGCCGGTGACAAAATGTTCCAAACACACCCCCTGCACAACTCCACCGGGGAAGGTGCCAGGCAGGAGTTCTCTTGGTAGTTTTTACACTACCTTGGTAGGCATTTGAAAGGCACCACAAAAGTTGTTCTACCTGCTTTCTGGGCTGAGATGGGGAAACGCTGAATTTTTGGACTCGGCTGGTAGACAAAATATTCCGAACACACCCCATGCACAACTCCACCGGGGAAGGTGCCAGACATGAGTTCTCCTGGTAGTTTTTACATTGCTCCGGTAGGCAGCTGAAAGACACCACAAAAGTTGTTCTACCTGCTTTCTGGGCTGAGATGGGGAACCGCTGAATTTTGGACTCGGCCGGTGACAAAATGTTCCAAACACACCCCATGCACAACTCCACCGGGGAAGGTGCCAGACAGGAGTTCTCTTAATAGTTTTTACACTACCTTGGTAGGCAGCTAAAAGGCACCACAAAAGTTGTTCTACCTGCTTTCTGGGCTGAGATGGGGAACCGCTGAATTTTGGAGTCGGCCGGTGACAAAATGTTCCAAACACACCCCATGCACAACTCCACTAGCGAAGGTGCCAGGGACGAGCTCTGTTGGTAGTTTTTACATTGCTCCGGTAGGCATCAAAAGGACACCACAAAAGTTGTTCTACCTGCTTTCTGGGCCGAGATGGGGAATCGCTGAATTTTGGACTCGGCCGGTGACAAAATGTTCCAAAGACACCCCATGCACAACTCCACCGGGGAAGGTGCCAGGCAGGAGTTCTCTTGGTAGTTTTTACACTACCTTGGTAGGCATTTGAAAGGCACCACAAAAGTTGTTCTACCTGCTTTCTGGGCTGAGATGGGGAACCGCTGAATTTTGGACTCGGCCGGTGACAAAATGTTCCAAACACACCCCCTGCACAACTCCACCGGGGAAGGTGCCAGACAGGAGTTCTCCTGGTAGTTTTTACATTGCTCCGGTAGGCATCTGAAAGACACCACAAAAGTTGTTCTACCTGCTTTCTGGGCTGAGATGGGGAACCGCTGAATTTTGGACTCGGCCAGTGACAAAATGTTCCAAAGACACCCCATGCACAACTCCACCGGGGAAGGTGCCAGACAAGCGTTCTCTTGATAGTTTTTACACTACCTTGGTAGGCACCTGAAAGGCACCACAAAAGTTGTTCTACCTGCTTTCTGGGCTGAGATGGGGAACCGCTGAATTTTGGAGTCGCCCGGTGACAAAATGTTCCAAAGACACCCCATGCACAACTCCACCGGGGAAGGTGCCAGGCAGGAGTTCTCTTGGTAGTTTTTACACTACCTTGGTAGGCAGCTGAAAGGCACCACAAAAGTTGTTCTACCTGCTTTCTGGGCTGAGATGGGGAACCGCTGAATTTTTGGACTCGGCTGGTGACAAAATGTTCCGAACACACCCCATGCACAACTCCACCGGGGAAGGTGCCAGACAGGAGTTCTCCTGGTAGTTTTTACATTGCTCCGGTAGGCAGCTGAAAAACACCACAAAAGTTGTTCTACCTGCTTTCTGGGCTGAGATGGGGAACCGCTGAATTTTGGAGTCGGCCGGTGACAAAATGTTCCAAACACACCCCCTGCACAACTCCACCGGGGAAGGTGCCAGACAGGAGTTCTCTTGGTAGTTTTTACACTACCTTGGTAGGCATCTAAAAGACACCACAAAAGTTGTTCTACCTGCTTTCTGGGCTGAGATGGGGAATCGCTGAATTTTGGAGTCGGCTGGTGACAAAATGTTTCAAACACACCCCCTGCACATCTCCACCGGGGAAGGTGCCAGACAGGAGTTCTCTTGGTAGTTTTTACATTGCTCCGGTAGGCATCTGAAAGACACCACGAAAGTTGTTCTACCTGCTTTCTGGGCTGAGATGGGGAATCGCTGAATTTTGGACTCGGCCGGTGACAAAATGTTCCAAAGACACCCCATGCACAACTCCACCGGGGAATGTGCCAGACAAGCGTTCTCTTGATAGTTTTTACACTACCTTGGTAGGCATCTGAAAGACACCACAAAAGTTGTTCTACCTGCTTTCTGGGCTGAGATGGGGAAACGCTGAATTTTGGACTCGGCTGGTGACAAAATGTTCCAAACACACCCCCTGCACAACTCCACCGGGGAAGGTGCCAGACAGGAGTTCTCCTGGTAGTTTTTACATTGCTCCGGTAGGCATCTGAAAGACACCACAAAAGTTGTTCTACCTGCTTTCTGGGCTGAGATGGGGAACCGCTGAATTTTGGAGTCGGCTGGTGACAAAATGTTCCAAAGACACCCCCTGCACAACTCCACCGGGGAAGGTGCCAGACAAGCGTTCTCTTGATAGTTTTTACACTACCTTGGTAGGCACCTGAAAGGCACCACAAAAGTTGTTCTACCTGCTTTCTGGGCTGAGATGGGGAACCGCTGAATTTTGGAGTCGCCCGGTGACAAAATGTTCCAAAGACACCCCATGCACAACTCCACCGGGGAAGGTGCCAGGCAGGAGTTCTCTTGGTAGTTTTTACACTACCTTGGTAGGCAGCTGAAAGGCACCACAAAAGTTGTTCTACCTGCTTTCTGGGCTGAGATGGGGAACCGCTGAATTTTTGGACTCGGCTGGTGACAAAATGTTCCGAACACACCCCATGCACAACTCCACCGGGGAAGGTGCCAGACAGGAGTTCTCCTGGTAGTTTTTACATTGCTCCGGTAGGCAGCTGAAAAACACCACAAAAGTTGTTCTACCTGCTTTCTGGGCTGAGATGGGGAACCGCTGAATTTTGGAGTCGGCCGGTGACAAAATGTTCCAAACACACCCCCTGCACAACTCCACCGGGGAAGGTGCCAGACAGGAGTTCTCTTGGTAGTTTTTACACTACCTTGGTAGGCATCTAAAAGACACCACAAAAGTTGTTCTACCTGCTTTCTGGGCTGAGATGGGGAATCGCTGAATTTTGGAGTCGGCTGGTGACAAAATGTTTCAAACACACCCCCTGCACATCTCCACCGGGGAAGGTGCCAGACAGGAGTTCTCTTGGTAGTTTTTACATTGCTCCGGTAGGCATCTGAAAGACACCACAAAAGTTGTTCTACCTGCTTTCTGGGCTGAGATGGGGAATCGCTGAATTTTGGACTCGGCCGGTGACAAAATGTTCCAAAGACACCCCATGCACAACTCCACCGGGGAATGTGCCAGACAAGCGTTCTCTTGATAGTTTTTACACTACCTTGGTAGGCATCTGAAAGACACCACAAAAGTTGTTCTACCTGCTTTCTGGGCTGAGATGGGGAAACGCTGAATTTTGGACTCGGCTGGTGACAAAATGTTCCAAACACACCCCCTGCACAACTCCACCGGGGAAGGTGCCAGACAGGAGTTCTCCTGGTAGTTTTTACATTGCTCCGGTAGGCATCTGAAAGACACCACAAAAGTTGTTCTACCTGCTTTCTGGGCTGAGATGGGGAACCGCTGAATTTTGGAGTCGGCTGGTGACAAAATGTTCCAAAGACACCCCCTGCACAACTCCACCGGGGAAGGTGCCAGACAAGAGTTCTCTTGAGAGTTTTTACACTACCTTGGTAGGCATCTGAAAGACACCACAAAAGTTGTTCTACCTGCTTTCTGGGCTGAGATGGGGAACCGCTGAATTTTGGACTCGGCCGGTGACAAAATGTTCCAAACACACCCCATGCACAGCTCCACCGGGGAAGGTGCCAGACAGGAGTTCTCTTAGTAGTTTTTACACTACCTTGGTAGGCATCTGAAAGACACCACAAAAGTTGTTCTACCTGCTTTCTGGGCTGAGATGGGGAACCGCTGAATTTTGGACTCGGCTGGTGACAAAATGTTCCAAACACACCCCCTGCACAACTCCACCGGGGAAGGTGCCAGACAGGAGTTCTCCTGGTAGTTTTTACATTGCTCCGGTAGGCATCTGAAAGACACCACAAAAGTTGTTCTACCTGCTTTCTGGGCTGAGATGGGGAACCGCTGAATTTTGGACTCGGCCGGTGACAAAATGTTCCAAAGACACCCCATGCACAACTCCACCGGGGAAGGTGCCAGACAGGAGTTCTCTTAGTAGTTTTTACACTACCTTGGTAGGCATCTGAAAGGCACCACAAAAGTTGTTCTACCTGCTTTCTGGGCTGAGATGGGGAACCGCTGAATTTTGGAGTCGGCCGGTGACAAAATGTTCCAAACACACCCCATGCACAACTCCACCGGGGAAGGTGCCAGGCAGGAGTTCTCTTGGTAGTTTTTACACTACCTTGGTAGGCAGCTGAAAGACACCACAAAAGTTGTTCTACCTGCTTTCTGGGCTGAGATGGGGAACCGCTGAATTTTTGGACTCGGCTGGTGACAAAATGTTCCAAAGACACCCCATGCACAACTCCACCGGGGAAGGTGCCAGACAGGAGTTCTCTTGGTAGTTTTTACATTGCTCCGGTAGGCATCTGAAAGACACCACAAAAGTTGTTCTACCTGCTTTCTGGGCTGAGATGGGGAAACGCTGAATTTTGGACTCGGCCGGTGACAAAATGTTCCAAACACACCCCATGCACAACTCCACCGGGGAAGGTGCCAGACAGGAGTTCTCCTGGTAGTTTTTACACTACCTTGGTAGGCAGCTGAAAGGCACCACAAAAGTTGTTCTTCCTGCTTTCTGGGCTGAGATGGGGAATCGCTGAATTTTGGAGTCGGCTGGTGACAAAATGTTTCAAACAAACCCCCTGCACAACTCCACCGGGGAAGGTGCCAGACAGGAGTTCTCCTGGTAGTTTTTACATTGCTCCGGTAGGCATCTGAAAGACACCACAAAAGTTGTTCTATCTGCTTTCTGGGCTGAGATGGGGAATCGCTGAATTTTGGACTCGGCCGGTGACAAAATGTTCCAAAGACACCCCATGCACAACTCCACCGGGGAATGTGCCAGACAAGCGTTCTCTTGATAGTTTTTACACTACCTTGGTAGGCATGTGAAAGACACCACAAAAGTTGTTCTACCTGCTTTCTGGGCTGAGATGGGGAATCGCTGAATTTTGGACTCGGCCGGTGACAAAATGTTCCAAAGACACCCCATGCACAACTCCACCGGGGAAGGTGCCAGGCAGGAGTTCTCTTGGTAGTTTTTACACTACCTTGGTAGGCATTTGAAAGGCACCACAAAAGTTGTTCTACCTGCTTTCTGGGCTGAGATGGGGATCCGCTGAATTTTGGAGTCGGCTGGTGACAAAATGTTCCAAACACACCCCATGCACAACTCCACCGGGGAAGGTGCCAGACAGGAGTTCTCCTGGTAGTTTTTACATTGCTCCGGTAGGCATCTGAAAGACACCACAAAAGTTGTTCTACCTGCTTTCTGGGCTGAGATGGGGAACCGCTGAATTTTGGAGTCGGCCGGTGACAAAATGTTCCAAACACACCCCATGCACAACTCCACCGGGGAAGGTGCCAGACAGGAGTTCTCCTGGTAGTTTTTACATTGCTCCGGTAGGCAGCTGAAAGACACCACAAAAGTTGTTCTATCTGCTTTCTGGGCTGAGATGGGGAACAGCTGAATTTTGGAGTCGGCCGGTGACAAAATGTTCCAAAGACACCCCCTGCACAACTATACCGGGGAAGGTGCCAGACAGGAGTTCTCCTGGTAGTTTTTACATTGCTCCGGTAGGCATCTAAAAGACACCACAAAAGATGTTCTACCTGCTTTCTGGGCTGAGATGGGGAACCGCTGAATTTTGGAGTCGGCCGGTGACAAAATGTTCCAAACACACCCCCTGCACAACTCCACCGGGGAAGGTGCCAGACAGGAGTTCTCCTGGTAGTTTTTACACTACCTTGGTAGGCACCTGAAAGGCACCACAAAAGTTGTTCTACCTGCTTTCTGGGCTGAGATGGGGAATCGCTGAATTTTGGACTCGGCCGGTGACAAAATGTTCCAAAGACACCCCATGCACAACTCCACCGGGGAAGGTGCCAGACAGGAGTTCTCCTGGTAGTTTTTACACTACCTTGGTAGGCATCTGAAAGACACCACAAAAGTTGTTCTACCTGCTTTCTGGGCTGAGATGGGGAACCGCTGAATTTTGGACTCGGCCGGTGACAAAATGTTCCAAACACACCCCCTGCACAACTCCACCGGGGAAGGTGCCAGACAGGAGTTCTCTTAGTAGTTTTTACACTACCTTGGTAGGCACCTGAAAGGCACCACAAAAGTTGTTCTACCTGCTTTCTGGGCTGAGATGGGGAACCGCTGAATTTTGGAGTCGGCCGGTGACAAAATGTTCCAAACACACCCCATGCACAACTCCACTAGCGAAGGTGCCAGACAGGAGTTCTCCTGGTAGTTTTTACACTACCTTGGTAGGCATCTGAAAGGCACCACAAAAGTTGTTCTACCTGCTTTCTGGGCTGAGATGGGGAACCGCTGAATTTTGGAGTCGGCCGGTGACAAAATGTTCCAAACACACCCCCTGCACAACTCCACCGGGGAAGGTGCCAGGCAGGAGTTCTCTTGGTAGTTTTTACACTACCTTGGTAGGCATTTGAAAGGCACCACAAAAGTTGTTCTACCTGCTTTCTGGGCTGAGATGGGGAACCGCTGAATTTTGGACTCGGCTGGTGACAAAATGTTCCAAACACACCCCCTGCACAACACCACCGGGGAAGGTGCCAGACGGGAGTTCTCCTGGTAGTTTTTACATTGCTCCGGTAGGCATCTAAAAGACACCACAAAAGTTGTTCTATCTGCTTTCTGGGCTGAGATGGGGAACAGCTGAATTTTGGAGTCGGCCGGTGACAAAATGTTCCAAAGACACCCCCTGCACAACTATACCGGGGAAGGTGCCAGACAGGAGTTCTCCTGGTAGTTTTTACATTGCTCCGGTAGGCATCTAAAAGACACCACAAAAGATGTTCTACCTGCTTTCTGGGCTGAGATGGGGAACCGCTGAATTTTGGAGTCGGCCGGTGACAAAATGTTCCAAACACACCCCCTGCACAACTCCACCGGGGAAGGTGCCAGACAGGAGTTCTCCTGGTAGTTTTTACACTACCTTGGTAGGCACCTGAAAGGCACCACAAAAGTTGTTCTACCTGCTTTCTGGGCTGAGATGGGGAATCGCTGAATTTTGGACTCTGCCGGTGACAAAATGTTCCAAAGACACCCCATGCACAACTCCACCGGGGAAGGTGCCAGACAGGAGTTCTCCTGGTAGTTTTTACACTACCTTGGTAGGCATCTGAAAGACACCACAAAAGTTGTTCTACCTGCTTTCTGGGCTGAGATGGGGAACCGCTGAATTTTGGACTCGGCCGGTGACAAAATGTTCCAAACACACCCCCTGCACAACTCCACCGGGGAAGGTGCCAGACAGGAGTTCTCTTAGTAGTTTTTACACTACCTTGGTAGGCAGCTGAAAGGCACCACAAAAGTTGTTCTACCTGCTTTCTGGGCTGAGATGGGGAACCGCTGAATTTTGGAGTCGGCCGGTGACAAAATGTTCCAAACACACCCCATGCACAACTCCACTAGCGAAGGTGCCAGACAGGAGTTCTCCTGGTAGTTTTTACACTACCTTGGTAGGCATCTGAAAGGCACCACAAAAGTTGTTCTACCTGCTTTCTGGGCTGAGATGGGGAACCGCTGAATTTTGGACTCGGCCGGTGACAAAATGTTCCAAACACACCCCCTGCACAACTCCACCGGGGAAGGTGCCAGGCAGGAGTTCTCTTAGTAGTTTTTTCACTACCTTGGTAGGCATCTGAAAGACACCAAAAAAGTTGTTCTACCTGCTTTCTGGGCTGAGATGGGGAACCGCTGAATTTTGGACTCGGCTGGTGACAAAATGTTCCAAACACACCCCCTGCACAACACCACCGGGGAAGGTGTAAGACGGGAGTTCTCCTGGTAGTTTTTACATTGCTCCGGTAGGCATCTGAAAGACACCACAAAAGTTGTTCTATCTGCTTTCTGGGCTGAGATGGGGAACAGCTGAATTTTGGAGTCGGCCGGTGACAAAATGTTCCAAAGACACCCCCTGCACAACTATACCGGGGAAGGTGCCAGACAGGAGTTCTCCTGGTAGTTTTTACATTGCTCCGGTAGGCATCTAAAAGACACCACAAAAGATGTTCTACCTGCTTTCTGGGCTGAGATGGGGAACCGCTGAATTTTGGAGTCGGCCGGTGACAAAATGTTCCAAACACACCCCCTGCACAACTCCACCGGGGAAGGTGCCAGACAGGAGTTCTCCTGGTAGTTTTTACACTACCTTGGTAGGCACCTGAAAGGCACCACAAAAGTTGTTCTACCTGCTTTCTGGGCTGAGATGGGGAATCGCTGAATTTTGGACTCGGCCGGTGACAAAATGTTCCAAAGACACCCCATGCACAACTCCACCGGGGAAGGTGCCAGGCAGGAGTTCTCCTGGTAGTTTTTACATTGCTCCGGTAGGCATCTGAAAGACACCACAAAAGTTGTTCTACCTGCTTTCTGGGCTGAGATGGGGAACCGCTGAATTTTGGACTCGGCCGGTGACAAAATGTTCCAAACACACCCCCTGCACAACTCCACCGGGGAAGGTGCCAGACAGGAGTTCTCTTAGTAGTTTTTACACTACCTTGGTAGGCAGCTGAAAGGCACCACAAAAGTTGTTCTACCTGCTTTCTGGGATGAGATGGGGAAACGCTGAATTTTGGACTCGGCCGGTGACAAAATGTTCCAAACACACCCCATGCACAACTCCACTAGCGAAGGTGCCAGACAGGAGTTCTCCTGGTAGTTTTTACACTACCTTGGTAGGCATCTGAAAGGCACCACAAAAGTTGTTCTACCTGCTTTCTGGGCTGAGATGGGGAACCGCTGAATTTTGGAGTCGGCCGGTGACAAAATGTTCCAAACACACCCCATGCACAACTCCACCGGGGAAGGTGCCAGGCAGGAGTTCTCTTGGTAGTTTTTACACTACCTTGGTAGGCATTTGAAAGGCACCACAAAAGTTGTTCTACCTGCTTTCTGGGCTGAGATGGGGAACCGCTGAATTTTTGGACTCGGCTGGTGACAAAATATTCCGAACACACCCCATGCACAACTCCACCGGGGAAGGTGCCAGACAGGAGTTCTCCTGGTAGTTTTTACATTGCTCCGGTAGGCATCTGAAAGACACCACAAAAGTTGTTCTACCTGCTTTCTGGGCTGAGATGGGGAATCGCTGAATTTTGGACTCGGCCGGTGACAAAATGTTCCAAACACACCCCATGCACAACTCCACCGGGGAAGGTGCCAGGCAGGAGTTCTCTTAATAGTTTTTACACTACCTTGGTAGGCAGCTAAAAGGCACCACAAAAGTTGTTCTACCTGCTTTCTGGGCTGAGATGGGGAACCGCTGAATTTTGGACTCGGCCGGTGACAAAATGTTCCAAACACACCCCATGCACAACTCCACTAGCGAAGGTGCCAGGGATGAGCTCTGTTGGTAGTTTTTACATTGCTCCGGTAGGCATCAAAAGGACACCACAAAAGTTGTTCTACCTGCTTTCTGGGCTGAGATGGGGAATCGCTGAATTTTGGACTCGGCCGGTGACAAAATGTTCCAAACACACCCCCTGCACAACTCCACCGGGGAAGGTGCCAGACGGGAGTTCTCCTGGTAGTTTTTACATTGCTCCGGTAGGCATCTGAAAGACACCACAAAAGTTGTTCTACCTGCTTTCTGGGCTGAGGTTGGGAACAGCTGAATTTTGGAGTCGGCTGGTGACAAAATGTTCCAAACACACCCCCTGCACAACTCCACCGGGGAAGGTGCCAGACAGGAGTTCTCCTGGTAGTTTTTACATTGCTCTGGTAGGCATCTGAAAGACACCACAAAAGTTGTTCTACCTGCTTTCTGGGCTGAGATGGGGAACCGCTGAATTTTGGACTCGGCCGGTGACAAAATGTTCCAAACACACCCCCTGCACAACTCCACCGGGGAAGGTGCCAGACAAGAGTTCTCTTGAGAGTTTTTACACTACCTTGGTAGGCATCTGAAAGACACCACAAAAGTTGTTTTACCTGCTTTCTGGGCTGAGATGGGGAACCGCTGAATTTTGGACTCGGCCGGTGACAAAATGTTCCAAACACACCCCATGCACAACTCCACCGGGGAAGGTGCCAGACAAGCGTTCTTCTGATAGTTTTTACACTACCTTGGTAGGCATCTGAAAGACACCACAAAAGTTGTTCTACCTGCTTTCTGGGCTGAGATGGGGAAACGCTGAATTTTGGACTCGGCTGGTGACAAAATGTTCCAAACACACCCCCTGCACAACTCCACCGGGGAAGGTGCCAGACGGGAGTTCTCCTGGTAGTTTTTACATTGCTCCGGTAGGCATCTGAAAGACACCACAAAAGTTGTTCTATCTGCTTTCTGGGCTGAGATGGGGAATCGCTGAATTTTGGAGTCGGCCGGTGACAAAATGTTCCAAACACACCCCATGCACAACTCCACCGGGGAAGGTGCCAGACAGGAGTTCTCTTGATAGTTTTTACACTACCTTGGTAGGCATCTAAAAGACACCACAAAAGTTGTTCTACCTGCTTTCTGGGCTGAGATGGGGAACCGCTGAATTTTGGAGTCGGCTGGTGACAAAATGTTCCAAACACACCCCCTGCACAACTCCACCGGGGAAGGTGCCAGACAGGAGTTCTCTTGATAGTTTTTACACTACCTTGGTAGGCATCTGAAAGACACCACAAAAGTTGTTCTACCTGCTTTCTGGGCTGAGATGGGGAAACGCTGAATTTTGGAGTCGGCTGGTGACAATATGTTCCAAACACACCCCCTGCACAACTCCACCGGGGAAGGTGCCAGACGGGAGTTTTCCTGGTAGTTTTTACATTGCTCCGGTAGGCATCTGAAAGACACCACAAAAGTTGTTCTATCTGCTTTCTGGGCTGAGATGGGGAATCGCTGAATTTTGGACTCGGCCGGTGACAAAATGTTCCAAAGACACCCCATGCACAACTCCACCGGGGAAGGTGCCAGACAGGAGTTCTCTTAGAAGTTTTTACACTACCTTGGTAGGCATCTGAAAGACACCACAAAAGTTGTTCTACCTGCTTTCTGGGCTGAGATGGGGAACCGCTGAATTTTGGACTCGGCCGGTGACAAAATGTTCCAAACACACCCCCTGCACAACTCCACCGGGGAAGGTGCCAGACAGGAGTTCTCCTGGTAGTTTTTACATTGCTCCGGTAGGCATCTGAAAGACACCACAAAAGTTGTTCTACCTGCTTTCTGGGCTGAGATGGGGAACCGCTGAATTTTGGACTCGGCTGGTGACAAAATGTTCCAAACACACCCCCTGCACAACACCACCGGGGAAGGTGCCAGACGGGAGTTCTCCTGGTAGTTTTTACATTGCTCCGGTAGGCATCTAAAAGACACCACAAAAGTTGTTCTATCTGCTTTCTGGGCTGAGATGGGGAACAGCTGAATTTTGGAGTCGGCCAGTGACAAAATGTTCCAAAGACACCCCCTGCACAACTATACCGGGGAAGGTGCCAGACAGGAGTTCTCCTGGTAGTTTTTACATTGCTCCGGTAGGCATCTAAAAGACACCACAAAAGATGTTCTACCTGCTTTCTGGGCTGAGATGGGGAACCGCTGAATTTTGGAGTCGGCCGGTGACAAAATGTTCCAAACACACCCCCTGCACAACTCCACCGGGGAAGGTGCCAGACAGGAGTTCTCCTGGTAGTTTTTACACTACCTTGGTAGGCACCTGAAAGGCACCACAAAAGTTGTTCTACCTGCTTTCTGGGCTGAGATGGGGAATCGCTGAATTTTGGACTCGGCCGGTGACAAAATGTTCCAAAGACACCCCATGCACAACTCCACCGGGGAAGGTGCCAGGCAGGAGTTCTCCTGGTAGTTTTTACACTACCTTGGTAGGCATCTGAAAGACACCACAAAAGTTGTTCTACCTGCTTTCTGGGCTGAGATGGGGAACCGCTGAATTTTGGACTCGGCCGGTGACAAAATGTTCCAAACACACCCCCTGCACAACTCCACCGGGGAAGGTGCCAGACAGGAGTTCTCTTAGTAGTTTTTACACTACCTTGGTAGGCAGCTGAAAGGCACCACAAAAGTTGTTCTACCTGCTTTCTGGGCTGAGATGGGGAACCGCTGAATTTTGGAGTCGGCCGGTGACAAAATGTTCCAAACACACCCCATGCACAACTCCACTAGCGAAGGTGCCAGACAGGAGTTCTCCTGGTAGTTTTTACACTACCTTGGTAGGCATCTGAAAGGCACCACAAAAGTTGTTCTACCTGCTTTCTGGGCTGAGATGGGGAACCGCTGAATTTTGGACTCGGCCGGTGACAAAATGTTCCAAACACACCCCCTGCACAACTCCACCGGGGAAGGTGCCAGGCAGGAGTTCTCTTAGTAGTTTTTTCACTACCTTGGTAGGCATCTGAAAGACACCACAAAAGTTGTTCTACCTGCTTTCTGGGCTGAGATGGGGAAACGCTGAATTTTGGACTCGGCTGGTGACAAAATGTTCCAAACACACCCCCTGCACAACACCACCGGGGAAGGTGTCAGACGGGAGTTCTCCTGGTAGTTTTTACATTGCTCCGGTAGGCATCTGAAAGACACCACAAAAGTTGTTCTATCTGCTTTCTGGGCTGAGATGGGGAACAGCTGAATTTTGGAGTCGGCCGGTGACAAAATGTTCCAAAGACACCCCCTGCACAACTATACCGGGGAAGGTGCCAGACAGGAGTTCTCCTGGTAGTTTTTACATTGCTCCGGTAGGCATCTAAAAGACACCACAAAAGATGTTCTACCTGCTTTCTGGGCTGAGATGGGGAACCGCTGAATTTTGGAGTCGGCCGGTGACAAAATGTTCCAAACACACCCCCTGCACAACTCCACCGGGGAAGGTGCCAGACAGGAGTTCTCCTGGTAGTTTTTACACTACCTTGGTAGGCAGCTGAAAGGCACCACAAAAGTTGTTCTACCTGCTTTCTGGGCTGAGATGGGGAATCGCTGAATTTTGGACTCGGCCGGTGACAAAATGTTCCAAAGACACCCCATGCACAACTCCACCGGGGAAGGTGCCAGGCAGGAGTTCTCCTGGTAGTTTTTACATTGCTCCGGTAGGCATCTGAAAGACACCACAAAAGTTGTTCTACCTGCTTTCTGGGCTGAGATGGGGAACCGCTGAATTTTGGACTCGGCCGGTGACAAAATGTTCCAAACACACCCCCTGCACAACTCCACCGGGGAAGGTGCCAGACAGGAGTTCTCTTAGTAGTTTTTACACTACCTTGGTAGGCAGCTGAAAGGCACCACAAAAGTTGTTCTACCTGCTTTCTGGGATGTTATGGGGAAACGCTGAATTTTGGAGTCGGCCGGTGACAAAATGTTCCAAACACACCCCATGCACAACTCCACTAGCGAAGGTGCCAGACAGGAGTTCTCCTGGTAGTTTTTACACTACCTTGGTAGGCATCTGAAAGGCACCACAAAAGTTGTTCTACCTGCTTTCTGGGCTGAGATGGGGAACAGCTGAATTTTGGAGTCGGCCGGTGACAAAATGTTCCAAACACACCCCATGCACAACTCCACTAGCGAAGGTGCCAGGGATGAGCTCTGTTGGTAGTTTTTACATTGCTCCGGTAGGCATCAAAAGGACACCACAAAAGTTGTTCTACCTGCTTTCTGGGCTGAGATGGGGAATCGCTGAATTTTGGACTCGGCCGGTGACAAAATGTTCCAAACACACCCCCTGCACAACTCCACCGGGGAAGGTGCCAGACGGGAGTTCTCCTGGTAGTTTTTACATTGCTCCGGTAGGCATCTGAAAGACACCACAAAAGTTGTTCTACCTGCTTTCTGGGCTGAGATGGGGAACAGCTGAATTTTGGAGTCGGCTGGTGACAAAATGTTCCAAACACACCCCCTGCACAACTCCACCGGGGAAGGTGCCAGACAGGAGTTCTCCTGGTAGTTTTTACATTGCTCTGGTAGGCATCTGAAAGACACCACAAAAGTTGTTCTACCTGCTTTCTGGGCTGAGATGGGGAACCGCTGAATTTTGGACTCGGCCGGTGACAAAATGTTCCAAACACACCCCCTGCACAACTCCACCGGGGAAGGTGCCAGACAAGCGTTCTCCTGATAGTTTTTACACTACCTTGGTAGGCATCTGAAAGACACCACAAAAGTTGTTCTACCTGCTTTCTGGGCTGAGATGGGGAAACGCTGAATTTTGGACTCGGCTGGTGACAAAATGTTCCAAACACACCCCCTGCACAACTCCACCGGGGAAGGTGCCAGACGGGAGTTCTCCTGGTAGTTTTTACATTGCTCCGGTAGGCATCTGAAAGACACCACAAAAGTTGTTCTATCTGCTTTCTGGGCTGAGATGGGGAATCGCTGAATTTTGGACTCGGCCGGTGACAAAATGTTCCAAACACACCCCATGCACAACTCCACCGGGGAAGGTGCCAGACAGGAGTTCTCTTAGTAGTTTTTACACTACCTTGGTAGGCATCTAAAAGACACCACAAAAGTTGTTCTACCTGCTTTCTGGGCTGAGATGGGGAACCGCTGAATTTTGGACTCGGCTGGTGACAAAATGTTCCAAACACACCCCCTGCACAACTCCACCGGGGAAGGTGCCAGACAGGAGTTCTCTTGATAGTTTTTACACTACCTTGGTAGGCATCTGAAAGACACCACAAAAGTTGTTCTACCTGCTTTCTGGGCTGAGATGGGGAAACGCTGAATTTTGGAGTCGGCTGGTGACAATATGTTCCAAACACACCCCCTGCACAACTCCACCGGGGAAGGTGCCAGACGGGAGTTTTCCTGGTAGTTTTTACATTGCTCCGGTAGGCATCTGAAAGACACCACAAAAGTTGTTCTATCTGCTTTCTGGGCTGAGATGGGGAATCGCTGAATTTTGGACTCGGCCGGTGACAAAATGTTCCAAAGACACCCCATGCACAACTCCACCGGGGAAGGTGCCAGACAGGAGTTCTCTTAGAAGTTTTTACACTACCTTGGTAGGCATCTGAAAGACACCACAAAAGTTGTTCTACCTGCTTTCTGGGCTGAGATGGGGAAACGCTGAATTTTGGAGTCGGCTGGTGACAAAATGTTCCAAACACACCCCCTGCACAACTCCACCGGGGAAGGTGCCAGGCAGGAGTTCTCTTGGTAGTTTTTACACTACCTTGGTAGGCAGCTGAAAGGCACCACAAAAGTTGTTCTACCTGCTTTCTGGGCTGAGATGGGGAACCGCTGAATTTTTGGACTCGGCTGGTGACAAAATGTTCCAAACACACCCCATGCACAACTCCACCGGGGAAGGTGCCAGACAGGAGTTCTCCTGGTAGTTTTTACATTGCTCCGGTAGGCAGCTGAAAGACACCACAAAAGTTGTTCTATCTGCTTTCTGGGCTGAGATGGGGAATCGCTGAATTTTGGACTCGGCCGGTGACAAAATGTTCCAAAGACACCCCATGCACAACTCCACCGGGGAAGGTGCCAGACAGGAGTTCTCTTAGTAGTTTTTACACTACCTTGGTAGGCATCTAAAAGACACCACAAAAGTTGTTCTACCTGCTTTCTGGGCTGAGATGGGGAAACGCTGAATTTTGGACTCGGCCGGTGACAAAATGTTCCAAAGACACCCCCTGCACAACTCCACCGGGGAAGGTGCCAGACAGGAGTTCTCCTGGTAGTTTTTACATTGCTCCGGTAGGCATCTGAAAGACACCACAAAAGATGTTCTACCTGCTTTCTGGGCTGAGATGGGGAACAGCTGAATTTTGGAGTCGGCTGGTGACAAAATGTTCCAAACACACCCCCTGCACAACTCCACCGGGGAAGGTGCCAGACAGGAGTTCTCCTGGTAGTTTTTACATTGCTCTGGTAGGCATCTGAAAGACACCACAAAAGTTGTTCTACCTGCTTTCTGGGCTGAGATGGGGAACCGCTGAATTTTGGAGTCGGCTGGTGACAAAATGTTCCAAAGACACCCCCTGCACAACTCCACCGGGGAAGGTGCCAGACAAGAGTTCTCCTGGTAGTTTTTACATTGCTCCGGTAGGCATCTGAAAGACACCACAAAAGTTGTTCTACCTGCTTTCTGGGCTGAGATGGGGAACCGCTGAATTTTGGACTCGGCTGGTGACAAAATGTTCCAAAGACACCCCATGCACAACTCCACCGGGGAAGGTGCCAGACAGGAGTTCTCTTGATAGTTTTTACACTACCTTGGTAGGCATCTGAAAGACACCACAAAAGTTGTTCTACCTGCTTTCTGGGCTGAGATGGGGAAACGCTGAATTTTGGAGTCGGCTGGTGACAAAATGTTCCAAACACACCCCCTGCACAACTCCACCGGGGAAGGTGCCAGACAGGAGTTCTCCTGGTAGATTTTACACTACCTTGGTAGGGAGCTGAAAGGCAGCACAAAAGTTGTTCTACCTGCTTTCTGGGCTGAGATGGGGAATCGCTGAATTTTGGACTTGGCCGGTGACAAAATGTTCCAAACACACCCCCTGCACAACTCCACCGGGGAAGGTGCCAGACAGGAGTTCTCCTGGTAGTTTTTACACTACCTTGGTAGGCACCTGAAAGGCACCACAAAAGTTGTTCTACCTGCTTTCTGGGCTGAGCTGGGGAATCGCTGAATTTTGGACTCGGCCGGTGACAAAATGTTCCAAACACACCCCCTGCACAACTCCACCGGGGAAGGTGCCAGACAAGCGTTCTCTTGATAGTTTTTACACTACCTTGGTAGGCATCTGAAAGACACCACAAAAGTTGTTCTACCTGCTTTCTGGGCTGAGATGGGGAACCGCTGAATTTTGGAGTCGGCTGGTGACAAAATGTTCCAAACACACCCCCTGCACAACTCCACCGGGGAAGGTGCCAGACGGGAGTTCTCCTGGTAGTTTTTACATTGCTCCGGTAGGCATCTAAAAGACACCACAAAAGATGTTCTACCTGCTTTCTGGGCTGAGATGGGGAACCGCTGAATTTTGGAGTCGGCCGGTGACAAAATGTTCCAAACACACCCCCTGCACAACTCCACCGGGGAAGGTGCCAGGCAGGAGTTCTCTTGGTAGATTTTACACTACCTTGGTAGGCATCTGAAAGACACCACAAAAGTTGTTCTACCTGCTTTCTGGGCTGAGATGGGGAAACGCTGAATTTTGGAGTCGGCTGGTGACAAAATGTTCCAAACACACCCCATGCACAACTCCACCGGGGAAGGTGCCAGACAGGAGTTCTCCTGGTAGATTTTACACTACCTTGGTAGGGAGCTGAAAGGCAGCACAAAAGTTGTTCTACCTGCTTTCTGGGCTGAGATGGGGAATCGCTGAATTTTGGACTCGGCCGGTGACAAAATGTTCCAAACACACCCCCTGCACAACTCCACCGGGGAAGGTGCCAGACAGGAGTTCTCCTGGTAGTTTTTACACTACCTTGGTAGGCACCTGAAAGGCACCACAAAAGTTGTTCTACCTGCTTTCTGGGCTGAGATGGGGAATCGCTGAATTTTGGACTCGGCCGGTGACAAAATGTTCCAAACACACCCCCTGCACAACTCCACCGGGGAAGGTGCCAGACAAGCGTTCTCTTGATAGTTTTTACACTACCTTGGTAGGCATCTAAAAGACACCACAAAAGTTGTTCTACCTGCTTTCTGGGCTGAGATGGGGAACAGCTGAATTTTGGACTCGGCTGGTGACAAAATGTTCCAAACACACCCCCTGCACAACTCCACCGGGGAAGGTGCCAGACGGGAGTTCTCCTGGTAGTTTTTACATTGCTCCGGTAGGCATCTAAAAGACACCACAAAAGATGTTCTACCTGCTTTCTGGGCTGAGATGGGGAACCGCTGAATTTTGGAGTCGGCCGGTGACAAAATGTTCCAAACACACCCCCTGCACAACTCCACCGGGGAAGGTGCCAGGCAGGAGTTCTCTTGGTAGATTTTACACTACCTTGGTAGGCACCTGAAAGGCAGCACAAAAGTTGTTCTACCTGCTTTCTGGGCTGAGATGGGGAATCGCTGAATTTTGGACTCGGCCGGTGACAAAATGTTCCAAACACACCCCATGCACAACTCCACCGGGGAAGGTGCCAGACAGGAGTTCTCTTAGTAGTTTTTACATTGCTCCGGTAGGCATCTGAAAGACACCACAAAAGTTGTTCTACCTGCTTTCTGGGCTGAGATGGGGAACCGCTGAATTTTGGACTCGGCTGGTGACAAAATGTTCCAAAGACACCCCAGTCACAACTCCACCGGGGAAGGTGCCAGACAGGAGTTCTCTTGATAGTTTTTACACTACCTTGGTAGGCATCTGAAAGACACCACAAAAGTTGTTCTACCTGCTTTCTGGGCTGAGATGGGGAAACGCTGAATTTTGGAGTCGGCTGGTGACAATATGTTCCAAACACACCCCCTGCACAACTCCACCGGGGAAGGTGCCAGACGGGAGTTCTCCTGGTAGTTTTTACATTGCTCC
The DNA here is from genome assembly GCF_023638135.1 of Falco biarmicus. Lineage (NCBI taxonomy): Eukaryota > Metazoa > Chordata > Aves > Falconiformes > Falconidae > Falco > Falco biarmicus. The sequence goes on along the minus strand of NW_026612008.1, from coordinate 134,726 downwards.
GGTAGGCATCTGAAAGACACCACAAAAGTTGTTCTATCTGCTTTCTGGGCTGAGATGGGGAATCGCTGAATTTTGGACTCGGCTGGTGACAAAATGTTCCAAACACACCCCCTGCACAACTCCACCGGGGAAGGTGCCAGACAGGAGTTCTCCTGGTAGATTTTACACTACCTTGGTAGGGAGCTGAAAGGCAGCACAAAAGTTGTTCTACCTGCTTTCTGGGCTGAGATGGGGAATCGCTGAATTTTGGACTTGGCCGGTGACAAAATGTTCCAAACACACCCCCTGCACAACTCCACCGGGGAAGGTGCCAGACAGGAGTTCTCCTGGTAGTTTTTACACTACCTTGGTAGGCACCTGAAAGGCACCACAAAAGTTGTTCTACCTGCTTTCTGGGCTGAGATGGGGAATCGCTGAATTTTGGAGTCGGCCGGTGACAAAATGTTCCAAACACACCCCCTGCACAACTCCACCGGGGAAGGTGCCAGACAAGCGTTCTCTTGATAGTTTTTACACTACCTTGGTAGGCATCTAAAAGACACCACAAAAGTTGTTCTACCTGCTTTCTGGGCTGAGATGGGGAACAGCTGAATTTTGGACTCGGCTGGTGACAAAATGTTCCAAACACACCCCCTGCACAACTCCACCGGGGAAGGTGCCAGACGGGAGTTCTCCTGGTAGTTTTTACATTGCTCCGGTAGGCATCTAAAAGACACCACAAAAGATGTTCTACCTGCTTTCTGGGCTGAGATGGGGAACCGCTGAATTTTGGACTCGGCCGGTGACAAAATGTTCCAAACACACCCCCTGCACAACTCCACCGGGGAAGGTGCCAGGCAGGAGTTCTCTTGGTAGATTTTACACTACCTTGGTAGGGAGCTGAAAGGCAGCACAAAAGTTGTTCTACCTGCTTTCTGGGCTGAGATGGGGAATCGCTGAATTTTGGACTCGGCCGGTGAAAAAATGTTCCAAACACACCCCATGCACAACTCCACCGGGGAAGGTGCCAGACAGGAGTTTTCCTGGTAGTTTTTACACTACCTTGGTAGGCACCTGAAAGGCACCACAAAAGTTGTTCTACCTGCTTTCTGGGCTGAGATGGGGAACCGCTGAATTTTGGACTCGGCCGGTGACAAAATGTTCCAAACACACCCCCTGCACAACTCCACCGGGGAAGGTGCCAGACAGGAGTTCTCCTGGTAGTTTTTACATTGCTCCGGTAGGCATCTGAAAGACACCACAAAAGTTGTTCTACCTGCTTTCTGGGCTGAGATGGGGAACCGCTGAATTTTGGACTCGGCCGGTGACAAAATGTTCCAAACACACCCCCTGCACAACTCCACTAGCGAAGGTGCCAGACAGGAGTTCTCCTGGTAGTTTTTACACTACCTTGGTAGGCAGCTGAAAGGCACCACAAAAGTTGTTCTACCTGCTTTCTGGGCTGAGATGGGGAACCGCTGAATTTTGGAGTCGGACGGTGACAAAATGTTCCAAACACACCCCCTGCACAACTCCACCGGGGAAGGTGCCAGACAAGCGTTCTCTTGATAGTTTTTACACTACCTTGGTAGGCATCTAAAAGACACCACAAAAGTTGTTCTACCTGCTTTCTGGGCTGTGATGGGGAACAGCTGAATTTTGGACTCGGCTGGTGACAAAATGTTCCAAAGACACCCCCTGCACAACTATACCGGGGAAGGTGCCAGACAGGAGTTCTCCTGGTAGTTTTTACATTGCTCCGGTAGGCATCTAAAAGACACCACAAAAGATGTTCTACCTGCTTTCTGGGCTGAGATGGGGAACCGCTGAATTTTGGAGTCGGCCGGTGACAAAATGTTCCAAACACACCCCCTGCACAACTCCACCGGGGAAGGTGCCAGACAGGAGTTCTCTTGGTAGATTTTACACTACCTTGGTAGGGAGCTGAAAGGCAGCACAAAAGTTGTTCTACCTGCTTTCTGGGCTGAGATGGGGAATCGCTGAATTTTGGAGTCGGCCGGTGACAAAATGTTCCAAACACACCCCATGCACAACTCCACCGGGGAAGGTGCCAGACAGGAGTTCTCCTGGTAGTTTTTACATTGCTCCGGTAGGCATCTGAAAGACACCACAAAAGTTGTTCTACCTGCTTTCTGGGCTGAGATGGGGAACCGCTGAATTTTGGACTCGGCTGGTGACAAAATGTTCCAAACACACCCCCTGCACAACTCCACCGGGGAAGGTGCCAGACAGGAGTTCTCCTGGTAGATTTTACACTACCTTGGTAGGCACCTGAAAGGCACCACAAAAGTTGTTCTACCTGCTTTCTGGGCTGAGATGGGGAACCGCTGAATTTTGGAGTCGGCCGGTGACAAAATGTTCCAAACACACCCCATGCACAACTCCCCGGGGAAGGTGCCAGGCAGGAGTTCTCTTGGTAGTTTTTACACTACCTTGGTAGGCATTTGAAAGGCACCACAAAAGTTGTTCTACCTGCTTTCTGGGCTGAGATGGGGAACCGCTGAATTTTTGGACTCGGCTGGTGACAAAATATTCCGAACACACCCCATGCACAACTCCACCGGGGAAGGTGCCAGACAGGAGTTTAATAATAGTTTTTACACTACCTTGGTAGGCAGCTGAAAGGCAGCACAAAAGTTGTTCTACCTGCTTTCTGGGCTGAGATGGGGAATCGCTGAATTTTGGACTCGGCCGGTGACAAAATGTTCCAAACACACCCCATGCACAACTCCACCGGGGAAGGTGCCAGACAGGAGTTCTCTTAGTAGTTTTTACATTGCTCCGGTAGGCATCTGAAAGACACCACAAAAGTTGTTCTACCTGCTTTCTGGGCTGAGATGGGGAACCGCTGAATTTTGGACTCGGCTGGTGACAAAATGTTCCAAACACACCCCCTGCACAACTCCACCGGGGAAGGTGCCAGACAGGAGTTCTCTTGATAGTTTTTACACTACCTTGGTAGGCATCTGAAAGACACCACAAAAGTTGTTCTACCTGCTTTCTGGGCTGAGATGGGGAAACGCTGAATTTTGGAGTCGGCTGGTGACAATATGTTCCAAACACACCCCCTGCACAACTCCACCGGGGAAGGTGCCAGACGGGAGTTCTCCTGGTAGTTTTTACATTGCTCCGGTAGGCATCTGAAAGACACCACAAAAGTTGTTCTATCTGCTTTCTGGGCTGAGATGGGGAATCGCTGAATTTTGGACTCGGCCGGTGACAAAATGTTCCAAACACACCCCATGCACAACTCCACCGGGGAAGGTGCCAGACAGGAGTTCTCTTAGAAGTTTTTACACTACCTTGGTAGGCATCTGAAAGACACCACAAAAGTTGTTCTACCTGCTTTCTGGGCTGAGATGGGGAAACGCTGAATTTTGGACTCGGCTGGTGACAAAATGTTCCAAACACACCCCCTGCACAACTCCACCGGGGAAGGTGCCAGACAGGAGTTCTCCTGGTAGATTTTACACTACCTTGGTAGGGAGCTGAAAGGCAGCACAAAAGTTGTTCTACCTGCTTTCTGGGCTGAGATGGGGAATCGCTGAATTTTGGACTTGGCCGGTGACAAAATGTTCCAAACACACCCCCTGCACAACTCCACCGGGGAAGGTGCCAGACAGGAGTTCTCCTGGTAGTTTTTACACTACCTTGGTAGGCACCTGAAAGGCACCACAAAAGTTGTTCTACCTGCTTTCTGGGCTGAGATGGGGAATCGCTGAATTTTGGACTCGGCCGGTGACAAAATGTTCCAAACACACCCCCTGCACAACTCCACCGGGGAAGGTGCCAGACAAGCGTTCTCTTGATAGTTTTTACACTACCTTGGTAGGCATCTAAAAGACACCACAAAAGTTGTTCTACCTGCTTTCTGGGCTGAGATGGGGAACAGCTGAATTTTGGAGTCGGCTGGTGACAAAATGTTCCAAACACACCCCCTGCACAACTCCACCGGGGAAGGTGCCAGACGGGAGTTCTCCTGGTAGTTTTTACATTGCTCCGGTAGGCATCTAAAAGACACCACAAAAGATGTTCTACCTGCTTTCTGGGCTGAGATGGGGAACCGCTGAATTTTGGAGTCGGCCGGTGACAAAATGTTCCAAACACACCCCCTGCACAACTCCACCGGGGAAGGTGCCAGGCAGGAGTTCTCTTGATAGTTTTTACACTACCTTGGTAGGGAGCTGAAAGGCAGCACAAAAGTTGTTCTACCTGCTTTCTGGGCTGAGATGGGGAATCGCTGAATTTTGGACTCGGCCGGTGAAAAAATGTTCCAAACACACCCCATGCACAACTCCACCGGGGAAGGTGCCAGACAGGAGTTTTCCTGGTAGTTTTTACACTACCTTGGTAGGCACCTGAAAGGCACCACAAAAGTTGTTCTACCTGCTTTCTGGGCTGAGATGGGGAACCGCTGAATTTTGGACTCGGCCGGTGACAAAATGTTCCAAACACACCCCCTGCACAACTCCACCGGGGAAGGTGCCAGACAGGAGTTCTCCTGGTAGTTTTTACATTGCTCCGGTAGGCATCTAAAAGACACCACAAAAGTTGTTCTACCTGCTTTCTGGGCTGAGATGGGGAACCGCTGAATTTTGGACTCGGCCGGTGACAAAATGTTCCAAACACACCCCCTGCACAACTCCACTAGCGAAGGTGCCAGACAGGAGTTCTCCTGGTAGTTTTTACACTACCTTGGTAGGCAGCTGAAAGGCACCACAAAAGTTGTTCTACCTGCTTTCTGGGCTGAGATGGGGAACCGCTGAATTTTGGACTCGGCCGGTGACAAAATGTTCCAAACACACCCCCTGCACAACTCCACCGGGGAAGGTGCCAGACAAGCGTTCTCTTGATAGTTTTTACACTACCTTGGTAGGCATCTAAAAGACACCACAAAAGTTGTTCTACCTGCTTTCTGGGCTGAGATGGGGAACCGCTGAATTTTGGACTCGGCTGGTGACAAAATGTTCCAAAGACACCCCCTGCACAACTATACCGGGGAAGGTGCCAGACAGGAGTTCTCCTGGTAGTTTTTACATTGCTCCGGTAGGCATCTAAAAGACACCACAAAAGATGTTCTACCTGCTTTCTGGGCTGAGATGGGGAACCGCTGAATTTTGGAGTCGGCCGGTGACAAAATGTTCCAAACACACCCCCTGCACAACTCCACCGGGGAAGGTGCCAGACAGGAGTTCTCTTGGTAGATTTTACACTACCTTGGTAGGGAGCTGAAAGGCAGCACAAAAGTTGTTCTACCTGCTTTCTGGGCTGAGATGGGGAATCGCTGAATTTTGGACTCGGCCGGTGACAAAATGTTCCAAACACACCCCATGCACAACTCCACCGGGGAAGGTGCCAGGCAGGAGTTCTCCTGGTAGTTTTTACATTGCTCCGGTAGGCATCTGAAAGACACCACAAAAGTTGTTCTACCTGCTTTCTGGGCTGAGATGGGGAACCGCTGAATTTTGGACTCGGCTGGTGACAAAATGTTCCAAACACACCCCCTGCACAACTCCACCGGGGAAGGTGCCAGACAGGAGTTCTCCTGGTAGATTTTACACTACCTTGGTAGGCACCTGAAAGGCACCACAAAAGTTGTTCTACCTGCTTTCTGGGCTGAGATGGGGAACCGCTGAATTTTGGAGTCGGCCGGTGACAAAATGTTCCAAACACACCCCATGCACAACTCCACCGGGGAAGGTGCCAGGCAGGAGTTCTCTTGGTAGTTTTTACACTACCTTGGTAGGCATTTGAAAGGCACCACAAAAGTTGTTCTACCTGCTTTCTGGGCTGAGATGGGGAACCGCTGAATTTTTGGACTCGGCTGGTGACAAAATATTCCGAACACACCCCATGCACAACTCCACCGGGGAAGGTGCCAGACAGGAGTTCAATAATAGTTTTTACACTACCTTGGTAGGCAGCTGAAAGGCACCACAAAAGTTGTTCTACCTGCTTTCTGGGCTGAGATGGGGAACAGCTGAATTTTGGAGTCGGCCGGTGACAAAATGTTCCAAACACACCCCATGCACAACTCCACTAGCGAAGGTGCCAGGGACGAGCTCTTTTGGTCGTTTTTACATTGCTCCGGTAGGCATCAAAAGGACACCACAAAAGTTGTTCTACCTGCTTTCTGGGCTGAGATGGGGAATCGCTGAATTTTGGACTCGGCTGGTGACAAAATGTTCCAAACACACCCCATGCACAACTCCACCGGGGAAGGTGCCAGACAGGAGTTCTCCTGGTAGTTTTTACACTACCTTGGTAGGCATTTGAAAGGCACCACAAAAGTTGTTCTACCTGCTTTCTGGGCTGAGATGGGGAACCGCTGAATTTTGGACTCGGCTGGTGACAAAATGTTCCAAACACACCCCATGCACAACTCCACCGGGGAAGGTGCCAGACAGGAGTTCTCCTGGTAGTTTTTACATTGCTCTGGTAGGCATCAAAAGGACACCACAAAAGTTGTTCTACCTGCTTTCTGGGCTGAGATGGGGAATCGCTGAATTTTGGACTCGGCCGGTGACAAAATGTTCCAAACACACCCCCTGCACAACTCCACCGGGGAAGGTGCCAGACAGGAGTTCTCTTAGTAGTTTTTACACTACCTTGGTAGGCAGCTGAAAGGCACCACAAAAGTTGTTCTACCTGCTTTCTGGGCTGAGATGGGGAACCGCTGAATTTTGGAGTCGGCCGGTGACAAAATGTTCCAAACACACCCCATGCACAACTCCACCGGGGAAGGTGCCAGACAGGAGTTCTCCTGGTAGTTTTTACACTACCTTGGTAGGCAGCTGAAAGGCACCACAAAAGTTGTTCTACCTGCTTTCTGGGCTGAGATGGGGAACCGCTGAATTTTGGACTCTGCTGGTGACAAAATGTTCCAAACACACCCCATGCACAACTCCACTAGCGAAGGTGCCAGGGACGAGCTCTGTTGGTAGTTTTTACATTGCTCTGGTAGGCATCAATAGGACACCACAAAAGTTGTTCTACCTGCTTTCTGGGCTGAGATGGGGAACCGCTGAATTTTGGACTCGGCCGGTGACAAAATGTTCCAAAGACACCCCATGCACAACTCCACCGGGGAAGGTGCCAGGCAGGAGTTCTCCTGGTAGTTTTTACATTGCTCCGGTAGGCATCTGAAAGACACCACAAAAGTTGTTCTACCTGCTTTCTGGGCTGAGATGGGGAACCGCTGAATTTTGGAGTCGGCCGGTGACAAAATGTTCCAAAGACACCCCATGCACAACTCCACCGGGGAAGGTGCCAGGCAGGAGTTCTCTTGGTAGTTTTTACACTACCTTGGTAGGCAGCTGAAAGGCACCACAAAAGTTGTTCTACCTGCTTTCTGGGCTGAGATGGGGAACCGCTGAATTTTGGACTCGGCCGGTGACAAAATGTTCCAAACACACCCCATGCACAACTCCACCGGGGAAGGTGCCAGACAGGAGTTCTCTTGGTAGTTTTTACATTGCTCCGGTAGGCATCTGAAAGACACCACAAAAGTTGTTCTACCTGCTTTCTGGGCTGAGATGGGGAACAGCTGAATTTTGGAGTCGGCCGGTGACAAAATGTTCCAAACACACCCCATGCACAACTCCACCGGGGAAGGTGCCAGACAGGAGTTCTCTTAATAGTTTTTACACTACCTTGGTAGGCAGCTGAAAGGCACCACAAAAGTTGTTCTACCTGCTTTCTGGGCTGAGATGGGGAACCGCTGAATTTTGGAGTCGGCCGGTGACAAAAATGTTCCAAACACACCCCCTGCACAACTCCACCGGGGAAGGTGCCAGACAGGAGTTCTCCTGGTAGTTTTTACATTGCTCCGGTAGGCATCTGAAAGACACCACAAAAGTTGTTCTACCTGCTTTCTGGGCTGAGATGGGGAACCGCTGAATTTTGGACTCGGCTGGTGACAAAATGTTCCAAAGACACCCCATGCACAACTCCACCGGGGAAGGTGCCAGACAGGAGTTCTCTTAATAGTTTTTACACTACCTTGGTAGGCATCTGAAAGGCACCACAAAAGTTGTTCTACCTGCTTTCTGGGCTGAGATGGGGAACAGCTGAATTTTGGAGTCGGCCGGTGACAAAATGTTCCAAACACACCCCATGCACAACTCCACCGGGGAAGGTGCCAGACAGGAGTTCTCCTGGTAGATTTTACATTGCTCCGGTAGGCATCTGAAAGACACCACAAAAGTTGTTCTACCTGCTTTCTGGGCTGAGATGGGGAACCGCTGAATTTTGGACTCGGCCGGTGACCAAATGTTCCAAACACACCCCATGCACAACTCCACCGGGGAAGGTGCCAGGCAGGAGTTCTCTTGGTAGTTTTTACACTACCTTGGTAGGCAGCTGAAAGGCACCACAAAAGTTGTTCTACCTGCTTTCTGGGCTGAGATGGGGAACCGCTGAATTTTGGACTCGGCCGGTGACAAAATGTTCCAAACACACCCCATGCACAACTCCACCGGGGAAGGTGCCAGACAGGAGTTCTCCTGGTAGTTTTTACATTGCTCCGGTAGGCATCTGAAAGACACCACAAAAGTTGTTCTATCTGCTTTCTGGGCTGAGATGGGGAACCGCTGAATTTTGGAGTCGGGCGGTGACAAAATGTTCCAAACACACCCCCTGCACAACTCCACCGGGGAAGGTGCCAGACAGGAGTTCTCCTGGTAGTTTTTACATTGCTCCGGTAGGCATCTGAAAGGCACCACAAAAGTTGTTCTACCTGCTTTCTGGGCTGAGATGGGGAACCGCTGAATTTTGGACTCGGCTGGTGACAAAATGTTCCAAAGACACCCCATGCACAACTCCACCGGGGAAGGTGCCAGACAGGAGTTCTCTTAATAGTTTTTACACTACCTTGGTAGGCAGCTGAAAGGCACCACAAAAGTTGTTCTACCTGCTTTCTGGGCTGAGATGGGGAACAGCTGAATTTTGGAGTCGGCCGGTGACAAAATGTTCCAAACACACCCCCTGCACAACTCCACCGGGGAAGGTGCCAGACAGGAGTTCTCCTGGTAGATTTTACATTGCTCCGGTAGGCATCTGAAAGACACCACAAAAGTTGTTCTACCTGCTTTCTGGGCTGAGATGGGGAACCGCTGAATTTTGGACTCGGCTGGTGACAAAATGTTCCAAACACACCCCATGCACAACTCCACCGGGGAAGGTGCCAGACAGGAGTTCTCCTGGTAGTTTTTACATTGCTCCGGTAGGCATCTGAAAGACACCACAAAAGTTGTTCTACCTGCTTTCTGGGCTGAGATGGGGAACCGCTGAATTTTGGAGTCGGCCGGTGACAAAATGTTCCAAACACACCCCATGCACAACTCCACCGGGGAAGGTGCCAGACAGGAGTTCTCCTGGTAGTTTTTACATTGCTCCGGTAGGCATCTGAAAGGCACCACAAAAGTTGTTCTACCTGCTTTCTGGGCTGAGATGGGGAACCGCTGAATTTTGGAGTCGGCCGGTGACAAAATGTTCCAAACACACCCCATGCACAACTCCACCGGGGAAGGTGCCAGACAGGAGTTCTCCTGGTAGTTTTTACATTGCTCCGGTAGGCATCTGAAAGACACCACAAAAGTTGTTCTACCTGCTTTCTGGGCTGAGATGGGGAACCGCTGAATTTTGGAGTCGGCCGGTGACAAAATGTTCCAAAGACACCCCCTGCACAACTCCACCGGGGAAGGTGCCAGACAGGAGTTCTCCTGGTAGTTTTTACATTGCTCCGGTAGGCATCTGAAAGACACCACAAAAGTTGTTCTATCTGCTTTCTGGGCTGAGATGGGGAATCGCTGAATTTTGGACTCGGCCGGTGACAAAATGTTCCAAACACACCCCATGCACAACTCCACCGGGGAAGGTGCCAGACAGGAGTTCTCTTAGAAGTTTTTACACTACCTTGGTAGGCATCTGAAAGACACCACAAAAGTTGTTCTACCTGCTTTCTGGGCTGAGATGGGGAAACGCTGAATTTTGGACTCGGCTGGTGACAAAATGTTCCAAACACACCCCCTGCACAACTCCACCGGGGAAGGTGCCAGACAGGAGTTCTCCTGGTAGATTTTACACTACCTTGGTAGGGAGCTGAAAGGCAGCACAAAAGTTGTTCTACCTGCTTTCTGGGCTGAGATGGGGAATCGCTGAATTTTGGACTTGGCCGGTGACAAAATGTTCCAAACACACCCCCTGCACAACTCCACCGGGGAAGGTGCCAGACAGGAGTTCTCCTGGTAGTTTTTACACTACCTTGGTAGGCACCTGAAAGGCACCACAAAAGTTGTTCTACCTGCTTTCTGGGCTGAGATGGGGAATCGCTGAATTTTGGACTCGGCCGGTGACAAAATGTTCCAAACACACCCCCTGCACAACTCCACCGGGGAAGGTGCCAGACAAGCGTTCTCTTGATAGTTTTTACACTACCTTGGTAGGCATCTAAAAGACACCACAAAAGTTGTTCTACCTGCTTTCTGGGCTGAGATGGGGAACAGCTGAATTTTGGACTCGGCTGGTGACAAAATGTTCCAAACACACCCCCTGCACAACTCCACCGGGGAAGGTGCCAGACGGGAGTTCTCCTGGTAGTTTTTACATTGCTCCGGTAGGCATCTAAAAGACACCACAAAAGATGTTCTACCTGCTTTCTGGGCTGAGATGGGGAACCGCTGAATTTTGGAGTCGGCCGGTGACAAAATGTTCCAAACACACCCCCTGCACAACTCCACCGGGGAAGGTGCCAGGCAGGAGTTCTCTTGGTAGATTTTACACTACCTTGGTAGGGAGCTGAAAGGCAGCACAAAAGTTGTTCTACCTGCTTTCTGGGCTGAGATGGGGAATCGCTGAATTTTGGACTCGGCCGGTGAAAAAATGTTCCAAACACACCCCATGCACAACTCCACCGGGGAAGGTGCCAGACAGGAGTTTTCCTGGTAGTTTTTACACTACCTTGGTAGGCACCTGAAAGGCACCACAAAAGTTGTTCTACCTGCTTTCTGGGCTGAGATGGGGAACCGCTGAATTTTGGACTCGGCCGGTGACAAAATGTTCCAAACACACCCCCTGCACAACTCCACCGGGGAAGGTGCCAGACAGGAGTTCTCCTGGTAGTTTTTACATTGCTCCGGTAGGCATCTAAAAGACACCACAAAAGTTGTTCTACCTGCTTTCTGGGCTGAGATGGGGAACCGCTGAATTTTGGACTCGGCCGGTGACAAAATGTTCCAAACACACCCCCTGCACAACTCCACTAGCGAAGGTGCCAGACAGGAGTTCTCCTGGTAGTTTTTACACTACCTTGGTAGGCAGCTGAAAGGCACCACAAAAGTTGTTCTACCTGCTTTCTGGGCTGAGATGGGGAACCGCTGAATTTTGGACTCGGCCGGTGACAAAATGTTCCAAACACACCCCCTGCACAACTCCACCGGGGAAGGTGCCAGACAAGCGTTCTCTTGATAGTTTTTACACTACCTTGGTAGGCATCTAAAAGACACCACAAAAGTTGTTCTACCTGCTTTCTGGGCTGTGATGGGGAACCGCTGAATTTTGGACTCGGCTGGTGACAAAATGTTCCAAAGACACCCCCTGCACAACTATACCGGGGAAGGTGCCAGACAGGAGTTCTCCTGGTAGTTTTTACATTGCTCCGGTAGGCATCTAAAAGACACCACAAAAGATGTTCTACCTGCTTTCTGGGCTGAGATGGGGAACCGCTGAATTTTGGAGTCGGCCGGTGACAAAATGTTCCAAACACACCCCCTGAACAACTCCACCGGGGAAGGTGCCAGACAGGAGTTCTCTTGGTAGATTTTACACTACCTTGGTAGGGAGCTGAAAGGCAGCACAAAAGTTGTTCTACCTGCTTTCTGGGCTGAGATGGGGAATCGCTGAATTTTGGACTCGGCCGGTGACAAAATGTTCCAAGCACACCCCATGCACAACTCCACCGGGGAAGGTGCCAGGCAGGAGTTCTCCTGGTAGTTTTTACATTGCTCCGGTAGGCATCTGAAAGACACCACAAAAGTTGTTCTACCTGCTTTCTGGGCTGAGATGGGGAACCGCTGAATTTTGGACTCGGCTGGTGACAAAATGTTCCAAACACACCCCCTGCACAACTCCACCGGGGAAGGTGCCAGACAGGAGTTCTCCTGGTAGATTTTACACTACCTTGGTAGGCACCTGAAAGGCACCACAAAAGTTGTTCTACCTGCTTTCTGGGCTGAGATGGGGAACCGCTGAATTTTGGAGTCGGCCGGTGACAAAATGTTCCAAACACACCCCATGCACAACTCCACCGGGGAAGGTGCCAGGCAGGAGTTCTCTTGGTAGTTTTTACACTACCTTGGTAGGCATTTGAAAGGCACCACAAAAGTTGTTCTACCTGCTTTCTGGGCTGAGATGGGGAACCGCTGAATTTTTGGACTCGGCTGGTGACAAAATATTCCGAACACACCCCATGCACAACTCCACCGGGGAAGGTGCCAGACAGGAGTTCAATAATAGTTTTTACACTACCTTGGTAGGCAGCTGAAAGGCACCACAAAAGTTGTTCTACCTGCTTTCTGGGCTGAGATGGGGAACAGCTGAATTTTGGAGTCGGCCGGTGACAAAATGTTCCAAACACACCCCATGCACAACTCCACTAGCGAAGGTGCCAGGGACGAGCTCTTTTGGTCGTTTTTACATTGCTCCGGTAGGCATCAAAAGGACACCACAAAAGTTGTTCTACCTGCTTTCTGGGCTGAGATGGGGAATCGCTGAATTTTGGACTCGGCCGGTGACAAAATGTTCCAAACACACCCCCTGCACAACTCCACCGGGGAAGGTGCCAGACAGGAGTTCTCTTAGTAGTTTTTACACTACCTTGGTAGGCAGCTGAAAGGCACCACAAAAGTTGTTCTACCTGCTTTCTGGGCTGAGATGGGGAACCGCTGAATTTTGGAGTCGGCCGGTGACAAAATGTTCCAAACACACCCCATGCACAACTCCACCGGGGAAGGTGCCAGACAGGAGTTCTCCTGGTAGTTTTTACACTACCTTGGTAGGCAGCTGAAAGGCACCACAAAAGTTGTTCTACCTGCTTTCTGGGCTGAGATGGGGAACCGCTGAATTTTGGACTCTGCTGGTGACAAAATGTTCCAAACACACCCCATGCACAACTCCACTAGCGAAGGTGCCAGGGACGAGCTCTGTTGGTAGTTTTTACATTGCTCTGGTAGGCATCAATAGGACACCACAAAAGTTGTTCTACCTGCTTTCTGGGCTGAGATGGGGAACCGCTGAATTTTGGACTCGGCCGGTGACAAAATGTTCCAAAGACACCCCATGCACAACTCCACCGGGGAAGGTGCCAGGCAGGAGTTCTCCTGGTAGTTTTTACATTGCTCCGGTAGGCATCTGAAAGACACCACAAAAGTTGTTCTACCTGCTTTCTGGGCTGAGATGGGGAACCGCTGAATTTTGGAGTCGGCCGGTGACAAAATGTTCCAAAGACACCCCATGCACAACTCCACCGGGGAAGGTGCCAGGCAGGAGTTCTCTTGGTAGTTTTTACACTACCTTGGTAGGCAGCTGAAAGGCACCACAAAAGTTGTTCTACCTGCTTTCTGGGCTGAGATGGGGAACCGCTGAATTTTGGACTCGGCCGGTGACAAAATGTTCCAAACACACCCCATGCACAACTCCACCGGGGAAGGTGCCAGACAGGAGTTCTCTTGGTAGTTTTTACATTGCTCCGGTAGGCATCTGAAAGACACCACAAAAGTTGTTCTACCTGCTTTCTGGGCTGAGATGGGGAACAGCTGAATTTTGGAGTCGGCCGGTGACAAAATGTTCCAAACACACCCCATGCACAACTCCACCGGGGAAGGTGCCAGACAGGAGTTCTCTTAATAGTTTTTACACTACCTTGGTAGGCAGCTGAAAGACACCACAAAAGTTGTTCTACCTGCTTTCTGGGCTGAGATGGGGAACCGCTGAATTTTGGAGTCGGCCGGTGACAAAAATGTTCCAAACACACCCCCTGCACAACTCCACCGGGGAAGGTGCCAGACAGGAGTTCTCCTGGTAGTTTTTACATTGCTCCGGTAGGCATCTGAAAGACACCACAAAAGTTGTTCTACCTGCTTTCTGGGCTGAGATGGGGAACCGCTGAATTTTGGACTCGGCTGGTGACAAAATGTTCCAAAGACACCCCATGCACAACTCCACCGGGGAAGGTGCCAGACAGGAGTTCTCTTAATAGTTTTTACACTACCTTGGTAGGCATCTGAAAGGCACCACAAAAGTTGTTCTACCTGCTTTCTGGGCTGAGATGGGGAACAGCTGAATTTTGGAGTCGGCCGGTGACAAAATGTTCCAAACACACCCCATGCACAACTCCACCGGGGAAGGTGCCAGACAGGAGTTCTCCTGGTAGATTTTACATTGCTCCGGTAGGCATCTGAAAGACACCACAAAAGTTGTTCTACCTGCTTTCTGGGCTGAGATGGGGAACCGCTGAATTTTGGACTCGGCCGGTGACCAAATGTTCCAAACACACCCCATGCACAACTCCACCGGGGAAGGTGCCAGGCAGGAGTTCTCTTGGTAGTTTTTACACTACCTTGGTAGGCAGCTGAAAGGCACCACAAAAGTTGTTCTACCTGCTTTCTGGGCTGAGATGGGGAACCGCTGAATTTTGGACTCGGCCGGTGACAAAATGTTCCAAACACACCCCATGCACAACTCCACCGGGGAAGGTGCCAGACAGGAGTTCTCCTGGTAGTTTTTACATTGCTCCGGTAGGCATCTGAAAGACACCACAAAAGTTGTTCTATCTGCTTTCTGGGCTGAGATGGGGAACCGCTGAATTTTGGAGTCGGGCGGTGACAAAATGTTCCAAACACACCCCCTGCACAACTCCACCGGGGAAGGTGCCAGACAGGAGTTCTCCTGGTAGTTTTTACATTGCTCCGGTAGGCATCTGAAAGGCACCACAAAAGTTGTTCTACCTGCTTTCTGGGCTGAGATGGGGAACCGCTGAATTTTGGACTCGGCTGGTGACAAAATGTTCCAAAGACACCCCATGCACAACTCCACCGGGGAAGGTGCCAGACAGGAGTTCTCTTAATAGTTTTTACACTACCTTGGTAGGCAGCTGAAAGGCACCACAAAAGTTGTTCTACCTGCTTTCTGGGCTGAGATGGGGAACAGCTGAATTTTGGAGTCGGCCGGTGACAAAATGTTCCAAACACACCCCATGCACAACTCCACCGGGGAAGGTGCCAGACAGGAGTTCTCCTGGTAGATTTTACATTGCTCCGGTAGGCATCTGAAAGACACCACAAAAGTTGTTCTACCTGCTTTCTGGGCTGAGATGGGGAACCGCTGAATTTTGGACTCGGCTGGTGACAAAATGTTCCAAACACACCCCATGCACAACTCCACCGGGGAAGGTGCCAGACAGGAGTTCTCCTGGTAGTTTTTACATTGCTCCGGTAGGCATCTGAAAGACACCACAAAAGTTGTTCTACCTGCTTTCTGGGCTGAGATGGGGAACCGCTGAATTTTGGAGTCGGCCGGTGACAAAATGTTCCAAACACACCCCATGCACAACTCCACCGGGGAAGGTGCCAGACAGGAGTTCTCCTGGTAGTTTTTACATTGCTCCGGTAGGCATCTGAAAGGCACCACAAAAGTTGTTCTACCTGCTTTCTGGGCTGAGATGGGGAACCGCTGAATTTTGGAGTCGGCCGGTGACAAAATGTTCCAAACACACCCCATGCACAACTCCACCGGGGAAGGTGCCAGACAGGAGTTCTCCTGGTAGTTTTTACATTGCTCCGGTAGGCATCTGAAAGACACCACAAAAGTTGTTCTACCTGCTTTCTGGGCTGAGATGGGGAACCGCTGAATTTTGGAGTCGGCCGGTGACAAAATGTTCCAAACACACCCCCTGCACAACTCCACCGGGGAAGGTGCCAGACAGGAGTTCTCTTAGTAGTTTTTACACTACCTTGGTAGGCAGCTGAAAGGCACCACAAAAGTTGTTCTACCTGCTTTCTGGGCTGAGATGGGGAACCGCTGAATTTTGGACTCGGCCGGTGACAAAATGTTCCAAACACACCCCATGCACAACTCCACCGGGGAAGGTGCCAGGCAGGAGTTCTCCTGGTAGTTTTTACACTACCTTGGTAGGCATTTGAAAGGCACCACAAAAGTTGTTCTACCTGCTTTCTGGGCTGAGATGGGGAACCGCTGAATTTTTGGACTCGGCTGGTGACAAAATGTTCCGAACACACCCCATGCACAACTCCACCGGGGAAGGTGCCAGACAGGAGTTCTCCTGGTAGTTTTTACATTGCTCCGGTAGGCATCTGAAAGACACCACAAAAGTTGTTCTACCTGCTTTCTGGGCTGAGATGGGGAACCGCTGAATTTTGGAGTCGGCCGGTGACAAAATGTTCCAAACACACCCCATGCACAACTCCACCGGGGAAGGTGCCAGACAGGAGTTCTCCTGGTAGTTTTTACATTGCTCCGGTAGGCATCTGAAAGACACCACAAAAGTTGTTCTACCTGCTTTCTGGGCTGAGATGGGGAACAGCTGAATTTTGGAGTCGGCCGGTGACAAAATGTTCCAAACACACCCCATGCACAACTCCACCGGGGAAGGTGCCAGACAGGAGTTCTCTTAGTAGTTTTTACACTACCTTGGTAGGCACCTGAAAGGCACCACAAAAGTTGTTCTACCTGCTTTCTGGGCTGAGATGGGGAACCGCTGAATTTTGGAGTCGGCCGGCGACAAAATGTTCCAAACACACCCCATGCACAACTCCACCGGGGAAGGTGCCAGGGACGAGTTCTGTTGGTAGTTTTTACATTGCTCCGGTAGGCATCTGAAAGACACCACAAAAGTTGTTCTACCTGCTTTCTGGGCTGAGATGGTGAACCGCTGAATTTTGGAGTCGGCTCCTGACGAAATGTTCCAAACACACCCCATGCACAACTCCACCGGGGAAGGTGCCAGGCAGGAGTTCTCCTGGTAGTTTTTACACTACCTTGGTAGGCAGCTGAAAGGCACCACAAAAGTTGTTCTACCTGCTTTCTGGCTGAGATGGGGAACCGCTGAATTTTGGAGTCGGGCGGTGACAAAATGTTCCAAACACACCCCATGCACAACTCCACTAGCGAAGGTGCCAGGGACGAGCTCTGTTGGTAGTTTTTACATTGCTCCGGTAGGCATCAAAAGGACACCACAAAAGTTGTTCTACCTGCTTTCTGGGCTGAGATGGGGAACCGCTGAATTTTGGAGTCGGCTGGTGACAAAATGTTCCAAACACACCCCATGCACAACTCCACCGGGGAAGGTGCCAGACAGGAGTTCTCCTGGTAGTTTTTACATTGCTCCGGTAGGCATCTGAAAGACACCACAAAAGTTGTTCTACCTGCTTTCTGGGCTGAGATGGGGAACCGCTGAATTTTGGACTCGGCCGGTGACAAAATGTTCCAAAGACACCCCATGCACAACTCCACCGGGGAAGGTGCCAGGCAGGAGTTCTCTTGGTAGTTTTTACACTACCTTGGTAGCCATTTGAAAGGCACCACAAAAGTTGTTCTACCTGCTTTCTGGGCTGAGATGGGGAACCGCTGAATTTTGGACTCGGCTGGTGACAAAATGTTCCAAACACACCCCCTGCACAACTCCACCGGGGAAGGTGCCAGACAGGAGTTCTCCTGGTAGTTTTTACATTGCTCCGGTAGGCATCTGAAAGACACCACAAAAGTTGTTCTACCTGCTTTCTGGGCTGAGATGGGGAACCGCTGAATTTTGGACTCGGCCGGTGACAAAATGTTCCAAACACACCCCATGCACAACTCCACCGGGGAAGGTGCCAGACAGGAGTTCTCCTGGTAGTTTTTACATTGCTCCGGTAGGCATCTGAAAGACACCACAAAAGTTGTTCTACCTGCTTTCTGGGCTGAGATGGGGAACAGCTGAATTTTGGAGTCGGCCGGTGACAAAATGTTCCAAAGACACCCCATGCACAACTCCACCGGGGAAGGTGCCAGACAGGAGTTCTCCTGGTAGTTTTTACATTGCTCCGGTAGGCATCTGAAAGACACCACAAAAGTTGTTCTACCTGCTTTCTGGGCTGAGATGGGGAACAGCTGAATTTTGGAGTCGGCCGGTGACAAAATGTTCCAAAGACACCCCATGCACAACTCCACCGGGGAAGGTGCCAGACAGGAGTTCTCTTAGTAGTTTTTACACTACCTTGGTAGGCAGCTGAAAGGCACCACAAAAGTTGTTCTACCTGCTTTCTGGGCTGAGATGGGGAACCGCTGAATTTTGGAGTCGGCCGGCGACAAAATGTTCCAAACACACCCCATGCACAACTCCACCGGGGAAGGTGCCAGGGACGAGTTCTGTTGGTAGTTTTTACATTGCTCCGGTAGGCATCTGAAAGACACCACAAAAGTTGTTCTACCTGCTTTCTGGGCTGAGATGGTGAACCGCTGAATTTTGGAGTCGGCTCCTGACGAAATGTTCCAAACACACCCCATGCACAACTCCACCGGGGAAGGTGCCAGGCAGGAGTTCTCCTGGTAGTTTTTACACTACCTTGGTAGGCAGCTGAAAGGCACCACAAAAGTTGTTCTACCTGCTTTCTGGCTGAGATGGGGAACCGCTGAATTTTGGAGTCGGGCGGTGACAAAATGTTCCAAACACACCCCATGCACAACTCCACTAGCGAAGGTGCCAGGGACGAGCTCTGTTGGTAGTTTTTACATTGCTCCGGTAGGCATCAAAAGGACACCACAAAAGTTGTTCTACCTGCTTTCTGGGCTGAGATGGGGAACCGCTGAATTTTGGAGTCGGCTGGTGACAAAATGTTCCAAACACACCCCATGCACAACTCCACCGGGGAAGGTGCCAGACAGGAGTTCTCCTGGTAGTTTTTACATTGCTCCGGTAGGCATCTGAAAGACACCACAAAAGTTGTTCTACCTGCTTTCTGGGCTGAGATGGGGAACCGCTGAATTTTGGACTCGGCCGGTGACAAAATGTTCCAAAGACACCCCATGCACAACTCCACCGGGGAAGGTGCCAGGCAGGAGTTCTCTTGGTAGTTTTTACACTACCTTGGTAGCCATTTGAAAGGCACCACAAAAGTTGTTCTACCTGCTTTCTGGGCTGAGATGGGGAAACGCTGAATTTTGGACTCGGCTGGTGACAAAATGTTCCAAACACACCCCATGCACAACTCCACCGGGGAAGGTGCCAGACAGGAGTTCTCCTGGTAGTTTTTACATTGCTCCGGTAGGCATCTGAAAGACACCACAAAAGTTGTTCTACCTGCTTTCTGGGCTGAGATGGGGAACCGCTGAATTTTGGACTCGGCCGGTGACAAAATGTTCCAAACACACCCCATGCACAACTCCACCGGGGAAGGTGCCAGGCAGGAGTTCTCCTGGTAGTTTTTAAACTACCTTGGTAGGCATTTGAAAGGCACCACAAAAGTTGTTCTACCTGCTTTCTTGGCTGAGATGGGGAAACGCTGAATTTTGGACTCGGCTGGTGACAAAATGTTCCGAACACACCCCCTGCACAACTCCACCGGGGAAGGTGCCAGACAGGAGTTCTCCTGGTAGTTTTTACATTGCTCCGGTAGGCATCTGAAAGACACCACAAAAGTTGTTCTACCTGCTTTCTGGGCTGAGATGGGGAACCGCTGAATTTTGGAGTCGGCTGGTGACAAAATGTTCCAAACACACCCCATGCACAACTCCACCGGGGAAGGTGCCAGGCAGGAGTTCTCCTGGTAGTTTTTACACTACCTTGGTAGGCATTTGAAAGGCACCACAAAAGTTGTTCTACCTGCTTTCTTGGCTGAGATGGGGAACCGCTGAATTTTTGGACTCGGCTGGTGACAAAATGTTCCGAACACACCCCATGCACAACTCCACCGGGGAAGGTGCCAGACAGGAGTTCTCCTGGTAGTTTTTACATTGCTCCGGTAGGCATCTGAAAGACACCACAAAAGTTGTTCTACCTGCTTTCTGGGCTGAGATGGGGAACCGCTGAATTTTGGAGTCGGCCGGTGACAAAATGTTCCAAACACACCCCATGCACAACTCCACCGGGGAAGGTGCCAGACAGGAGTTCTCTGAATAGTTTTTACACTACCTTGGTAGGCAGCTGAAAGGCACCACAAAAGTTGTTCTACCTGCTTTCTGGGCTGAGATGGGGAACCGCTGAATTTTGGACTCGGCTGGTGACAAAATGTTCCAAACAGACCCCATGCACAACTCCACCGGGGAAGGTGCCAGGCAGGAGTTCTCCTGGTAGTTTTTACATTGCTCCGGTAGGCAGCTGAAAGACACCACAAAAGTTGTTCTACCTGCTTTCTGGGCTGAGATGGGGAACCGCTGAATTTTGGAGTCGGCCGGTGACAAAATGTTCCAAAGACACCCCATGCACAACTCCACCGGGGAAGGTGCCAGGCAGGAGTTCTCTTGGTAGTTTTTACACTACCTTGGTAGCCATTTGAAAGGCGGCACAAAAGTTGTTCTACCTGCTTTCTGGGCTGAGATGGGGAACCGCTGAATTTTGGAGTCGGCTGGTGACAAAATGTTCCAAACACACCCCATGCACAACTCCACCGGGGAAGGTGCCAGACAGGAGTTCTCCTGGTAGTTTTTACACTACCTCGGTGGGCATTTGAAAGGCACCACAAAAGTTGTTCTACCTGCTTTCTTGGCTGAGATGGGGAACCGCTGAATTTTTGGACTCGGCTGGTGACAAAATGTTCCGAACACACCCCATGCACAACTCCACCGGGGAAGGTGCCAGACAGGAGTTCTCCTGGTAGTTTTTACATTGCTCCGGTAGGCATCTGAAAGACACCACAAAAGTTGTTCTACCTGCTTTCTGGGCTGAGATGGGGAACCGCTGAATTTTGGAGTCGGCCGGTGACAAAATGTTCCAAACACACCCCATGCACAACTCCACCGGGGAAGGTGCCAGACAGGAGTTCTCTGAATAGTTTTTACACTACCTTGGTAGGCAGCTGAAAGGCACCACAAAAGTTGTTCTACCTGCTTTCTGGGCTGAGATGGGGAACCGCTGAATTTTGGACTCGGCTGGTGACAAAATGTTCCAAACAGACCCCATGCACAACTCCACCGGGGAAGGTGCCAGGCAGGAGTTCTCCTGGTAGTTTTTACATTGCTCCGGTAGGCAGCTGAAAGACACCACAAAAGTTGTTCTACCTGCTTTCTGGGCTGAGATGGGGGAACCGCTGAATTTTGGAGTCGGCCGGTGACAAAATGTTCCAAAGACACCCCATGCACAACTCCACCGGGGAAGGTGCCAGGCAGGAGTTCTCTTGGTAGTTTTTACACTACCTTGGTAGCCATTTGAAAGGCGGCACAAAAGTTGTTCTACCTGCTTTCTGGGCTGAGATGGGGAACCGCTGAATTTTGGAGTCGGCTGGTGACAAAATGTTCCAAACACACCCCATGCACAACTCCACCGGGGAAGGTGCCAGACAGGAGTTCTCCTGGTAGTTTTTACATTGCTCCGGTAGGCATCTGAAAGACACCACAAAAGTTGTTCTACCTGCTTTCTGGGCTGAGATGGGGAACCGCTGAATTTTGGAGTCGGCCGGTGACAAAATGTTCCAAACACACCCCCTGCACAACTCCACTAGCGAAGGTGCCAGACAGGAGTTCTCCTGGTAGTTTTTACACTACCTTGGTAGGCAGCTGAAAGGCACCACAAAAGTTGTTCTACCTGCTTTCTGGGCTGAGATGGGGAACCGCTGAATTTTGGACTCGGCTGGTGACAAAATGTTCCAAACAGACCCCATGCACAACTCCACTAGGGAAGGTGCCAGACAGGAGTTCTCCTGGTAGTTTTTACATTGCTCCGGTAGGCATCTGAAAGACACCACAAAAGTTGTTCTATCTGCTTTCTGGGCTGAGATGGGGAATCGCTGAATTTTGGACTCGGCCGGTGACAAAATGTTCCAAAGACACCCCATGCACAACTCCACCGGGGAAGGTGCCAGACAGGAGTTCTCTTAGTAGTTTTTACACTACCTTGGTAGGCATCTAAAAGACACCACAAAAGTTGTTCTACCTGCTTTCTGGGCTGAGATGGGGAACCGCTGAATTTTGGACTCGGCTGGTGACAAAATGTTCCAAACACACCCCCTGCACAACTCCACCGGGGAAGGTGCCAGACAGGAGTTCTCCTGGTAGTTTTTACATTGCTCCGGTAGGCATCTGAAAGACACCACAAAAGTTGTTCTACCTGCTTTCTGGGCTGAGATGGGGAAACGCTGAATTTTGGACTCGGCTGGTGACAAAATGTTCCAAACACACCCCATGCACAACTCCACCGGAGAAGGTGCCAGGCAGGAGTTCTCTTGATAGTTTTTACACTACCTTGGTAGGCATCTAAAAGACACCACAAAAGTTGTTCTACCTGCTTTCTGGGCTGAGATGGGGAATCGCTGAATTTTGGACTCGGCCGGTGACAAAATGTTCCAAAGACACCCCATGCACAACTCCACCGGGGAAGGTGCCAGGCAGGAGTTCTCCTGGTAGTTTTTACATTGCTCCGGTAGGCATCTGAAAGACACCACAAAAGTTGTTCTACCTGCTTTCTGGGCTGAGATGGGGAACAGCTGAATTTTGGACTCGGCCGGTGACAAAATGTTCCAAACAGACCCCATGCACAACTCCACCGGGGAAGGTGCCAGACAGGAGTTCTCTTAGTAGTTTTTACACTACCTTGGTAGGCATCTAAAAGACACCACAAAAGTTGTTCTAGCTGCTTTCTGGGCTGAGATGGGGAAACGCTGAATTTTGGACTCGGCTGGTGACAAAATGTTCCAAACACACCCCCTGCACAACTCCACCGGGGAAGGTGCCAGACAGGAGTTCTCCTGGTAGTTTTTACATTGCTCCGGTAGGCATTTGAAAGGCACCACAAAAGTTGTTCTACCTGCTTTCTGGGCTGAGATGGGGAACCGCTGAATTTTGGACTCGGCTGGTGACAAAATGTTCCAAACACACCCCCTGCACAACTCCACCGGGGAAGGTGCCAGACAGGAGTTCTCCTGGTAGTTTTTGCATTGCTCCGGTAGGCATCTGAAAGACACCACAAAAGTTGTTCTACCTGCTTTCTGGGCTGAGATGGGGAATCGCTGAATTTTGGACTCGGCCAGTGACAAAATGTTCCAAACACACCCCATGCACAACTCCACCGGGGAAGGTGCCAGACAAGCGTTCTCTTGATAGTTTTTACACTACCTTGGTAGGCATCTGAAAGACACCACAAAAGTTGTTCTACCTGCTTTCTGGGCTGAGATGGGGAACCGCTGAATTTTGGACTCGGCCGGTGACAAAATGTTCCAAACACACCCTCTGCACAACTCCACCGGGGAAGGTGCCAGACAGGAGTTCTCTTAGTAGTTTTTACACTACCTTGGTAGGCAGCTGAAAGGCACCACAAAAGTTGTTCTACCTGCTTTCTGGGCTGAGATGGGGAACCGCTGAATTTTGGAGTCGGCCGGTGACAAAATGTTCCAAACACACCCCCTGCACAACTCCACCGGGGAAGGTGCCAGACAGGAGTTCTCTTAGTAGTTTTTACACTACCTTGGTAGGCATCTAAAAGACACCACAAAAGTTGTTCTACCTGCTTTCTGGGCTGAGATGGGGAAACGCTGAATTTTGGACTCGGCTGGTGACAAAATGTTCCAAAGACACCCCATGCACAACTCCACCGGGGAAGGTGCCAGACAGGAGTTCTCCTGGTAGTTTTTACATTGCTCCGGTAGGCATCTGAAAGAAACCACAAAAGTTGTTCTACCTGCTTTCTGGGCTGAGATGGGGAACCGCTGAATTTTGGACTCGGCTGGTGACAAAATGTTCCAAACACACCCCATGCACAACTCCACCGGGGAAGGTGCCAGACAGGAGTTCTCTTGATAGTTTTTACACTACCTTGGTAGGCATCTAAAAGACACCACAAAAGTTGTTCTACCTGCTTTCTGGGCTGAGATGGGGAAACGCTGAATTTTGGAGTCGGCTGGTGACAAAATGTTCCAAACACACCCCCTGCACAACTCCACCGGGGAAGGTGCCAGACGGGAGTTCTCCTGGCAGTTTTTACATTGCTCCGGTAGGCATCTGAAAGACACCACAAAAGTTGTTCTATCTGCTTTCTGGGCTGAGATGGGGAACAGCTGAATTTTGGACTCGGCCGGTGACAAAATGTTCCAAACAGACCCCATGCACAACTCCACCGGGGAAGGTGCCAGACAGGAGTTCTCTTAGTAGTTTTTACACTACCTTGGTAGGCATCTGAAAGACACCACAAAAGTTGTTCTACCTGCTTTCTGGGCTGAGATGGGGAACCGCTGAATTTTGGAGTCGGCTGGTGACAAAATGTTCCAAACACACCCCATGCACAACTCCACCGGGGAAGGTGCCAGACAGGAGTTCTCCTGGTAGTTTTTACACTACCTCGGTGGGCATTTGAAAGGCACCACAAAAGTTGTTCTACCTGCTTTCTTGGCTGAGATGGGGAACCGCTGAATTTTTGGACTCGGCTGGTGACAAAATGTTCCGAACACACCCCATGCACAACTCCACCGGGGAAGGTGCCAGACAGGAGTTCTCCTGGTAGTTTTTACATTGCTCCGGTAGGCATCTGAAAGACACCACAAAAGTTGTTCTACCTGCTTTCTGGGCTGAGATGGGGAACCGCTGAATTTTGGAGTCGGCCGGTGACAAAATGTTCCAAACACACCCCATGCACAACTCCACCGGGGAAGGTGCCAGACAGGAGTTCTCTGAATAGTTTTTACACTACCTTGGTAGGCAGCTGAAAGGCACCACAAAAGTTGTTCTACCTGCTTTCTGGGCTGAGATGGGGAACCGCTGAATTTTGGACTCGGCTGGTGACAAAATGTTCCAAACAGACCCCATGCACAACTCCACCGGGGAAGGTGCCAGGCAGGAGTTCTCCTGGTAGTTTTTACATTGCTCCGGTAGGCAGCTGAAAGACACCACAAAAGTTGTTCTACCTGCTTTCTGGGCTGAGATGGGGAACCGCTGAATTTTGGAGTCGGCCGGTGACAAAATGTTCCAAAGACACCCCATGCACAACTCCACCGGGGAAGGTGCCAGGCAGGAGTTCTCTTGGTAGTTTTTACACTACCTTGGTAGCCATTTGAAAGGCGGCACAAAAGTTGTTCTACCTGCTTTCTGGGCTGAGATGGGGAACCGCTGAATTTTGGAGTCGGCTGGTGACAAAATGTTCCAAACACACCCCCTGCACAACTCCACCGGGGAAGGTGCCAGACAGGAGTTCTCCTGGTAGTTTTTACATTGCTCCGGTAGGCATCTGAAAGACACCACAAAAGTTGTTCTACCTGCTTTCTGGGCTGAGATGGGGAACCGCTGAATTTTGGAGTCGGCCGGTGACAAAATGTTCCAAACACACCCCCTGCACAACTCCACTAGCGAAGGTGCCAGACAGGAGTTCTCCTGGTAGTTTTTACACTACCTTGGTAGGCAGCTGAAAGGCACCACAAAAGTTGTTCTACCTGCTTTCTGGGCTGAGATGGGGAACCGCTGAATTTTGGACTCGGCTGGTGACAAAATGTTCCAAACAGACCCCATGCACAACTCCACTAGGGAAGGTGCCAGACAGGAGTTCTCCTGGTAGTTTTTACATTGCTCCGGTAGGCATCTGAAAGACACCACAAAAGTTGTTCTATCTGCTTTCTGGGCTGAGATGGGGAATCGCTGAATTTTGGACTCGGCCGGTGACAAAATGTTCCAAACACACCCCATGCACAACTCCACCGGGGAAGGTGCCAGACAGGAGTTCTCCTGGTAGTTTTTACACTACCTCGGTGGGCATTTGAAAGGCACCACAAAAGTTGTTCTACCTGCTTTCTTGGCTGAGATGGGGAACCGCTGAATTTTTGGACTCGGCTGGTGACAAAATGTTCCGAACACACCCCATGCACAACTCCACCGGGGAAGGTGCCAGACAGGAGTTCTCCTGGTAGTTTTTACATTGCTCCGGTAGGCATCTGAAAGACACCACAAAAGTTGTTCTACCTGCTTTCTGGGCTGAGATGGGGAACCGCTGAATTTTGGAGTCGGCCGGTGACAAAATGTTCCAAACACACCCCATGCACAACTCCACCGGGGAAGGTGCCAGACAGGAGTTCTCTGAATAGTTTTTACACTACCTTGGTAGGCAGCTGAAAGGCACCACAAAAGTTGTTCTACCTGCTTTCTGGGCTGAGATGGGGAACCGCTGAATTTTGGACTCGGCTGGTGACAAAATGTTCCAAACAGACCCCATGCACAACTCCACCGGGGAAGGTGCCAGGCAGGAGTTCTCCTGGTAGTTTTTACATTGCTCCGGTAGGCAGCTGAAAGACACCACAAAAGTTGTTCTACCTGCTTTCTGGGCTGAGATGGGGAACCGCTGAATTTTGGAGTCGGCCGGTGACAAAATGTTCCAAAGACACCCCATGCACAACTCCACCGGGGAAGGTGCCAGGCAGGAGTTCTCTTGGTAGTTTTTACACTACCTTGGTAGCCATTTGAAAGGCGGCACAAAAGTTGTTCTACCTGCTTTCTGGGCTGAGATGGGGAACCGCTGAATTTTGGAGTCGGCTGGTGACAAAATGTTCCAAACACACCCCCTGCACAACTCCACCGGGGAAGGTGCCAGACAGGAGTTCTCCTGGTAGTTTTTTACATTGCTCCGGTAGGCATCTGAAAGACACCACAAAAGTTGTTCTACCTGCTTTCTGGGCTGAGATGGGGAACCGCTGAATTTTGGAGTCGGCCGGTGACAAAATGTTCCAAACACACCCCCTGCACAACTCCACTAGCGAAGGTGCCAGACAGGAGTTCTCCTGGTAGTTTTTACACTACCTTGGTAGGCAGCTGAAAGGCACCACAAAAGTTGTTCTACCTGCTTTCTGGGCTGAGATGGGGAACCGCTGAATTTTGGACTCGGCTGGTGACAAAATGTTCCAAACAGACCCCATGCACAACTCCACTAGGGAAGGTGCCAGACAGGAGTTCTCCTGGTAGTTTTTACATTGCTCCGGTAGGCATCTGAAAGACACCACAAAAGTTGTTCTATCTGCTTTCTGGGCTGAGATGGGGAATCGCTGAATTTTGGACTCGGCCGGTGACAAAATGTTCCAAAGACACCCCATGCACAACTCCACCGGGGAAGGTGCCAGACAGGAGTTCTCTTAGTAGTTTTTACACTACCTTGGTAGGCATCTAAAAGACACCACAAAAGTTGTTCTACCTGCTTTCTGGGCTGAGATGGGGAACCGCTGAATTTTGGACTCGGCTGGTGACAAAATGTTCCAAACACACCCCCTGCACAACTCCACCGGGGAAGGTGCCAGACAGGAGTTCTCCTGGTAGTTTTTACACTACCTTGGTAGGCATCTAAAAGACACCACAAAAGTTGTTCTACCTGCTTTCTGGGCTGAGATGGGGAATCGCTGAATTTTGGACTCGGCCGGTGACAAAATGTTCCAAACACACCCCATGCACAACTCCACCGGGGAAGGTGCCAGGCAGGAGTTCTCCTGGTAGTTTTTACATTGCTCCGGTAGGCATCTGAAAGACACCACAAAAGTTGTTCTACCTGCTTTCTGGGCTGAGATGGGGAACAGCTGAATTTTGGACTCGGCCGGTGACAAAATGTTCCAAACAGACCCCATGCACAACTCCACCGGGGAAGGTGCCAGACAGGAGTTCTCTTAGTAGTTTTTACACTACCTTGGTAGGCATCTAAAAGACACCACAAAAGTTGTTCTAGCTGCTTTCTGGGCTGAGATGGGGAAACGCTGAATTTTGGACTCGGCTGGTGACAAAATGTTCCAAACACACCCCCTGCACAACTCCACCGGGGAAGGTGCCAGACAGGAGTTCTCCTGGTAGTTTTTACATTGCTCCGGTAGGCATTTGAAAGGCACCACAAAAGTTGTTCTACCTGCTTTCTGGGCTGAGATTGGGGAAACCGCTGAATTTTGGACTCGGCTGGTGACAAAATGTTCCAAACACACCCCCTTGCACAACTCCACCGGGGAAGGTGCCAGACAGGAGTTCTCCTGGTAGTTTTTGCATTGCTCCGGTAGGCATCTGAAAGACACCACAAAAGTTGTTCTACCTGCTTTCTGGGCTGAGATGGGGAATCGCTGAATTTTGGACTCGGCCAGTGACAAAATGTTCCAAACACACCCCATGCACAACTCCACCGGGGAAGGTGCCAGACAAGCGTTCTCTTGATAGGTTTTTTACACTACCTTGGTAGGCATCTGAAAGACACCACAAAAGTTGTTCTACCTGCTTTCTGGGCTGAGATGGGGAAACCGCTGAATTTTGGACTCGGCCCGGTGACAAAATGTTCCAAACACACCCTCTGCACAACTCCACCGGGGAAGGTGCCAGACAGGAGTTCTCTTAGTAGTTTTTACACTACCTTGGTAGGCACCTGAAAGGCACCACAAAAGTTGTTCTACCTGCTTTCTGGGCTGAGATGGGGGAAACGCTGAATTTTTGACTCGGCCGGTGACAAAATGTTCCAAACACACCCCCTGCACAACTCCACCGGGGAAGGTGCCAGACAGGAGTTCTCTTAGTAGTTTTTACACTACCTTGGTAGGCATCTAAAAGACACCACAAAAGTTGTTCTACCTGCTTTCTGGGCTGAGATGGGGGAAACGCTGAATTTTGGACTCGGCTAGGTGACAAAATGTTCCAAAGACACCCCATGCACAACTCCACCGGGGAAGGTGCCAGACAGGAGTTCTCCTGGTAGTTTTTACATTGCTCCGGTAGGCATCTGAAAGAAACCACAAAAGTTGTTCTACCTGCTTTCTGGGCTGAGATGGGGGAACCGCTGAATTTTGGACTCGGCTGGTGACAAAATGTTCCAAACACACCCCATGCACAACTCCACCGGGGAAGGTGCCAGACAGGAGTTCTCTTGATAGTTTTTACACTACCTTGGTAGGCATCTAAAAGACACCACAAAAGTTGTTCTACCTGCTTTCTGGGCTGAGATGGGGAAACGCTGAATTTTGGGAGTCGGCTGGTGACAAAATGTTCCAAACACACCCCCTGCACAACTCCACCGGGGAAGGTGCCAGACGGGAGTTCTCCTGGCAGTTTTTACATTGCTCCGGTAGGCATCTGAAAGACACCACAAAAGTTGTTCTATCTGCTTTCTGGGCTGAGATGGGGAACAGCTGAATTTTGGACTCGGCCGGTGACAAAATGTTCCAAACAGACCCCATGCACAACTCCACCGGGGAAGGTGCCAGACAGGAGTTCTCTTAGTAGTTTTTACACTACCTTGGTAGGCATCTAAAAGACACCACAAAAGTTGTTCTACCTGCTTTCTGGGCTGAGATGGGGAACAGCTGAATTTTGGACTCGGCTGGTGACAAAATGTTCCAAAACACACCCCCTGCACAACTATACCGGGGAAGGTGCCAGACAGGAGTTCTCCTGGTAGGTTTTACATTGCTCCGGTAGGCATCTAAAAGACACCACAAAAGATGTTCTACCTGCTTTCTGGGCTGAGATGGGGAATCGCTGAATTTTGGAGTCGGCCGGTGACAAAATGTTCCAAAGACACCCCATGCACAACTCCACCAGGGAAGGTGCCAGGCAGGAGTTCTCCTGGTAGTTTTTACACTACCTTGGTAGGCAGCTGAAAGGCACCACAAAAGTTGTTCTACCTGCTTTCTGGGCTGAGATGGGGAACCGCTGAATTTTTGGACTCGGCTGGTGACAAAATGTTCCGAACACACCCCATGCACAACTCCACCGGGGAAGGTGCCAGACAGGAGTTCTCCTGGTAGTTTTTACATTGCTCCGGTAGGCATCTGAAAGACACCACAAAAGTTGTTCTACCTGCTTTCTGGGCTGAGATGGGGAACCGCTGAATTTTGGAGTCGGCCGGTGACAAAATGTTCCAAACACACCCCATGCACAACTCCACCGGGGAAGGTGCCAGACAGGAGTTCTCTGAATAGTTTTTACACTACCTTGGTAGGCAGCTGAAAGGCACCACAAAAGTTGTTCTACCTGCTTTCTGGGCTGAGATGGGGGAACCGCTGAATTTTGGACTCGGCTGGTGACAAAATGTTCCAAACAGACCCCATGCACAACTCCACCGGGGAAGGTGCCAGGCAGGAGTTCTCCTGGTAGTTTTTACATTGCTCCGGTAGGCAGCTGAAAGACACCACAAAAGTTGTTCTACCTGCTTTCTGGGCTGAGATGGGGAACCGCTGAATTTTGGAGTCGGCCGGTGACAAAATGTTCCAAAGACACCCCATGCACAACTCCACCGGGGAAGGTGCCAGGCAGGAGTTCTCTTGGTAGTTTTTACACTACCTTGGTAGCCATTTGAAAGGCGGCACAAAAGTTGTTCTACCTGCTTTCTGGGCTGAGATGGGGAACCGCTGAATTTTGGAGTCGGCTGGTGACAAAATGTTCCAAACACACCCCCTGCACAACTCCACCGGGGAAGGTGCCAGACAGGAGTTCTCCTGGTAGTTTTTACATTGCTCCGGTAGGGCATCTGACAAAAGTTGTTCTACCTGCTTTCTGGGCTGAGATGGGGAACCGCTGAATTTTGGAGTCGGCCGGTGACAAAATGTTCCAAACACACCCCCTGCACAACTCCACTAGCGAAGGTGCCAGACAGGAGTTCTCCTGGTAGTTTTTACACTACCTTGGTAGGCAGCTGAAAGGCACCACAAAAGTTGTTCTACCTGCTTTCTGGGCTGAGATGGGGAACCGCTGAATTTTGGACTCGGCTGGTGACAAAATGTTCCAAACAGACCCCATGCACAACTCCACTAGGGAAGGTGCCAGACAGGAGTTCTACTGGTAGTTTTTACATTGCTCCGGTAGGCATCTGAAAGACACCACAAAAGTTGTTCTATCTGCTTTCTGGGCTGAGATGGGGAATCGCTGAATTTTGGACTCGGCCGGTGACAAAATGTTCCAAAGACACCCCATGCACAACTCCACCGGGGAAGGTGCCAGACAGGAGTTCTCTTAGTAGTTTTTACACTACCTTGGTAGGCATCTAAAAGACACCACAAAAGTTGTTCTACCTGCTTTCTGGGCTGAGATGGGGAACCGCTGAATTTTGGACTCGGCTGGTGACAAAATGTTCCAAACACACCCCCTGCACAACTCCACCGGGGAAGGTGCCAGACAGGAGTTCTCCTGGTAGTTTTTACACTACCTTGGTAGGCATCTAAAAGACACCACAAAAGTTGTTCTACCTGCTTTCTGGGCTGAGATGGGGAATCGCTGAATTTTGGACTCGGCCGGTGACAAAATGTTCCAAACACACCCCATGCACAACTCCACCGGGGAAGGTGCCAGGCAGGAGTTCTCCTGGTAGTTTTTACATTGCTCCGGTAGGCATCTGAAAGACACCACAAAAGTTGTTCTACCTGCTTTCTGGGCTGAGATGGGGAACAGCTGAATTTTGGACTCGGCCGGTGACAAAATGTTCCAAACAGACCCCATGCACAACTCCACCGGGGAAGGTGCCAGACAGGAGTTCTCTTAGTAGTTTTTACACTACCTTGGTAGGCATCTAAAAGACACCACAAAAGTTGTTCTAGCTGCTTTCTGGGCTGAGATGGGGAAACGCTGAATTTTGGACTCGGCTGGTGACAAAATGTTCCAAACACACCCCCTGCACAACTCCACCGGGGAAGGTGCCAGACAGGAGTTCTCCTGGTAGTTTTTACATTGCTCCGGTAGGCATTTGAAAGGCACCACAAAAGTTGTTCTACCTGCTTTCTGGGCTGAGATGGGGAACCGCTGAATTTTGGACTCGGCTGGTGACAAAATGTTCCAAACACACCCCCTGCACAACTCCACCGGGGAAGGTGCCAGACAGGAGTTCTCCTGGTAGTTTTTGCATTGCTCCGGTAGGCATCTGAAAGACACCACAAAAGTTGTTCTACCTGCTTTCTGGGCTGAGATGGGGAATCGCTGAATTTTGGACTCGGCCAGTGACAAAATGTTCCAAACACACCCCATGCACAACTCCACCGGGGAAGGTGCCAGACAAGCGTTCTCTTGATAGTTTTTACACTACCTTGGTAGGCATCTGAAAGACACCACAAAAGTTGTTCTACCTGCTTTCTGGGCTGAGATGGGGAACCGCTGAATTTTGGACTCGGCCGGTGACAAAATGTTCCAAACACACCCTCTGCACAACTCCACCGGGGAAGGTGCCAGACAGGAGTTCTCTTAGTAGTTTTTACACTACCTTGGTAGGCACCTGAAAGGCACCACAAAAGTTGTTCTACCTGCTTTCTGGGCTGAGATGGGGAAACGCTGAATTTTGGACTCGGCCGGTGACAAAATGTTCCAAACACACCCCCTGCACAACTCCACCGGGGAAGGTGCCAGACAGGAGTTCTCTTAGTAGTTTTTACACTACCTTGGTAGGCATCTAAAAGACACCACAAAAGTTGTTCTACCTGCTTTCTGGGCTGAGATGGGGAAACGCTGAATTTTGGACTCGGCTGGTGACAAAATGTTCCAAAGACACCCCATGCACAACTCCACCGGGGAAGGTGCCAGACAGGAGTTCTCCTGGTAGTTTTTACATTGCTCCGGTAGGCATCTGAAAGAAACCACAAAAGTTGTTCTACCTGCTTTCTGGGCTGAGATGGGGAACCGCTGAATTTTGGACTCGGCTGGTGACAAAATGTTCCAAACACACCCCATGCACAACTCCACCGGGGAAGGTGCCAGACAGGAGTTCTCTTGATAGTTTTTACACTACCTTGGTAGGCATCTAAAAGACACCACAAAAGTTGTTCTACCTGCTTTCTGGGCTGAGATGGGGAAACGCTGAATTTTGGAGTCGGCTGGTGACAAAATGTTCCAAACACACCCCCTGCACAACTCCACCGGGGAAGGTGCCAGACGGGAGTTCTCCTGGCAGTTTTTACATTGCTCCGGTAGGCATCTGAAAGACACCACAAAAGTTGTTCTATCTGCTTTCTGGGCTGAGATGGGGAACAGCTGAATTTTGGACTCGGCCGGTGACAAAATGTTCCAAACAGACCCCATGCACAACTCCACCGGGGAAGGTGCCAGACAGGAGTTCTCTTAGTAGTTTTTACACTACCTTGGTAGGCATCTAAAAGACACCACAAAAGTTGTTCTACCTGCTTTCTGGGCTGAGATGGGGAACAGCTGAATTTTGGACTCGGCTGGTGACAAAATGTTCCAAACACACCCCCTGCACAACTATACCGGGGAAGGTGCCAGACAGGAGTTCTCCTGGTAGGTTTTACATTGCTCCGGTAGGCATCTAAAAGACACCACAAAAGATGTTCTACCTGCTTTCTGGGCTGAGATGGGGAATCGCTGAATTTTGGAGTCGGCCGGTGACAAAATGTTCCAAAGACACCCCATGCACAACTCCACCAGGGAAGGTGCCAGGCAGGAGTTCTCCTGGTAGTTTTTACACTACCTTGGTAGGCAGCTGAAAGGCACCACAAAAGTTGTTCTACCTGCTTTCTGGGCTGAGATGGGGAACCGCTGAATTTTGGAGTCGGCCGGTGACAAAATGTTCCAAAGACACCCCATGCACAGCTCCACCGGGGAAGGTGCCAGGCAGGAGTTCTCTTGGTAGTTTTTACACTACCTTGGTAGCCATTTGAAAGGCACCACAAAAGTTGTTCTACCTGCTTTCTGGGCTGAGATGGGGAACCGCTGAATTTTGGACTCGGCTGGTGACAAAATGTTCCAAACACACCCCATGCACAACTCCACCGGGGAAGGTGCCAGGCAGGAGTTCTCTTGGTAGTTTTTACACTACCTTGGTAGGCATTTGAAAGGCACCACAAAAGTTGTTCTACCTGCTTTCTGGGCTGAGATGGGGAATCGCTGAATTTTGGACTCGGCCGGTGACAAAATGTTCCAAACACACCCCATGCACAACTCCACCGGGGAAGGTGCCAGACAAGAGTTCTCTTGAGA
Source organism: Falco biarmicus (assembly GCF_023638135.1). Classification (NCBI taxonomy): domain Eukaryota; kingdom Metazoa; phylum Chordata; class Aves; order Falconiformes; family Falconidae; genus Falco; species Falco biarmicus. The sequence goes on along the minus strand of NW_026612008.1, from coordinate 100,625 downwards.
GTTTTTAGACTACCTTGGTAGGCATCTGAAAGACACCACAAAAGTTGTTCTACCTGCTTTCTGGGCTGAGATGGGGAACCGCTGAATTTTGGACTCGGCCGGTGACAAAATGTTCCAAACACACCCCCTGCAAAACTCCACCGGGGAAGGTGCCAGACAAGCGTTCTCTTGATAGTTTTTACACTACCTTGGTAGGCATCTAAAAGACACCACAAAAGTTGTTCTACCTGCTTTCTGGGCTGAGATGGGGAACCGCTGAATTTTGGAGTCGGCCGGTGACAAAATGTTCCAAAGACACCCCATGCACAACTCCACCGGGGAAGGTGCCAGACAGGAGTTCTCTTAGTAGTTTTTACACTACCTTGGTAGGCATCTAAAAGACACCACAAAAGTTGTTCTACCTGCTTTCTGGGCTGAGATGGGGAAACGCTGAATTTTGGACTCGGCTGGTGACAAAATGTTCCAAACACACCCCCTGCACAACTCCACCGGGGAAGGTGCCAGACAGGAGTTCTCCTGGTAGTTTTTACATTGCTCCGGTAGGCATCTGAAAGACACCACAAAAGTTGTTCTACCTGCTTTCTGGGCTGAGATGGGGAATCGCTGAATTTTGGACTCGGCCGGTGACAAAATGTTCCAAACACACCCCCTGCACAACTCCACCGGGGAAGGTGCCAGACAGGAGTTCTCTTGATAGTTTTTACACTACCTTGGTAGGCATCTAAAAGACACCACAAAAGTTGTTCTACCTGCTTTCTGGGCTGAGATGGGGAAACGCTGAATTTTGGAGTCGGCTGGTGACAAAATGTTCCAAACACACCCCCTGCACAACTCCACCGGGGAAGGTGCCAGACGGGAGTTCTCCTGGTAGTTTTTACATTGCTCCGGTAGGCATCTGAAAGACACCACAAAAGTTGTTCTACCTGCTTTCTGGGCTGAGATGGGGAACCGCTGAATTTTGGACTCGGCCGGTGACAAAATGTTCCAAACAGACCCCATGCACAACTCCACCGGGGAAGGTGCCAGACAGGAGTTCTCTTAGTAGTTTTTACACTACCTTGGTAGGCATCTAAAAGACACCACAAAAGTTGTTCTACCTGCTTTCTGGGCTGAGATGGGGAAACGCTGAATTTTGGACTCGGCTGGTGACAAAATGTTCCAAACACACCCCCTGCACAACTCCACCGGGGAAGGTGCCAGACAGGAGTTCTCCTGGTAGTTTTTACATTGCTCCGGTAGGCATCTGAAAGACACCACAAAAGTTGTTCTACCTGCTTTCTGGGCTGAGATGGGGAACCGCTGAATTTTGGACTCGGCTGGTGACAAAATGTTCCAAACACACCCCCTGCACAACTCCACCGGGGAAGGTGCCAGACAGGAGTTCTCCTGGTAGTTTTTACATTGCTCCGGTAGGCATCTGAAAGACACCACAAAAGTTGTTCTACCTGCTTTCTGGGCTGAGATGGGGAATCGCTGAATTTTGGACTTGGCCAGTGACAAAATGTTCCAAAGACACCCCATGCACAACTCCACCGGGGAAGGTGCCAGACAAGCGTTCTCTTGATAGTTTTTACACTACCTTGGTAGGCATCTAAAAGACACCACAAAAGTTGTTCTACCTGCTTTCTGGGCTGAGATGGGGAACAGCTGAATTTTGGACTCGGCTGGTGACAAAATGTTCCAAACACACCCCCTGCACAACTATACCGGGGAAGGTGCCAGACAGGAGTTCTCCTGGTAGTTTTTACATTGCTCCGGTAGGCATCTAAAAGACACCACAAAAGATGTTCTACCTGCTTTCTGGGCTGAGATGGGGAACCGCTGAATTTTGGAGTCGGCCGGTGACAAAATGTTCCAAACACACCCCCTGCACAACTCCACCGGGGAAGGTGCCAGACAGGAGTTCTCTTGGTAGATTTTACACTACCTTGGTAGGCACCTGAAAGGCAGCACAAAAGTTGTTCTACCTGCTTTCTGGGCTGAGATGGGGAATCGCTGAATTTTGGACTCGGCCGGTGACAAAATGTTCCAAAGACACCCCATGCACAACTCCACCGGGGAAGGTGCCAGACAGGAGTTCTCCTGGTAGTTTTTACACTACCTTGGTAGGCACCTGAAAGGCAGCACAAAAGTTGTTCTACCTGCTTTCTGGGCTGAGATGGGGAATCGCTGAATTTTGGACTCGGCCGGTGACAAAATGTTCCAAAGACACCCCATGCACAACTCCACCGGGGAAGGTGCCAGACAGGAGTTCTCTTGGTAGTTTTTACACTACCTTGGTAGGCATTTGAAAGGCACCACAAAAGTTGTTCTACCTGCTTTCTGGGCTGAGATGGGGAACCGCTGAATTTTGGAGTCGGCTGGTGACAAAATGTTCCAAACACACCCCCTGCACAACTCCACCGGGGAAGGTGCCAGACAGGAGTTCTCCTGGTAGTTTTTACATTGCTCCGGTAGGCATCTGAAAGACACCACAAAAGTTGTTCTACCTGCTTTCTGGGCTGAGATGGGGAACCGCTGAATTTTGGAGTCGGCCGGTGACAAAATGTTCCAAACACACCCCATGCACAACTCCACCGGGGAAGGTGCCAGGCAGGAGTTCTCTTAGTAGTTTTTACACTACCTTGGTAGGCAGCTGAAAGGCACCACAAAAGTTGTTCTACCTGCTTTCTGGGCTGAGATGGGGAACCGCTGAATTTTGGAGTCGGCCGGTGACAAAATGTTCCAAAGACACCCCATGCACAACTCCACTAGCGAAGGTGCCAGGGACGAATTCTCCTGGTAGTTTTTACACTACCTTGGTAGGCACCTGAAAGGCACCACAAAAGTTGTTCTACCTGCTTTCTGGGCTGAGATGGGGAACCGCTGAATTTTGGACTCGGCCGGTGACAAAATGTTCCAAACACACCCCATGCACAACTCCACCGGGGAAGGTGCCAGGCAGGAGTTCTCTTGGTAGTTTTTACACTACCTTGGTAGGCATTTGAAAGGCACCACAAAAGTTGTTCTACCTGCTTTCTGGGCTGAGATGGGGAATCGCTGAATTTTAAACTCGGCCGGTGACAAAATGTTCCAAACACACCCCATGCACAACTCCACCGGGGAAGGTGCCAGACAAGAGTTCTCTTGAGAGTTTTTACACTACCTTGGTAGGCATCTGAAAGACACCACAAAAGTTGTTCTACCTGCTTTCTGGGCTGAGATGGGGAATCGCTGAATTTTGGAGTCGGCCGGTGACAAAATGTTCCAAACACACCCCCTGCAAAACTCCACCGGGGAAGGTGCCAGACAAGCGTTCTCTTGATAGTTTTTACACTACCTTGGTAGGCATCTAAAAGACACCACAAAAGTTGTTCTACCTGCTTTCTGGGCTGAGATGGGGAACAGCTGAATTTTGGACTCGGCCGGTGACAAAATGTTCCAAAGACACCCCCTGCACAACTATACCGGGGAAGGTGCCAGACAGGAGTTCTCCTGGTAGTTTTTACATTGCTCCGGTAGGCATCAAAAGGACACCACAAAAGTTGTTCTACCTGCTTTCTGGGCTGAGATGGGGAACCGCTGAATTTTGGAGTCGGCCGGTGACAAAATGTTCCAAACACACCCCCTGCACAACTCCACTAGCGAAGGTGCCAGGAACGAATTCTGTTGGTAGTTTTTACACTACCTTGGTAGGGAGCTGAAAGGCAGCACAAAAGTTGTTCTACCTGCTTTCTGGGCTGAGATGGGGAACCGCTGAATTTTGGACTCGGCCGGTGACAAAATGTTCCAAACACACCCCATGCACAACTCTACCGGGGAAGGTGCCAGACAGGAGTTCTCCTGGTAGTTTTTACACTACCTTGGTAGGCATTTGAAAGGCACCACAAAAGTTGTTCTACCTGCTTTCTGGGCTGAGATGGGGAAACGCTGAATTTTGGAGTCGGCTGGTGACAAAATGTTCCAAACAGACCCCATGCACAACTCCACCGGGGAAGGTGCCAGACAGGAGTTCTCCTGGTAGTTTTTACATTGCTCCGGTAGGCATCTGAAAGACACCACAAAAGTTGTTCTATCTGCTTTCTGGGCTGAGATGGGGAACAGCTGAATTTTGGACTCGGCCGGTGACAAAATGTTCCAAACAGACCCCATGCACAACTCCACCGGGGAAGGTGCCAGACAGGAGTTCTCTTAGTAGTTTTTACACTACCTTGGTAGGCATCTAAAAGACACCACAAAAGTTGTTCTAGCTGCTTTCTGGGCTGAGATGGGGAAACGCTGAATTTTGGACTCGGCTGGTGACAAAATGTTCCAAACACACCCCCTGCACAACTCCACCGGGGAAGGTGCCAGACAGGAGTTCTCCTGGTAGTTTTTACATTGCTCCGGTAGGCATCTGAAAGACACCACAAAAGTTGTTCTACCTGCTTTCTGGGCTGAGATGGGGAAACGCTGAATTTTGGACTCGGCTGGTGACAAAATGTTCCAAACACACCCCCTGCACAACTCCACCGGGGAAGGTGCCAGGCAGGAGTTCTCCTGGTAGTTTTTACATTGCTCCGGTAGGCATCTGAAAGACACCACAAAAGTTGTTCTACCTGCTTTCTGGGCTGAGATGGGGAATCGCTGAATTTTGGACTTGGCCAGTGACAAAATGTTCCAAAGACACCCCCTGCACAACTCCACCGGGTAAGGTGCCAGACAAGCGTTCTCTTGATAGTTTTTACACTACCTTGGTAGGCATCTGAAAGACACCACAAAAGTTGTTCTACCTGCTTTCTGGGCTGAGATGGGGAACAGCTGAATTTTGGACTCGGCTGGTGACAAAATGTTCCAAACACACCCCCTGCACAACTATACCGGGGAAGGTGCCAGACAGGAGTTCTCCTGGTAGGTTTTACATTGCTCCGGTAGGCATCTAAAAGACACCACAAAAGATGTTCTACCTGCTTTCTGGGCTGAGATGGGGAAACGCTGAATTTTGGAGTCGGCCGGTGACAAAATGTTCCAAACACACCCCCTGCACAACTCCACCGGGGAAGGTGCCAGACAGGAGTTCTCTTGGTAGATTTTACACTACCTTGGTAGGGAGCTGAAAGGCAGCACAAAAGTTGTTCTACCTGCTTTCTGGGCTGAGATGGGGAATCGCTGAATTTTGGAGTCGGCCGGTGACAAAATGTTCCAAAGACACCCCATGCACAACTCCACCAGGGAAGGTGCCAGACAGGAGTTCTCCTGGTAGTTTTTACACTACCTTGGTAGGCAGCTGAAAGGCACCACAAAAGTTGTTCTACCTGCTTTCTGGGCTGAGATGGGGAACCGCTGAATTTTGGAGTCGGCCGGTGACAAAATGTTCCAAACACACCCCATGCACAACTCCACTAGCGAAGGTGCCAGGGACGAATTCTCCTGGTAGTTTTTACACTACCTTTGTAGGCATCTGAAAGGCACCACAAAAGTTGTTCTACCTGCTTTCTGGGCTGAGATGGGGAACCGCTGAATTTTGGAGTCGGCCGGTGACAAAATGTTCCAAACACACCCCATGCACAACTCCACCGGGGAAGGTGCCAGGCAGGAGTTCTCTTGGTAGTTTTGACACTACCTTGGTAGGCATCTGAAAGACACCACAAAAGTTGTTCTACCTGCTTTCTGGGCTGAGATGGGGAACCGCTGAATTTTGGACTCGGCCGGTGACAAAATGTTCCAAACACACCCCCTGCACAACTCCACCGGGGAAGGTGCCAGACAGGAGTTCTCTTGATAGTTTTTACACTACCTTGGTAGGCATCTAAAAGACACCACAAAAGTTGTTCTACCTGCTTTCTGGGCTGAGATGGGGAAACGCTGAATTTTGGAGTCGGCTGGTGACAAAATGTTCCAAACACACCCCCTGCACAACTCCACCGGGGAAGGTGCCAGACGGGAGTTCTCCTGGTAGTTTTTACATTGCTCCGGTAGGCATCTGAAAGACACCACAAAAGTTGTTCTACCTGCTTTCTGGGCTGAGATGGGGAACCGCTGAATTTTGGACTCGGCCGGTGACAAAATGTTCCAAACACACCCCATGCACAACTCCACCGGGGAAGGTGCCAGCCAGGAGTTCTCTTGGTAGTTTTTACACTACCTTGGTAGGCATCTAAAAGACACCACAAAAGTTGTTCTACCTGCTTTCTGGGCTGAGATGGGGAAACGCTGAATTTTGGACTCGGCTGGTGACAAAATGTTCCAAACACACCCCCTGCACAACTCCACCGGGGAAGGTGCCAGACAGGAGTTCTCTTGGTAGTTTTTACATTGCTCCGGTAGGCATCTGAAAGACACCACAAAAGTTGTTCTACCTGCTTTCTGGGCTGAGATGGGGAACCGCTGAATTTTGGACTCGGCTGGTGACAAAATGTTCCAAACACACCCCCTGCACAACTCCACCGGGGAAGGTGCCAGACAGGAGTTCTCCTGGTAGTTTTTACATTGCTCCGGTAGGCATCTGAAAGACACCACAAAAGTTGTTCTACCTGCTTTCTGGGCTGAGATGGGGAATCGCTGAATTTTGGACTTGGCCAGTGACAAAATGTTCCAAAGACACCCCATGCACAACTCCACCGGGGAAGGTGCCAGACAAGCGTTCTCTTGATAGTTTTTACACTACCTTGGTAGGCATCTAAAAGACACCACAAAAGTTGTTCTACCTGCTTTCTGGGCTGAGATGGGGAACAGCTGAATTTTGGACTCGGCTGGTGACAAAATGTTCCAAACACACCCCCTGCACAACTATACCGGGGAAGGTGCCAGACAGGAGTTCTCCTGGTAGTTTTTACATTGCTCCGGTAGGCATCTAAAAGACACCACAAAAGATGTTCTACCTGCTTTCTGGGCTGAGATGGGGAACCGCTGAATTTTGGAGTCGGCCCGTGACAAAATGTTCCAAACACACCCCCTGCACAACTCCACCGGGGAAGGTGCCAGACAGGAGTTCTCTTGGTAGATTTTACACTACCTTGGTAGGCACCTGAAAGGCAGCACAAAAGCTGTTCTACCTGCTTTCTGGGCTGAGATGGGGAATCGCTGAATTTTGGACTCGGCCGGTGACAAAATGTTCCAAAGACACCCCATGCACAACTCCACCGGGGAAGGTGCCAGACAGGAGTTCTCCTGGTAGTTTTTACACTACCTTGGTAGGCACCTGAAAGGCAGCACAAAAGTTGTTCTACCTGCTTTCTGGGCTGAGATGGGGAATCGCTGAATTTTGGACTCGGCCGGTGACAAAATGTTCCAAACACACCCCATGCACAACTCCACCGGGGAAGGTGCCAGACAGGAGTTCTCTTGGTAGTTTTTACACTACCTTGGTAGGCATTTGAAAGGCACCACAAAAGTTGTTCTACCTGCTTTCTGGGCTGAGATGGGGAACCGCTGAATTTTGGAGTCGGCTGGTGACAAAATGTTCCAAACACACCCCCTGCACAACTCCACCGGGGAAGGTGCCAGACAGGAGTTCTCCTGGTAGTTTTTACATTGCTCCGGTAGGCATCTGAAAGACACCACAAAAGTTGTTCTACCTGCTTTCTGGGCTGAGATGGGGAACCGCTGAATTTTGGAGTCGGCCGGTGACAAAATGTTCCAAACACACCCCATGCACAACTCCACCGGGGAAGGTGCCAGGCAGGAGTTCTCTTAGTAGTTTTTACACTACCTTGGTAGGCAGCTGAAAGGCACCACAAAAGTTGTTCTACCTGCTTTCTGGGCTGAGATGGGTAACCGCTGAATTTTGGAGTCGGCCGGTGACAAAATGTTCCAAAGACACCCCATGCACAACTCCACTAGCGAAGGTGCCAGGGACGAATTCTCCTGGTAGTTTTTACACTACCTTGGTAGGCACCTGAAAGGCACCACAAAAGTTGTTCTACCTGCTTTCTGGGCTGAGATGGGGAACCGCTGAATTTTGGACTCGGCCGGTGACAAAATGTTCCAAACACACCCCATGCACAACTCCACCGGGGAAGGTGCCAGGCAGGAGTTCTCTTGGTAGTTTTTACACTACCTTGGTAGGCACCTGAAAGGCACCACAAAAGTTGTTCTACCTGCTTTCTGGGCTGAGATGGGGAACAGCTGAATTTTGGAGTCGGCTGGTGACAAAATGTTCCAAAGACACCCCATGCACAACTCCACCGGGGAAGGTGCCAGACAGGAGTTCTCCTGGTAGTTTTTACACTACCTTGGTAGGCACCTGAAAGGCACCACAAAAGTTGTTCTACCTGCTTTCTGGGCTGAGATGGGGAATCGCTGAATTTTGGACTCGGCCGGTGACAAAATGTTCCAAACACACCCCCTGCAAAACTCCACCGGGGAAGGTGCCAGACAAGCGTTCTCTTGATAGTTTTTACACTACCTTGGTAGGCATCTAAAAGACACCACAAAAGTTGTTCTACCTGCTTTCTGGGCTGAGATGGGGAACAGCTGAATTTTGGACTCGGCTGGTGACAAAATGTTCCAAACACACCCCCTGCACAACTATACCGGGGAAGGTGCCAGACAGGAGTTCTCCTGGTAGTTTTTACATTGCTCCGGTAGGCATCTAAAAGACACCACAAAAGATGTTCTACCTGCTTTCTGGGCTGAGATGGGGAACCGCTGAATTTTGGAGTCGGCCGGTGACAAAATGTTCCAAACACACCCCCTGCACAACTCCACCGGGGAAGGTGCCAGACAGGAGTTCTCTTAGTAGATTTTACACTACCTTGGTAGGCACCTGAAAGGCAGCACAAAAGTTGTTCTACCTGCTTTCTGGGCTGAGATGGGGAATCGCTGAATTTTGGACTCGGCCGGTGACAAAATGTTCCAAAGACACCCCATGCACAACTCCACCGGGGAAGGTGCCAGACAGGAGTTCTCCTGGTAGTTTTTACACTACCTTGGTAGGCACCTGAAAGGCAGCACAAAAGTTGTTCTACCTGCTTTCTGGGCTGAGATGGGGAATCGCTGAATTTTGGACTCGGCCGGTGACAAAATGTTCCAAAGACACCCCATGCACAACTCCACCGGGGAAGGTGCCAGACAGGAGTTCTCTTGGTAGTTTTTACACTACCTTGGTAGGCATTTGAAAGGCACCACAAAAGTTGTTCTACCTGCTTTCTGGGCTGAGATGGGGAACCGCTGAATTTTGGAGTCGGCTGGTGACAAAATGTTCCAAACACACCCCCTGCACAACTCCACCGGGGAAGGTGCCAGACAGGAGTTCTCCTGGTAGTTTTTACATTGCTCCGGTAGGCATCTGAAAGACACCACAAAAGTTGTTCTACCTGCTTTCTGGGCTGAGATGGGGAACCGCTGAATTTTGGAGTCGGCCGGTGACAAAATGTTCCAAACACACCCCATGCACAACTCCACCGGGGAAGGTGCCAGGCAGGAGTTCTCTTAGTAGTTTTTACACTACCTTGGTAGGCAGCTGAAAGGCACCACAAAAGTTGTTCTACCTGCTTTCTGGGCTGAGATGGGGAACCGCTGAATTTTGGAGTCGGCCGGTGACAAAATGTTCCAAAGACACCCCATGCACAACTCCACTAGCGAAGGTGCCAGGGACGAATTCTCCTGGTAGTTTTTACACTACCTTGGTAGGCACCTGAAAGGCACCACAAAAGTTGTTCTACCTGCTTTCTGGGCTGAGATGGGGAACCGCTGAATTTTGGACTCGGCCGGTGACAAAATGTTCCAAACACACCCCATGCACAACTCCACCGGGGAAGGTGCCAGGCAGGAGTTCTCTTGGTAGTTTTTACACTACCTTGGTAGGCATTTGAAAGGCACCACAAAAGTTGTTCTACCTGCTTTCTGGGCTGAGATGGGGAATCGCTGAATTTTGGAGTCGGCCGGTGACAAAATGTTCCAAACACACCCCATGCACAACTCCACCGGGGAAGGTGCCAGACAAGAGTTCTCTTGAGAGTTTTTACACTACCTTGGTAGGCATCTGAAAGACACCACAAAAGTTGTTCTACCTGCTTTCTGGGCTGAGATGGGGAATCGCTGAATTTTGGAGTCGGCCGGTGACAAAATGTTCCAAACACACCCCCTGCAAAACTCCACCGGGGAAGGTGCCAGACAAGCGTTCTCTTGATAGTTTTTACACTACCTTGGTAGGCATCTAAAAGACACCACAAAAGTTGTTCTACCTGCTTTCTGGGCTGAGATGGGGAACAGCTGAATTTTGGACTCGGCCGGTGACAAAATGTTCCAAAGACACCCCCTGCACAACTATACCGGGGAAGGTGCCAGACAGGAGTTCTCCTGGTAGTTTTTACATTGCTCCGGTAGGCATCAAAAGGACACCACAAAAGTTGTTCTACCTGCTTTCTGGGCTGAGATGGGGAACCGCTGAATTTTGGAGTCGGCCGGTGACAAAATGTTCCAAACACACCCCCTGCACAACTCCACTAGCGAAGGTGCCAGGAACGAATTCTGTTGGTAGTTTTTACACTACCTTGGTAGGGAGCTGAAAGGCAGCACAAAAGTTGTTCTACCTGCTTTCTGGGCTGAGATGGGGAACCGCTGAATTTTGGACTCGGCCGGTGACAAAATGTTCCAAACACACCCCATGCACAACTCTACCGGGGAAGGTGCCAGACAGGAGTTCTCCTGGTAGTTTTTACACTACCTTGGTAGGCATTTGAAAGGCACCACAAAAGTTGTTCTACCTGCTTTCTGGGCTGAGATGGGGAAACGCTGAATTTTGGAGTCGGCTGGTGACAAAATGTTCCAAACAGACCCCATGCACAACTCCACCGGGGAAGGTGCCAGACAGGAGTTCTCCTGGTAGTTTTTACATTGCTCCGGTAGGCATCTGAAAGACACCACAAAAGTTGTTCTATCTGCTTTCTGGGCTGAGATGGGGAACAGCTGAATTTTGGACTCGGCCGGTGACAAAATGTTCCAAACAGACCCCATGCACAACTCCACCGGGGAAGGTGCCAGACAGGAGTTCTCTTAGTAGTTTTTACACTACCTTGGTAGGCATCTAAAAGACACCACAAAAGTTGTTCTAGCTGCTTTCTGGGCTGAGATGGGGAAACGCTGAATTTTGGACTCGGCTGGTGACAAAATGTTCCAAACACACCCCCTGCACAACTCCACCGGGGAAGGTGCCAGACAGGAGTTCTCCTGGTAGTTTTTACATTGCTCCGGTAGGCATCTGAAAGACACCACAAAAGTTGTTCTACCTGCTTTCTGGGCTGAGATGGGGAACCGCTGAATTTTGGACTCGGCTGGTGACAAAATGTTCCAAACACACCCCCTGCACAACTCCACCGGGGAAGGTGCCAGGCAGGAGTTCTCCTGGTAGTTTTTACATTGCTCCGGTAGGCATCTGAAAGACACCACAAAAGTTGTTCTACCTGCTTTCTGGGCTGAGATGGGGAATCGCTGAATTTTGGACTTGGCCAGTGACAAAATGTTCCAAAGACACCCCCTGCACAACTCCACCGGGTAAGGTGCCAGACAAGCGTTCTCTTGATAGTTTTTACACTACCTTGGTAGGCATCTGAAAGACACCACAAAAGTTGTTCTACCTGCTTTCTGGGCTGAGATGGGGAACAGCTGAATTTTGGACTCGGCTGGTGACAAAATGTTCCAAACACACCCCCTGCACAACTATACCGGGGAAGGTGCCAGACAGGAGTTCTCCTGGTAGGTTTTACATTGCTCCGGTAGGCATCTAAAAGACACCACAAAAGATGTTCTACCTGCTTTCTGGGCTGAGATGGGGAAACGCTGAATTTTGGAGTCGGCCGGTGACAAAATGTTCCAAACACACCCCCTGCACAACTCCACCGGGGAAGGTGCCAGACAGGAGTTCTCTTGGTAGATTTTACACTACCTTGGTAGGGAGCTGAAAGGCAGCACAAAAGTTGTTCTACCTGCTTTCTGGGCTGAGATGGGGAATCGCTGAATTTTGGAGTCGGCCGGTGACAAAATGTTCCAAAGACACCCCATGCACAACTCCACCAGGGAAGGTGCCAGACAGGAGTTCTCCTGGTAGTTTTTACACTACCTTGGTAGGCAGCTGAAAGGCACCACAAAAGTTGTTCTACCTGCTTTCTGGGCTGAGATGGGGAACCGCTGAATTTTGGAGTCGGCTGGTGACAAAATGTTCCAAACACACCCCATGCACAACTCCACTAGCGAAGGTGCCAGGGACGAATTCTCCTGGTAGTTTTTACACTACCTTTGTAGGCATCTGAAAGGCACCACAAAAGTTGTTCTACCTGCTTTCTGGGCTGAGATGGGGAACCGCTGAATTTTGGAGTCGGCCGGTGACAAAATGTTCCAAACACACCCCATGCACAACTCCACCGGGGAAGGTGCCAGGCAGGAGTTCTCTTGGTAGTTTTGACACTACCTTGGTAGGCATCTGAAAGACACCACAAAAGTTGTTCTACCTGCTTTCTGGGCTGAGATGGGGAACCGCTGAATTTTGGACTCGGCCGGTGACAAAATGTTCCAAACACACCCCCTGCACAACTCCACCGGGGAAGGTGCCAGACAGGAGTTCTCTTGATAGTTTTTACACTACCTTGGTAGGCATCTAAAAGACACCACAAAAGTTGTTCTACCTGCTTTCTGGGCTGAGATGGGGAAACGCTGAATTTTGGAGTCGGCTGGTGACAAAATGTTCCAAACACACCCCCTGCACAACTCCACCGGGGAAGGTGCCAGACGGGAGTTCTCCTGGTAGTTTTTACATTGCTCCGGTAGGCATCTGAAAGACACCACAAAAGTTGTTCTACCTGCTTTCTGGGCTGAGATGGGGAACCGCTGAATTTTGGACTCGGCCGGTGACAAAATGTTCCAAACACACCCCATGCACAACTCCACCGGGGAAGGTGCCAGCCAGGAGTTCTCTTGGTAGTTTTTACACTACCTTGGTAGGCATCTAAAAGACACCACAAAAGTTGTTCTACCTGCTTTCTGGGCTGAGATGGGGAAACGCTGAATTTTGGACTCGGCTGGTGACAAAATGTTCCAAACACACCCCCTGCACAACTCCACCGGGGAAGGTGCCAGACAGGAGTTCTCTTGGTAGTTTTTACATTGCTCCGGTAGGCATCTGAAAGACACCACAAAAGTTGTTCTACCTGCTTTCTGGGCTGAGATGGGGAACCGCTGAATTTTGGACTCGGCTGGTGACAAAATGTTCCAAACACACCCCCTGCACAACTCCACCGGGGAAGGTGCCAGACAGGAGTTCTCCTGGTAGTTTTTACATTGCTCCGGTAGGCATCTGAAAGACACCACAAAAGTTGTTCTACCTGCTTTCTGGGCTGAGATGGGGAATCGCTGAATTTTGGACTTGGCCAGTGACAAAATGTTCCAAAGACACCCCATGCACAACTCCACCGGGGAAGGTGCCAGACAAGCGTTCTCTTGATAGTTTTTACACTACCTTGGTAGGCATCTAAAAGACACCACAAAAGTTGTTCTACCTGCTTTCTGGGCTGAGATGGGGAACAGCTGAATTTTGGACTCGGCTGGTGACAAAATGTTCCAAACACACCCCCTGCACAACTATACCGGGGAAGGTGCCAGACAGGAGTTCTCCTGGTAGTTTTTACATTGCTCCGGTAGGCATCTAAAAGACACCACAAAAGATGTTCTACCTGCTTTCTGGGCTGAGATGGGGAACCGCTGAATTTTGGAGTCGGCCCGTGACAAAATGTTCCAAACACACCCCCTGCACAACTCCACCGGGGAAGGTGCCAGACAGGAGTTCTCTTGGTAGATTTTACACTACCTTGGTAGGCACCTGAAAGGCAGCACAAAAGCTGTTCTACCTGCTTTCTGGGCTGAGATGGGGAATCGCTGAATTTTGGACTCGGCCGGTGACAAAATGTTCCAAAGACACCCCATGCACAACTCCACCGGGGAAGGTGCCAGACAGGAGTTCTCCTGGTAGTTTTTACACTACCTTGGTAGGCACCTGAAAGGCAGCACAAAAGTTGTTCTACCTGCTTTCTGGGCTGAGATGGGGAATCGCTGAATTTTGGACTCGGCCGGTGACAAAATGTTCCAAACACACCCCATGCACAACTCCACCGGGGAAGGTGCCAGACAGGAGTTCTCTTGGTAGTTTTTACACTACCTTGGTAGGCATTTGAAAGGCACCACAAAAGTTGTTCTACCTGCTTTCTGGGCTGAGATGGGGAACCGCTGAATTTTGGAGTCGGCTGGTGACAAAATGTTCCAAACACACCCCCTGCACAACTCCACCGGGGAAGGTGCCAGACAGGAGTTCTCCTGGTAGTTTTTACATTGCTCCGGTAGGCATCTGAAAGACACCACAAAAGTTGTTCTACCTGCTTTCTGGGCTGAGATGGGGAACCGCTGAATTTTGGAGTCGGCCGGTGACAAAATGTTCCAAACACACCCCATGCACAACTCCACCGGGGAAGGTGCCAGGCAGGAGTTCTCTTAGTAGTTTTTACACTACCTTGGTAGGCAGCTGAAAGGCACCACAAAAGTTGTTCTACCTGCTTTCTGGGCTGAGATGGGTAACCGCTGAATTTTGGAGTCGGCCGGTGACAAAATGTTCCAAAGACACCCCATGCACAACTCCACTAGCGAAGGTGCCAGGGACGAATTCTCCTGGTAGTTTTTACACTACCTTGGTAGGCACCTGAAAGGCACCACAAAAGTTGTTCTACCTGCTTTCTGGGCTGAGATGGGGAACCGCTGAATTTTGGACTCGGCCGGTGACAAAATGTTCCAAACACACCCCATGCACAACTCCACCGGGGAAGGTGCCAGGCAGGAGTTCTCTTGGTAGTTTTTACACTACCTTGGTAGGCACCTGAAAGGCACCACAAAAGTTGTTCTACCTGCTTTCTGGGCTGAGATGGGGAACAGCTGAATTTTGGAGTCGGCTGGTGACAAAATGTTCCAAAGACACCCCATGCACAACTCCACCGGGGAAGGTGCCAGACAGGAGTTCTCCTGGTAGTTTTTACACTACCTTGGTAGGCACCTGAAAGGCACCACAAAAGTTGTTCTACCTGCTTTCTGGGCTGAGATGGGGAATCGCTGAATTTTGGACTCGGCCGGTGACAAAATGTTCCAAACACACCCCCTGCAAAACTCCACCGGGGAAGGTGCCAGACAAGCGTTCTCTTGATAGTTTTTACACTACCTTGGTAGGCATCTAAAAGACACCACAAAAGTTGTTCTACCTGCTTTCTGGGCTGAGATGGGGAACAGCTGAATTTTGGACTCGGCCGGTGACAAAATGTTCCAAAGACACCCCCTGCACAACTATACCGGGGAAGGTGCCAGACAGGAGTTCTCCTGGTAGTTTTTACATTGCTCCGGTAGGCATCAAAAGGACACCACAAAAGTTGTTCTACCTGCTTTCTGGGCTGAGATGGGGAACCGCTGAATTTTGGAGTCGGCCGGTGACAAAATGTTCCAAAGACACCCCATGCACAACTCCACTAGCGAAGGTGCCAGACAGGAGTTCTCCTGGTAGTTTTTACACTACCTTGGTAGGCACCTGAAAGGCAGCACAAAAGTTGTTCTACCTGCTTTCTGGGCTGAGATGGGGAATCGCTGAATTTTGGACTCGGCCGGTGACAAAATGTTCCAAACACACCCCATGCACAACTCCACCGGGGAAGGTGCCAGACAGGAGTTCTCTTGGTAGTTTTTACACTACCTTGGTAGGCATTTGAAAGGCACCACAAAAGTTGTTCTACCTGCTTTCTGGGCTGAGATGGGGAACCGCTGAATTTTGGAGTCGGCTGGTGACAAAATGTTCCAAACACACCCCCTGCACAACTCCACCGGGGAAGGTGCCAGACAGGAGTTCTCCTGGTAGTTTTTACATTGCTCCGGTAGGCATCTGAAAGACACCACAAAAGTTGTTCTACCTGCTTTCTGGGCTGAGATGGGGAACCGCTGAATTTTGGAGTCGGCCGGTGACAAAATGTTCCAAACACACCCCATGCACAACTCCACCGGGGAAGGTGCCAGGCAGGAGTTCTCTTAGTAGTTTTTACACTACCTTGGTAGGCAGCTGAAAGGCACCACAAAAGTTGTTCTACCTGCTTTCTGGGCTGAGATGGGTAACCGCTGAATTTTGGAGTCGGCCGGTGACAAAATGTTCCAAAGACACCCCATGCACAACTCCACTAGCGAAGGTGCCAGGGACGAATTCTCCTGGTAGTTTTTACACTACCTTGGTAGGCACCTGAAAGGCACCACAAAAGTTGTTCTACCTGCTTTCTGGGCTGAGATGGGGAATCGCTGAATTTTGGACTCGGCCGGTGACAAAATGTTCCAAACACACCCCATGCACAACTCCACCGGGGAAGGTGCCAGACAGGAGTTCTCTTGGTAGTTTTTACACTACCTTGGTAGGCAGCTGAAAGACACCACAAAAGTTGTTCTACCTGCTTTCTGGGCTGAGATGGGGAATCGCTGAATTTTGGACTCGGCCGGTGACAAAATGTTCCAAAGACACCCCATGCACAACTCCACCGGGGAAGGTGCCAGGAACGAATTCTGTTGGTAGTTTTTACACTACCTTCGTAGGCAGCTGAAAGACACCACAAAAGTTGTTCTTCCTGCTTTCTGGGCTGAGATGGGGAACGGCTGAATTTTGGAGTCGGCCGGTGACAAAATGTTCCAAAGACACCCCATGCACAACTCCACCGGGGAAGGTGCCAGACAGGAGTTCTCTTGATAGTTTTTACACTACCTTGGTAGGCATCTGAAAGACACCACAAAAGTTGTTCTACCTGCTTTCTGGGCTGAGAAGGGGAAACGCTGAATTTTGGACTCGGCTGGTGACAAAATGTTCCAAACACACCCCCTGCACAACTCCACCGGGGAAGGTGCCAGACAGGAGTTCTCCTGGTAGTTTTTACATTGCTCTGGTAGGCATCTGAAAGACACCACAAAAGTTGTTCTACCTGCTTTCTGGGCTGAGATGGGGAACCGCTGAATTTTGGAGTCGGCCGGTGACAAAATGTTCCAAACACACCCCATGCACAACTCCACCAGGGAAGGTGCCAGACAGGAGTTCTCCTGGTAGTTTTTACATTGCTCCGGTAGGCATCTGAAAGACACCACAAAAGTTGTTCTACCTGCTTTCTGGGCTGAGATGGGGAATCGCTGAATTTTGGACTCGGCCGGTGACAAAATGTTCCAAAGACACCCCCTGCACAACTCCACCGGGGAAGGTGCCAGACAAGCGTTCTCTTGATAGTTTTTACACTACCTTGGTAGGCATCTAAAAGACACCACAAAAGTTGTTCTACCTGCTTTCTGGGCTGAGATGGGGAACAGCTGAATTTTGGACTCGGCTGGTGACAAAATGTTCCAAAGACACCCCCTGCACAACTATACCGGGGAAGGTGCCAGACAGGAGTTCTCCTGGTAGTTTTTACACTACCTTGGTAGGCATCTGAAAGACACCACAAAAGTTGTTCTACCTGCTTTCTGGGCTGAGATGGGGAACCGCTGAATTTTGGAGTCGGCCGGTGACAAAATGTTCCAAACACACCCCCTGCACAACTCCACCGGGGAAGGTGCCAGACAGGAGTTCTCTTGGTAGATTTTACACTACCTTGGTAGGGAGCTGAAAGGCAGCACAAAAGTTGTTCTACCTGCTTTCTGGGCTGAGATGGGGAACCGCTGAATTTTGGAGTCGGCCGGTGACAAAATGTTCCAAACACACCCCATGCACAACTCCACCGGGGAAGGTGCCAGACAGGAGTTCTCCTGGTAGTTTTTACACTACCTTGGTAGCCATTTGAAAGGCACCACAAAAGTTGTTCTACCTGCTTTCTGGGCTGAGATGGGGAACCGCTGAATTTTGGACTCGGCCGGTGAAAAAATGTTCCAAAGACACCCCATGCACAATTCACCCGGGGAAGGTGCCAGGCAGGAGTTCTCTTTGTAGTTTTTACACTACCTTGGTAGGCAGCTGAAAGGCACCACAAAAGTTGTTCTACCTGCTTTCTGGGCTGAGATGGGGAAACGCTGAATTTTGGAGTCGGCTGGTGACAAAATGTTCCAAACACACCCCATGCACAACTCCACCGGGGAAGGTGCCAGACAGGAGTTCTCCTGGTAGTTTTTACATTGCTCCGGTAGGCATCTGAAAGACACCACAAAAGTTGTTCTACCTGCTTTCTGGGCTGAGATGGGGAACCGCTGAATTTTGGACTCGGCCGGTGACAAAATGTTCCAAACACACCCCCTGCACAACTCCACCGGGGAAGGTGCCAGACAGGAGTTCTCCTGGTAGATTTTACACTACCTTGGTGGGCATTTGAAAGGCACCACAAAAGTTGTTCTACCTGCTTTCTGGGCTGAGATGGGGAACCGCTGAATTTTGGACTCGGCCGGTGACAAAATGTTCCAAAGACACCCCATGCACAACTCCACCGGGGAAGGTGCCAGGCAGGAGTTCTCTTGGTAGTTTTTACACTACCTTGGTAGGCATTTGAAAGGCACCACAAAAGTTGTTCTACCTGCTTTCTGGGCTGAGATGGGGAACCGCTGAATTTTTGGACTCGGCTGGTGACAAAATGTTCCGAACACACCCCCTGCACAACTCCACCGGGGAAGGTGCCAGACAGGAGTTCTCTTAGTAGTTTTTACATTGCTCCAGTAGGCAGCTGAAAGACACTACAAAAGTTGTTCTACCTGCTTTCTGGGCTGAGATGGGGAACCGCTGAATTTTGGACTCGGCCGGTGACAAAATGTTCCAAACACACCCCATGCACAACTCCACCGGGGAAGGTGCCAGACAGGAGTTCTCTTAATAGTTTTTACACTACCTTGGTAGGCAGCTGAAAGGCACCACAAAACTTGTTCTACCTGCTTTCTGGGCTGAGATGGGGAACAGCTGAATTTTGGAGTCGGCCGGTGACAAAATGTTCCAAACACACCCCATGCACAACTCCACTAGCGAAGGTGCCAGGGACGAGTTCTGTTGGTGGTTTTTACATTGCTCCGGTAGGCATCAAAAGGACACCACAAAAGTTGTTCTACCTGCTTTCTGGGCTGAGATGGGGAACCGCTGAATTTTGGAGTCGGCTGGTGACAAAATGTTCCAAACACACCCCATGCACAACTCCACCGGGGAAGGTGCCAGACAGGAGTTCTCCTGGTAGTTTTTACATTGCTCCGGTAGGCATCTGAAAGACACCACAAAAGTTGTTCTATCTGCTTTCTGGGCTGAGATGGGGAACCGCTGAATTTTGGAGTTGGGCGGTGACAAAATGTTCCAAACACACCCCCTGCACAACTCCACCGGGGAAGGTGCCAGACAGGAGTTCTCTTGATAGTTTTTACACTACCTTGGTAGGCAGCTGAAAGGCACCACAAAAGTTGTTCTACCTGCTTTCTGGGCTGAGATGGGGAACCGCTGAATTTTAAACTCGGCCGGTGACAAAATGTTCCAAAGACACCCCATGCACAACTCCAGCGGGGAAGGTGCCAGACAGGAGTTCTCCTGGTAGTTTTTACATTGCTCCGGTAGGCATCTAAAAGACACCACAAAAGATGTTCTACCTGCTTTCTGGGCTGAGATGGGGAACCGCTGAATTTTGGAGTCGGCCGGTGACAAAATGTTCCAAACACACCCCCTGCACAACTCCACCGGGGAAGGTGCCAGTCAGGAGTTCTCCTGGTAGTTTTTACACTACCTTGGTAGGCACCTGAAAGGCAGCACAAAAGTTGTTCTACCTGCTTTCTGGGCTGAGATGGGGAACCGCTGAATTTTGGACTCGGCCGGTGACAAAATGTTCCAAAGACACCCCATGCACAACTCCACCGGGGAAGCTGCCAGGAACGAATTCTGTTGGTAGTTTTTACACTACCTTGGTAGGCACCTGAAAGGCACCACAAAAGTTGTTCTACCTGCTTTCTGGGCTGAGATGGGGAACCGCTGAATTTTGGAGTCGGCCGGTGACAAAATGTTCCAAAGACACCCCATGCACAACTCCACTAGCGAAGGTGCCAGGGACGAATTCTCCTGGTAGTTTTTACACTACCTTGGTAGGCACCTGAAAGGCACCACAAAAGTTGTTCTACCTGCTTTCTGGGCTGAGATGGGGAACCGCTGAATTTTGGACTCGGCCGGTGACAAAATGGTCCAAACACACCCCATGCACAACTCCACCGGGGAAGGTGCCAGGCAGGAGTTCTCCTGGTAGTTTTTACACTACCTTGGTAGGCACCTGAAAGGCACCACAAAAGTTGTTCTACCTGCTTTCTGGGCTGAGATGGGGAATCGCTGAATTTTGGACTCGGCCGGTGACAAAATGTTCCAAAGACACCCCATGCACAACTCCACCGGGGAAGGTGCCAGACAGGAGTTCTCCTGGTAGTTTTTACACTACCTTGGTAGGCAGCTGAAAGGCACCACAAAAGTTGTTCTACCTGCTTTCTGGGCTGAGATGGGGAACCGCTGAATTTTGGAGTCGGCCGGTGACAAAATGTTCCAAACACACCCCATGCACAACTCCACTAGCGAAGGTGCCAGACAGGAGTTCTCCTGGTAGTTTTTACACTACCTTGGTAGGCAGCTGAAAGGCACCACAAAAGTTGTTCTACCTGCTTTCTGGGCTGAGATGGGGAACCGCTGAATTTTGGACTCGGCCGGTGACAAAATGTTCCAAACACACCCCCTGCACAACTCCACCGGGGAAGGTGCCAGACAGGAGTTCTCCTGGTAGTTTTTACACTACCTTGGTAGGGAGCTGAAAGGCAGCACAAAAGTTGTTCTACCTGCTTTCTGGGCTGAGATGGGGAACCGCTGAATTTTGGACTCGGCCGGTGACAAAATGTTCCAAACACACCCCATGCACAACTCTACCGGGGAAGGTGCCAGACAGGAGTTCTCCTGGTAGTTTTTACACTACCTTGGTAGGCATTTGAAAGGCACCACAAAAGTTGTTCTACCTGCTTTCTGGGCTGAGATGGGGAACCGCTGAATTTTGGAGTCGGCCAGTGACAAAATGTTCCAAAGACACCCCATGCACAACTCCACCGGGGAAGGTGCCAGACAGGAGTTCTCTTAGTAGTTTTTACACTACCTTGGTAGGCATCTAAAAGACACCACAAAAGTTGTTCTACCTGCTTTCTGGGTTGAGATGGGGAAACCTGAATTTTGGACTCGGCTGGTGACAAAATGTTCCAAACACACCCCCTGCACAACTCCACCGGGGAAGGTGCCAGACAGGAGTTCTCCTGGTAGTTTTTACATTGCTCCGGTAGGCATCTGAAAGAAACCACAAAAGTTGTTCTACCTGCTTTCTGGGCTGAGATGGGGAACCGCTGAATTTTGGACTCGGCTGGTGACAAAATGTTCCAAACACACCCCCTGCACAACTCCACCGGGGAAGGTGCCAGACAGGAGTTCTCCTGGTAGTTTTTACATTGCTCCGGTAGGCATCTGAAAGACACCACAAAAGTTGTTCTACCTGCTTTCTGGGCTGAGATGGGGAATCGCTGAATTTTGGACTCGGCCGGTGACAAAATGTTCCAAAGACACCCCCTGCACAACTCCACCGGGGAAGGTGCCAGACAAGCGTTCTCTTGATAGTTTTTACACTACCTTGGTAGGCATCAAAAGGACACCACAAAAGTTGTTCTACCTGCTTTCTGGGCTGAGATGGGGAACAGCTGAATTTTGGACTCGGCTGGTGACAAAATGTTCCAAAGACACCCCCTGCACAACTCCACCGGGGAAGGTGCCAGACAGGAGTTCTCCTGGTAGTTTTTACATTGCTCCTGTAGGCATCAAAAGGACACCACAAAAGTTGTTCTTCCTGCTTTCTGGGCTGAGATGGGGAACCGCTGAATTTTGGAGTCGGCCGGTGACAAAATGTTCCAAACACACCCCCTGCACAACTCCACCGGGGAAGGTGCCAGACAGGAGTTCTCTTGGTAGATTTTACACTACCTTGGTAGGCATTTGAAAGGCACCACAAAAGTTGTTCTACCTGCTTTCTGGGCTGAGATGGGGAACCGCTGAATTTTGGAGTCGGCCGGTGACAAAATGTTCCAAACACACCCCATGCACAACTCCACCGGGGAAGGTGCCAGACAGGAGTTCTCCTGGTAGTTTTTACACTACCTTGGTAGGCACCTGAAAGGCACCACAAAAGTTGTTCTACCTGCTTTCTGGGCTGAGATGGGGAATCGCTGAATTTTGGACTCGGCCGGTGACAAAATGTTCCAAAGACACCCCATGCACAACTCCACCGGGGAAGGTGCCAGGCAGGAGTTCTCTTGGTAGTTTTTACACTACCTTGGTAGGCATTTGAAAGGCACCACAAAAGTTGTTCTACCTGCTTTCTGGGCTGAGATGGGGAACCGCTGAATTTTGGAGTCGGCTGGTGACAAAATGTTCCAAACACACCCCATGCACAACTCCACCGGGGAAGGTGCCAGACAGGAGTTCTCTTAGTAGTTTTTACACTACCTTGGTAGGCAGCTGAAAGGCACCACAAAAGTTGTTCTACCTGCTTTCTGGGCTGAGATGGGGAACCGCTGAATTTTGGAGTCGGCCGGTGACAAAATGTTCCAAAGACACCCCATGCACAACTCCACCGGGGAAGGTGCCAGACAGGAGTTCTCTTAGTAGTTTTTACACTACCTTGGTAGGCATTTGAAAGGCACCACAAAAGTTGTTCTACCTGCTTTCTGGGCTGAGATGGGGAACCGCTGAATTTTTGGACTCGGCTGGTGACAAAATGTTCCGAACACACCCCATGCACAACTCCACCGGGGAAGGTGCCAGACAGGAGTTCTCCTGGTAGTTTTTACATTGCTCCAGTAGGCAGCTGAAAGACACCACAAAAGTTGTTCTACCTGCTTTCTGGGCTGAGATGGGGAACCGCTGAATTTTGGACTCGGCCGGTGACAAAATGTTCCAAACACACCCCATGCACAACTCCACCGGGGAAGGTGCCAGACAGGAGTTCTCTTAATAGTTTTTACACTACCTTGGTAGGCAGCTGAAAGGCACCACAAAACTTGTTCTACCTGCTTTCTGGGCTGAGATGGGGAACAGCTGAATTTTGGAGTCGGCCGGTGACAAAATGTTCCAAACACACCCCATGCACAACTCCACTAGCGAAGGTGCCAGGGACGAGTTCTGTTGGTAGTTTTTACATTGCTCCGGTAGGCATCAAAAGGACACCACAAAAGTTGTTCTACCTGCTTTCTGGGCTGAGATGGGGAACCGCTGAATTTTGGAGTCGGCCGGTGACAAAATGTTCCAAACACACCCCATGCACAACTCCACCGGGGAAGGTGCCAGACAGGAGTTCTCCTGGTAGTTTTTACATTGCTCCGGTAGGCATCTGAAAGACACCACAAAAGTTGTTCTATCTGCTTTCTGGGCTGAGATGGGGAACCGCTGAATTTTGGAGTCGGCCGGTGACAAAATGTTCCAAACACACCCCATGCACAACTCCACCGGGGAAGGTGCCAGGCAGGAGTTCTCTTGGTAGTTTTTACACTACCTTGGTAGGCAGCTGAAAGGCACCACAAAAGTTGTTCTACCTGCTTTCTGGGCTGAGATGGGGAACCGCTGAATTTTGGACTCGGCTGGTGACAAAATGTTCCAAACACACCCCATGCACAACTCCACCGGGGAAGGTGCCAGACAGGAGTTCTCCTGGTAGTTTTTACATTGCTCTGGTAGGCATCTGAAAGACACCACAAAAGTTGTTCTACCTGCTTTCTGGGCTGAGATGGGGAACCGCTGAATTTTGGAGTCGGCCGGTGACAAAATGTTCCAAACACACCCCATGCACAACTCCACCGGGGAAGGTGCCAGACAGGAGTTCTCTTGGTAGTTTTTACACTACCTTGGTAGGCAGCTGAAAGGCACCACAAAAGTTGTTCTACCTGCTTTCTGGGCTGAGATGGGGAACCGCTGAATTTTGGACTCGGCTGGTGACAAAATGTTCCAAACACACCCCATGCACAACTCCACTAGCGAAGGTGCCAGGGACGAGCTCTGTTGGTAGTTTTTACATTGCTCCGGTAGGCATAAAAAGGACACCACAAAAGTTGTTCTACCTGCTTTCTGGGCTGAGATGGGGAATCGCTGAATTTTGGACTCGGCCGGTGACAAAATGTTCCAAACACACCCCATGCACAGCTCCACCGGGGAAGGTGCCAGGCAGGAGTTCTCTTGGTAGTTTTTACACTACCTTGGTAGCCATTTGAAAGGCACCACAAAAGTTGTTCTACCTGCTTTCTGGGCTGAGATGGGGAACCGCTGAATTTTGGACTCGGCCGGTGACAAAATGTTCCAAACACACCCCATGCACAACTCCACCGGGGAAGGTGCCAGACAGGAGTTCTCCTGGTAGTTTTTACATTGCTCCGGTAGGCATCTGAAAGACACCACAAAAGTTGTTCTACCTGCTTTCTGGGCTGAGATGGGGAACCGCTGAATTTTGGAGTCGGCCGGTGACAAAATGTTCCAAACACACCCCCTGCACAACTCCACCGGGGAAGGTGCCAGACAGGAGTTCTCTTAGTAGTTTTTACACTACCTTGGTAGGCAGCTGAAAGGCACCACAAAAGTTGTTCTACCTGCTTTCTGGGCTGAGATGGGGAACCGCTGAATTTTGGAGTCGGCGGTGACAAAATGTTCCAAACACACCCCATGCACAACTCCACTAGCGAAGGTGCCAGACAGGAGTTCTCCTGGTAGTTTTTACACTACCTTGGTAGGCAGCTGAAAGGCACCACAAAAGTTGTTCTACCTGCTTTCTGGGCTGAGATGGGGAACCGCTGAATTTTGGAGTCGCCCGGTGACAAAATGTTCCAAACACACCCCATGCACAACTCCACCGGGGAAGGTGCCAGACAGGAGTTCTCTGAATAGTTTTTACACTACCTTGGTAGGCAGCTGAAAGGCACCACAAAAGTTGTTCTACCTGCTTTCTGGGCTGAGATGGGGAACCGCTGAATTTTTGGAGTCGACAGGTGACAAAATGTTCCAAACACACCCCATGCACAACTCCACCGGGGAAGGTGCCAGGCAGGAGTTCTCCTGGTAGTTTTTACACTACCTTGGTAGGCAGCTGAAAGGCACCACAAAAGTTGTTTTACCTGCTTTCTGGGCTGAGATGGGGAACCGCTGAATTTTGGAGTCGGCTGGTGACGAAATGTTCCAAACACACCCCCTGCACAACTCCACCGGGGAAGGTTCCAGGCAGGAGTTCTCCTGGTAGTTTTTACACTACCTTGGTAGGCATTTGAAAGGCACCACAAAAGTTGTTCTACCTGCTTTCTGGGCTGAGATGGGGAACAGCTGAATTTTGGACTCGGCTGGTGACAACATTTTAATAAATACACCCCGTGCACACCTCCACTAGCGAAGGTGCCAGGAACGAATTCTGTTGGTAGTTTTTACATTGCTCCGGTAGGCATCAAAAAGACACTACAAAAGTTGTTCTACCTGCTTTCTGGGCTGAGATGGGGAACCGCTGAATTTTGGAGTCGGCTGGTGACAAAATGTTCCAAAGACACCCCATGCACAACTCCACCGGGGAAGGTGCCAGAAAGGAGTTCTCCTGGTAGTTTTTACACTACCTTGGTAGGCATTTGAAAGACACCACAAAAGTTGTTCTACCTGCTTTCTGGGCTGAGATGGGGAACCGCTGAATTTTGGACTCGGCCGGTGACAAAATGTTCCAAACACACCCCATGCACAACTCCACCGGGGAAGGTGCCAGGCAGGAGTTCTCTTGGTAGTTTTTACACTACCTTGGTAGGCATTTGAAAGGCACCACAAAAGTTGTTCTACCTGCTTTCTGGGCTGAGATGGGGAACCGCTGAATTTTTGGACTCGGCTGGTGACAAAATGTTCCAAACACACCCCATGCACAACTCCACCGGGGAAGGTGCCAGACAGGAGTTCTCTTGGTAGTTTTTACATTGCTCCGGTAGGCATCTGAAAGACACCACAAAAGTTGTTCTACCTGCTTTCTGGGCTGAGATGGGGAACCGCTGAATTTTGGAGTCGGCCGGTGACAAAATGTTCCAAACACACCCCATGCACAACTCCACCGGGGAAGGTGCCAGACAGGAGTTCTCTTAATAGTTTTTACACTACCTTGGTAGGCAGCTGAAAGGCACCACAAAAGTTGTTCTACCTGCTTTCTGGGCTGAGATGGGGAACCGCTGAATTTTGGACTCGGCCGGTGACAAAATTTTAATAAATACACCCCATGCACAACTCCACTAGCGAAGGTGCCAGGGACGAGTTCTGTTGGTAGTTTTTACATTGCTCCGGTAGGCATCAAAAGGACACCACAAAAGTTGTTCTACCTGCTTTCTGGGCTGAGATGGGGAACCGCTGAATTTTGGACTCGGCCGGTGACAAAATGTTCCAAACACACCCCATGCACAACTCCACCGGGGAAGGTGCCAGACAGGAGTTCTCTGAATAGTTTTTACACTACCTTGGTAGGCAGCTGAAAGGCACCACAAAAGTTGTTCTACCTGCTTTCTGGGCTGAGATGGGGAACAGCTGAATTTTGGACTCGGCTGGTGACAAAATGTTCCAAACACACCCCATGCACAACTCCACCGGGGAAGGTGCCAGACAGGAGTTCTCCTGGTAGTTTTTACATTGCTCGTGTAGGCATCTGAAAGACACCACAAAAGTTGTTCTACCTGCTTTCTGGGCTGAGATGGGGAACCGCTGAATTTTGGACTCGGCCGGTGACAAAATGTTCCAAACACACCCCATGCACAACTCCACCGGGGAAGGTGCCAGACAGGAGTTCTCTGAATAGTTTTTACACTACCTTGGTAGGCATCTGAAAGGCACCACAAAAGGTGTTCTACCTGCTTTCTGGGCTGAGATGGGGAACAGCTGAATTTTGGACTCGGCTGGTGACAAAATGTTCCAAACACACCCCATGCACAACTCCACTAGCGAAGGTGCCAGGAACGAATTCTGTTGGTAGTTTTTACATTGCTCCGGTAGGCATCAAAAAGACACTACAAAAGTTGTTCTTCCTGCTTTCTGGGCTGAGATGGGGAACCGCTGAATTTTGGAGTCGGCCGGTGACAAAATGTTCCAAACACACCCCATGCACAACTCCACCGGGGAAGGTGCCAGACAGGAGTTCTCCTGGTAGTTTTTACATTGCTCCGGTAGGCATCTGAAAGACACCACAAAAGTTGTTCTACCTGCTCTCTGGGCTGAGATGGGGAACCGCTGAATTTTGGAGTCGGCCGGTGACAAAATGTTCCAAACACACCCCATGCACAACTCCACCGGGGAAGGTGCCAGACAGGAGTTCTCTTAATAGTTTTTACACTACATTGGTAGGCATCTGAAAGACACCACAAAAGTAGTTCTACCTGCTTTCTGGGCTGAGATGGGGAACCGCTGAATTTTGGACTCGGCTGGTGACAAAATGTTCCAAACACACCCCATGCACAACTCCACCGGGGAAGGTGCCAGGCAGGAGTTCTCCTGGTAGTTTTTACATTGCTCCGGTAGGCATCTGAAAGACACCACAAAAGTTGTTCTACCTGCTTTCTGGGCTGAGATGGGGAACCGCTGAATTTTGGACTCGGCCGGTGACAAAATGTTCCAAACACACCCCATGCACAACTCCACCGGGGAAGGTGCCAGACAGGAGTTCTCTGAATAGTTTTTACACTACCTTGGTAGGCAGCTGAAAGGCACCACAAAAGTTGTTCTACCTGCTTTCTGGGCTGAGATGGGGAACCGCTGAATTTTGGAGTCGGCCGGTGACAAAATGTTCCAAACACACCCCATGCACAACTCCACTAGCGAAGGTGCCAGACAGGAGTTCTCCTGGTAGTTTTTACACTACCTTGGTAGGCAGCTGAAAGGCACCACAAAAGTTGTTCTACCTGCTTTCTGGGCTGAGATGGGGAACGGCTGAATTTTGGACTCGGCTGGTGACAAAATTTTAATAAATACACCCCATGCACAACTCCACTAGCGAAGGTGCCAGGGACGAGTTCTGTTGGTAGTTTTTACATTGCTCCGGTAGGCATCAAAAGGACACCACAAAAGTTGTTCTACCTGCTTTCTGGGCTGAGATGGGGAACCGCTGAATTTTGGAGTCGGCTGGTGACAAAATGTTCCAAACACACCCCATGCACAACTCCACCGGGGAAGGTGCCAGACAGGAGTTCTCCTGGTAGTTTTTACATTGCTCCGGTAGGCATCTGAAAGACACCACAAAAGTTGTTCTATCTGCTTTCTGGGCTGAGATGGGGAACCGCTGAATTTTGGAGTCGGGCGGGTGACAAAATGTTCCAAACACACCCCATGCACAACTCCACCGGGGAAGGTGCCAGACAGGAGTTCTCCTGGTAGTTTTTACATTGCTCCGGTAGGCATCTGAAAGACACCACAAAAGTTGTTCTACCTGCTTTCTGGGCTGAGATGGGGAACCGCTGAATTTTGGAGTCGGGCGGTGACAAAATGTTCCAAACACACCCCATGCACAACTCCACTAGCGAAGGTGCCCGGGACGAGCTCTGTTGGTAGTTTTTACATTGCTCCGGTAGGCATCAAAAGGACACCACAAAAGTTGTTCTACCTGCTTTCTGGGCTGAGATGGGGAACCGCTGAATTTTGGACTCGGCCGGTGACAAAATGTTCCAAACACACCCCATGCACAACTCCACCGGGGAAGGTGCCAGGCAGGAGTTCTCTTGGTAGTTTTTACACTACCTTGGTAGGCATCTGAAAGACACCACAAAAGTTGTTCTACCTGCTTTCTGGGCTGAGATGGGGAACCGCTGAATTTTGGAGTCGGCCGGTGACAAAATGTTCCAAACACACCCCATGCACAACTCCACCGGGGAAGGTGCCAGACAGGAGTTCTCCTGGTAGTTTTTACATTGCTCCGGTAGGCATCTGAAAGACACCACAAAAGTTGTTCTACCTGCTTTCTGGGCTGAGATGGGGAACCGCTGAATTTTGGAGTCGGGCGGTGACAAAATGTTCCAAACACACCCCCTGCACAACGCCACCGGGGAAGGTGCCAGACAGGAGTTCTCTTAGTAGTTTTTACACTACCTTGGTAGGCAGCTGAAAGGCACCACAAAAGTTGTTCTACCTGCTTTCTGGGCTGAGACGGGGAACCGCTGAATTTTGGAGTCGGCCGGTGACAAAATGTTCCAAACACACCCCATGCACAACTCCACTAGCGAAGGTGCCAGGGACGAGCTCTGTTGGTAGTTTTTACATTGCTCCGGTAGGCATCAAAAGGACACCACAAAAGTTGTTCTACCTGCTTTCTGGGCTGAGATGGGGAACCGCTGAATTTTGGAGTCGGCCGGTGACAAAATGTTCCAAACACACCCCCTGCACAACTCCACCGGGGAAGGTGCCAGAAAGGAGTACTCTTAATAGTTTTTACACTACCTTGGTAGGCAGCTGAAAGGCACCACAAAAGTTGTTCTACCTGCTTTCTGGGCTGAGATGGGGAACCGCTGAATTTTGGAGTCGGCCGGTGACAAAATGTTCCAAACACACCCCATGCACAACTCCACCGGGGAAGGTGCCAGGCAGGAGTTCTCCTGGTAGTTTTTACACTACCTTGGTAGGCAGCTGAAAGGCACCACAAAAGTTGTTCTACCTGCTTTCTGGGCTGAGATGGGGAACCGCTGAATTTTGGACTCGGCTGGTGACAAAATGTTCCAAAGACACCCCATGCACAACTCCACCGGGGAAGGTGCCAGACAGGAGTTCTCCTGGTAGTTTTTACATTGCTCCAGTAGGCATCTGAAAGACACCACAAAAGTTGTTCTACCTGCTTTCTGGGCTGAGATGGGGAACCGCTGAATTTTGGAGTCGGCCGGTGACAAAATGTTCCAAACACACCCCATGCACAACTCCACCGGGGAAGGTGCCAGACAGGAGTTCTCCTGGTAGATTTTACATTGCTCCGGTAGGCATCTGAAAGACACCACAAAAGTTGTTCTACCTGCTTTCTGGGCTGAGATGGGGAACCGCTGAATTTTGGACTCGGCCGGTGACAAAATGTTCCAAACACACCCCATGCACAACTCCACCGGGGAAGGTGCCAGACAGGAGTTCTCCTGGTAGTTTTTACATTGCTCCGGTAGGCATCTGAAAGACACCACAAAAGTTGTTCTACCTGCTTTCTGGGCTGAGATGGGGAACCGCTGAATTTTGGAGTCGGCCGGTGACAAAATGTTCCAAACACACCCCCTGCACAACTCCACCGGGGAAGGTGCCAGACAGGAGTTCTCCTGGTAGTTTTTACATTGCTCCGGTAGGCATCTGAAAGACACCACAAAAGTTGTTCTACCTGCTTTCTGGGCTGAGATGGGGAACCGCTGAATTTTGGACTCGGCCGGTGACAAAATGTTCCAAACACACCCCATGCACAACTCCACCGGGGAAGGTGCCAGACAAGAGTTCTCTTGATAGTTTTTACACTACCTTGGTAGGCAGCTGAAAGGCACCACAAAAGTTGTTCTACCTGCTTTCTGGGCTGAGATGGGGAACCGCTGAATTTTGGACTCGGCTGGTGACAAAATTTTAATAAATACACCCCATGCACAACTCCACTAGCGAAGGTGCCAGGGACGAGTTCTGTTGGTAGTTTTTACATTGCTCCGGTAGGCATCAAAAGGACACCACAAAAGTTGTTCTATCTGCTTTCTGGGCTGAGATGGGGAACCGCTGAATTTTGGAGTCGGGCGGTGACAAAATGTTCCAAAGACACCCCATGCACAACTCCACCGGGGAAGGTGCCAGGCAGGAGTTCTCTTGGTAGTTTTTACACTACCTTGGTAGGCATTTGAAAGGCACCACAAAAGTTGTTCTACCTGCTTTCTGGGCTGAGATGGGGAACCGCTGAATTTTGGAGTCGGCTGGTGACAAAATGTTCCAAACACACCCCCTGCACAACTCCACCGGGGAAGGTGCCAGACAGGAGTTCTCCTGGTAGTTTTTACATTGCTCCGGTAGGCATCTGAAAGACACCACAAAAGTTGTTCTACCTGCTTTCTGGGCTGAGATGGGGAACCGCTGAATTTTGGAGTCGGGCGGTGACAAAATGTTCCAAACACACCCCATGCACAACTCCACCGGGGAAGGTGCCAGACAGGAGTTCTCCTGGTAGTTTTTACACTACCTTGGTAGGCAGCTGAAAGGCACCACAAAAGTTGTTCTACCTGCTTTCTGGGCTGAGATGGGGAACCGCTGAATTTTGGAGTCGGCCGGTGACAAAATGTTCCAAACACACCCCATGCACAACTCCACTAGCGAAGGTGCCAGGGACGAGCTCTGTTGGTAGTTTTTACATTGCTCCGGTAGGCATCAAAAGGACACCACAAAAGTTGTTCTACCTGCTTTCTGGGCTGAGATGGGGAATCGCTGAATTTTGGAGTCGGCCGGTGACAAAATGTTCCAAACACACCCCATGCACAACTCCACCGGGGAAGGTGCCAGCCAGGAGTTCTCTTGGTAGTTTTTACACTACCTTGGTAGGCATTTGAAAGGCACAACAAAAGTTGTTCTACCTGCTTTCTGGGCTGAGATGGGGAACCGCTGAATTTTGGACTCGGCTGGTGACAAAATGTTCCAAACACACCCCCTGCACAACTCCACTAGGGAAGGTGCCAGGCAGGAGTTCTCCTGGTAGTTTTTACATTGCTCCGATAGGCATCTGAAAGACACCACAAAAGTTGTTCTACCTGCTTTCTGGGCTGAGATGGGGAACCGCTGAATTTTGGAGTCGGCTGGTAGACGAAATGTTCCAAACACACCCCATGCACAACTCCACCGGGGAAGGTGCCAGACAGGAGTTCTCTTAATAGTTTTTACACTACCTTGGTAGGCAGCTGAAAGGCACCACAAAAGTTGTTCTACCTGCTTTCTGGGCTGAGATGGGGAACCGCTGAATTTTGGAGTCGGGCGGTGACAAAATGTTCCAAACACACCCCATGCACAACTCCACTAGCGAAGGTGCCAGGGACGAGCTCTGTTGGTAGTTTTTACATTGCTCCTGTAGGCATCAAAAGGACACCACAAAAGTTGTTCTACCTGCTTTCTGGGCTGAGATGGGGAACCGCTGAATTTTGGAGTCGGCCGGTGACAAAATGTTCCAAAGACACCCCATGCACAACTCCACCGGGGAAGGTGCCAGGCAGGAGTTCTCTTGGTAGTTTTTACACTACCTTGGTAGGCATTTGAAAGGCACCACAAAAGTTGTTCTACCTGCTTTCTGAGCTGAGATGGGGAACCGCTGAATTTTTGGACTCGGCTGGTGACAAAATGTTCCGAACACACCCCATGCACAACTCCACCGGGGAAGGTGCCAGACAGGAGTTCTCCTGGTAGTTTTTACATTGCTCCGGTAGGCATCTGAAAGACACCACAAAAGTTGTTCTACCTGCTTTCTGGGCTGAGATGGGGAACCGCTGAATTTTGGAGTCGGCCGGTGACAAAATGTTCCAAACACACCCCCTGCACAACTCCACCGGGGAAGGTGCCAGACAGGAGTTCTCTTAGTAGTTTTTACACTACCTTGGTAGGCAGCTGAAAGGCACCACAAAAGTTGTTCTACCTGCTTTCTGGGCTGAGATGGGGAACCGCTGAATTTTGGAGTCGGCCGGTGACAAAATGTTCCAAACACACCCCATGCACAACTCCACCGGGGAAGGTGCCAGACAGGAGTTCTCCTGGTAGTTTTTACACTACCTTGGTAGGCAGCTGAAAGGCACCACAAAAGTTGTTCTACCTGCTTTCTGGGCTGAGATGGGGAACCGCTGAATTTTGGAGTCGGGCGGTGACAAAATGTTCCAAACACACCCCATGCACAACTCCACTAGCGAAGGTGCCAGGGACGAGCTCTGTTGGTAGTTTTTACATTGCTCCGGTAGGCATCAAAAGGACACCACAAAAGTTGTTCTACCTGCTTTCTGGGCTGAGATGGGGAACCGCTGAATTTTGGAGT
Organism: Falco biarmicus; assembly: GCF_023638135.1. Lineage (NCBI taxonomy): Eukaryota > Metazoa > Chordata > Aves > Falconiformes > Falconidae > Falco > Falco biarmicus. The sequence continues at coordinate 67,635 of NW_026612008.1, read as the reverse complement.
CGGCCGGTGACAAAATGTTCCAAACACACCCCCTGCACAACTCCACCGGGGAAGGTGCCAGAAAGGAGTACTCTTAATAGTTTTTACACTACCTTGGTAGGCAGCTGAAAGGCACCACAAAAGTTGTTCTACCTGCTTTCTGGGCTGAGATGGGGAACCGCTGAATTTTGGAGTCGGCCGGTGACAAAATGTTCCAAACACACCCCATGCACAACTCCACCGGGGAAGGTGCCAGGCAGGAGTTCTCCTGGTAGTTTTTACACTACCTTGGTAGGCAGCTGAAAGGCACCACAAAAGTTGTTCTACCTGCTTTCTGGGCTGAGATGGGGAACCGCTGAATTTTGGACTCGGCTGGTGACAAAATGTTCCAAAGACACCCCATGCACAACTCCACCGGGGAAGGTGCCAGACAGGAGTTCTCCTGGTAGTTTTTACATTGCTCCGGTAGGCATCTGAAAGACACCACAAAAGTTGTTCTACCTGCTTTCTGGGCTGAGATGGGGAACCGCTGAATTTTGGAGTCGGCCGGTGACAAAATGTTCCAAACACACCCCATGCACAACTCCACCGGGGAAGGTGCCAGACAGGAGTTCTCCTGGTAGATTTTACATTGCTCCGGTAGGCATCTGAAAGACACCACAAAAGTTGTTCTACCTGCTTTCTGGGCTGAGATGGGGAACCGCTGAATTTTGGACTCGGCCGGTGACAAAATGTTCCAAACACACCCCATGCACAACTCCACCGGGGAAGGTGCCAGACAGGAGTTCTCCTGGTAGTTTTTACATTGCTCCGGTAGGCATCTGAAAGACACCACAAAAGTTGTTCTACCTGCTTTCTGGGCTGAGATGGGGAACCGCTGAATTTTGGAGTCGGCCGGTGACAAAATGTTCCAAACACACCCCATGCACAACTCCACCGGGGAAGGTGCCAGACAGGAGTTCTCCTGGTAGATTTTACATTGCTCCGGTAGGCATCTGAAAGACACCACAAAAGTTGTTCTACCTGCTTTCTGGGCTGAGATGGGGAACCGCTGAATTTTGGACTCGGCCGGTGACAAAATGTTCCAAACACACCCCATGCACAACTCCACCGGGGAAGGTGCCAGACAAGAGTTCTCTTGATAGTTTTTACACTACCTTGGTAGGCAGCTGAAAGGCACCACAAAAGTTGTTCTACCTGCTTTCTGGGCTGAGATGGGGAACCGCTGAATTTTGGACTCGGCTGGTGACAAAATTTTAATAAATACACCCCATGCACAACTCCACTAGCGAAGGTGCCAGGGACGAGTTCTGTTGGTAGTTTTTACATTGCTCCGGTAGGCATCAAAAGGACACCACAAAAGTTGTTCTATCTGCTTTCTGGGCTGAGATGGGGAACCGCTGAATTTTGGAGTCGGGCGGTGACAAAATGTTCCAAAGACACCCCATGCACAACTCCACCGGGGAAGGTGCCAGACAGGAGTTCTCTTGGTAGTTTTTACACTACCTTGGTAGGCATTTGAAAGGCACCACAAAAGTTGTTCTACCTGCTTTCTGGGCTGAGATGGGGAACCGCTGAATTTTGGAGTCGGCTGGTGACAAAATGTTCCAAACACACCCCCTGCACAACTCCACCGGGGAAGGTGCCAGACAGGAGTTCTCCTGGTAGTTTTTACATTGCTCCGGTAGGCATCTGAAAGACACCACAAAAGTTGTTCTACCTGCTTTCTGGGCTGAGATGGGGAACCGCTGAATTTTGGAGTCGGCTGGTAGACGAAATGTTCCAAACACACCCCATGCACAACTCCACCGGGGAAGGTGCCAGACAGGAGTTCTCTTAATAGTTTTTACACTACCTTGGTAGGCAGCTGAAAGGCACCACAAAAGTTGTTCTACCTGCTTTCTGGGCTGAGATGGGGAACCGCTGAATTTTGGAGTCGGCCGGTGACAAAATGTTCCAAACTCACCCCATGCACAACTCCACTAGCGAAGGTGCCAGGGACGAGCTCTGTTGGTAGTTTTTACATTGCTCCGGTAGGCATCAAAAGGACACCACAAAAGTTGTTCTACCTGCTTTCTGGGCTGAGATGGGGAACCGCTGAATTTTGGAGTCGGCCGGTGACAAAATGTTCCAAAGACACCCCATGCACAACTCCACCGGGGAAGGTGCCAGGCAGGAGTTCTCTTGGTAGTTTTTACACTACCTTGGTAGGCATTTGAAAGGCACCACAAAAGTTGTTCTACCTGCTTTCTGAGCTGAGATGGGGAACCGCTGAATTTTTGGACTCGGCTGGTGACAAAATGTTCCGAACACACCCCATGCACAACTCCACCGGGGAAGGTGCCAGACAGGAGTTCTCCTGGTAGTTTTTACATTGCTCCGGTAGGCAGCTGAAAGACACCACAAAAGTTGTTCTACCTGCTTTCTGGGCTGAGATGGGGAACCGCTGAATTTTGGAGTCGGCCGGTGACAAAATGTTCCAAACACACCCCCTGCACAACTCCACCGGGGAAGGTGCCAGACAGGAGTTCTCTTAGTAGTTTTTACACTACCTTGGTAGGCAGCTGAAAGGCACCACAAAAGTTGTTCTACCTGCTTTCTGGGCTGAGATGGGGAACCGCTGAATTTTGGAGTCGGCCGGTGACAAAATGTTCCAAACACACCCCATGCACAACTCCACCGGGGAAGGTGCCAGACAGGAGTTCTCCTGGTAGTTTTTACATTGCTCCGGTAGGCATCTGAAAGACACCACAAAAGTTGTTCTACCTGCTTTCTGGGCTGAGATGGGGAACCGCTGAATTTTGGAGTCGGCCGGTGACAAAATGTTCCAAACACACCCCATGCACAACTCCACCGGGGAAGGTGCCAGACAGGAGTTCTCCTGGTAGATTTTACATTGCTCCGGTAGGCATCTGAAAGACACCACAAAAGTTGTTCTACCTGCTTTCTGGGCTGAGATGGGGAACCGCTGAATTTTGGACTCGGCCGGTGACAAAATGTTCCAAACACACCCCATGCACAACTCCACCGGGGAAGGTGCCAGACAAGAGTTCTCTTGATAGTTTTTACACTACCTTGGTAGGCAGCTGAAAGGCACCACAAAAGTTGTTCTACCTGCTTTCTGGGCTGAGATGGGGAACCGCTGAATTTTGGACTCGGCTGGTGACAAAATTTTAATAAATACACCCCATGCACAACTCCACTAGCGAAGGTGCCAGGGACGAGTTCTGTTGGTAGTTTTTACATTGCTCCGGTAGGCATCAAAAGGACACCACAAAAGTTGTTCTATCTGCTTTCTGGGCTGAGATGGGGAACCGCTGAATTTTGGAGTCGGGCGGTGACAAAATGTTCCAAAGACACCCCCTGCACAACTCCACCGGGGAAGGTGCCAGACAGGAGTTCTCCTGGTAGTTTTTACATTGCTCCGGTAGGCATCTGAAAGACACCACAAAAGTTGTTCTACCTGCTTTCTGGGCTGAGATGGGGAACCGCTGAATTTTGGAGTCGGGCGGTGACAAAATGTTCCAAACACACCCCATGCACAACTCCACCGGGGAAGGTGCCAGACAGGAGTTCTCCTGGTAGTTTTTACACTACCTTGGTAGGCAGCTGAAAGGCACCACAAAAGTTGTTCTACCTGCTTTCTGGGCTGAGATGGGGAACCGCTGAATTTTGGAGTCGGCCGGTGACAAAATGTTCCAAACACACCCCATGCACAACTCCACTAGCGAAGGTGCCAGGGACGAGCTCTGTTGGTAGTTTTTACATTGCTCCGGTAGGCATCAAAAGGACACCACAAAAGTTGTTCTACCTGCTTTCTGGGCTGAGATGGGGAATCGCTGAATTTTGGACTCGGCCGGTGACAAAATGTTCCAAACACACCCCATGCACAACTCCACCGGGGAAGGTGCCAGCCAGGAGTTCTCTTGGTAGTTTTTACACTACCTTGGTAGGCATTTGAAAGGCACCACAAAAGTTGTTCTACCTGCTTTCTGGGCTGAGATGGGGAACCGCTGAATTTTGGACTCGGCTGGTGACAAAATGTTCCAAACACACCCCCTGCACAACTCCACTAGGGAAGGTGCCAGGCAGGAGTTCTCCTGGTAGTTTTTACATTGCTCCGATAGGCATCTGAAAGACACCACAAAAGTTGTTCTACCTGCTTTCTGGGCTGAGATGGGGAACCGCTGAATTTTGGAGTCGGCTGGTAGACGAAATGTTCCAAACACACCCCATGCACAACTCCACCGGGGAAGGTGCCAGACAGGAGTTCTCTTAATAGTTTTTACACTACCTTGGTAGGCAGCTGAAAGGCACCACAAAAGTTGTTCTACCTGCTTTCTGGGCTGAGATGGGGAACCGCTGAATTTTGGAGTCGGGCGGTGACAAAATGTTCCAAACACACCCCATGCACAACTCCACTAGCGAAGGTGCCAGGGACGAGCTCTCTTGGTAGTTTTTACATTGCTCCTGTAGGCATCAAAAGGACACCACAAAAGTTGTTCTACCTGCTTTCTGGGCTGAGATGGGGAACCGCTGAATTTTGGAGTCGGCCGGTGACAAAATGTTCCAAAGACACCCCATGCACAACTCCACCGGGGAAGGTGCCAGGCAGGAGTTCTCTTGGTAGTTTTTACACTACCTTGGTAGGCATTTGAAAGGCACCACAAAAGTTGTTCTACCTGCTTTCTGAGCTGAGATGGGGAACCGCTGAATTTTTGGACTCGGCTGGTGACAAAATGTTCCGAACACACCCCATGCACAACTCCACCGGGGAAGGTGCCAGACAGGAGTTCTCCTGGTAGTTTTTACATTGCTCCGGTAGGCAGCTGAAAGACACCACAAAAGTTGTTCTACCTGCTTTCTGGGCTGAGATGGGGAACCGCTGAATTTTGGAGTCGGCCGGTGACAAAATGTTCCAAACACACCCCCTGCACAACTCCACCGGGGAAGGTGCCAGACAGGAGTTCTCTTAGTAGTTTTTACACTACCTTGGTAGGCAGCTGAAAGGCACCACAAAAGTTGTTCTACCTGCTTTCTGGGCTGAGATGGGGAACCGCTGAATTTTGGAGTCGGCCGGTGAAAAAATGTTCCAAACACACCCCATGCACAACTCCACCGGGGAAGGTGCCAGACAGGAGTTCTCCTGGTAGTTTTTACACTACCTTGGTAGGCAGCTGAAAGGCACCAAAAAAGTTGTTCTACCTGCTTTCTGGGCTGAGATGGGGAACCGCTGAATTTTGGACTCGGCTGGTGACAAAATGTTCCAAACACACCCCATGCACAACTCCACCGGGGAAGGTGCCAGACAGGAGTTCTCTTGATAGTTTTTACACTACCTTGGTAGGCATTTGAAAGGCACCACAAAAGTTGTTCTACCTGCTTTCTGGGCTGAGATGGGGAACCGCTGAATTTTCGGACTCGGCTGGTGACAAAATGTTCCAAACACACCCCATGCACAACTCCACCGGGGAAGGTGCCAGACAGGAGATCTCTTGGTAGTTTTTACATTGCTCCGGTAGGCATCTGAAAGACACCACAAAAGTTGTTCTACCTGCTTTCTGGGCTGAGATGGGGAACCGCTGAATTTTGGAGTCGGCCGGTGACAAAATGTTCCAAACACACCCCATGCACAACTCCACCGGGGAAGGTGCCAGACAGGAGTTCTCTTAATAGTTTTTACACTACCTTGGTAGGCAGCTGAAAGGCACCACAAAAGTTGTTCTACCTGCTTTCTGGGCTGAGATGGGGAACCGCTGAATTTTGGACTCGGCTGGTGACAAAATTTTAATAAATACACCCCATGCACAACTCCACTAGCGAAGGTGCCAGGGACGAGTTCTGTTGGTAGTTTTTACATTGCTCCGGTAGGCATCAAAAGGACACCACAAAAGTTGTTCTACCTGCTTTCTGGGCTGAGATGGGGAACCGCTGAATTTTGGAGTCGGCCGGTGACAAAATGTTCCAAAGACACCCCATGCACAACTCCACCGGGGAAGGTGCCAGGCAGGAGTTCTCTTGGTAGTTTTTACACTACCTTGGTAGGCATTTGAAAGGCACCACAAAAGTTGTTCTACCTGCTTTCTGAGCTGAGATGGGGAACCGCTGAATTTTTGGACTCGGCTGGTGACAAAATGTTCCGAACACACCCCATGCACAACTCCACCGGGGAAGGTGCCAGACAGGAGTTCTCTTGGTAGTTTTTACATTGCTCCGGTAGGCATCTGAAAGACACCACAAAAGTTGTTCTACCTGCTTTCTGGGCTGAGATGGGGAACCGCTGAATTTTGGACTCGGCCGGTGACAAAATATTCCAAACACACCCCCTGCACAACTCCACCGGGGAAGGTGCCAGACAGGAGTTCTCCTGGTAGTTTTTACACTACCTTGGTAGGCAGCTGAAAGGCACCACAAAAGTTGTTCTACCTGCTTTCTGGGCTGAGATGGGGAACCGCTGAATTTTGGACTCGGCCGGTGACAAAATGTTCCAAACACACCCCATGCACAACTCCACCGGGGAAGGTGCCAGACAGGAGTTCTCTTGATAGTTTTTACACTACCTTGGTAGGCATTTGAAAGGCACCACAAAAGTTGTTCTACCTGCTTTCTGGGCTGAGATGGGGAACCGCTGAATTTTCGGACTCGGCTGGTGACAAAATGTTCCAAACAGACCCCATGCACAACTCCACCGGGGAAGGTGCCAGGCAGGAGTTCTCCTGGTAGTTTTTACATTGCTCCGGTAGGCAGCTGAAAGACACCACAAAAGTTGTTCTACCTGCTTTCTGGGCTGAGATGGGGAACCGCTGAATTTTGGAGTCGGCCGGTGACAAAATGTTCCAAACACACCCCATGCACAACTCCACCGGGGAAGGTGCCAGACAGGAGTTCTCTTAATAGTTTTTACACTACCTTGGTAGGCAGCTGAAAGGCACCACAAAAGTTGTTCTACCTGCTTTCTGGGCTGAGATGGGGAACCGCTGAATTTTGGACTCGGCTGGTGACAAAATTTTAATAAATACACCCCATGCACAACTCCACTAGCGAAGGTGCCAGGGACGAGTTCTGTTGGTAGTTTTTACATTGCTCCGGTAGGCATCAAAAGGACACCACAAAAGTTGTTCTACCTGCTTTCTGGGCTGAGATGGGGAACCGCTGAATTTTGGAGTCGGCCGGTGACAAAATGTTCCAAAGACACCCCATGCACAACTCCACCGGGGAAGGTGCCAGGCAGGAGTTCTCTTGGTAGTTTTTACACTACCTTGGTAGGCATTTGAAAGGCACCACAAAAGTTGTTCTACCTGCTTTCTGAGCTGAGATGGGGAACCGCTGAATTTTTGGACTCGGCTGGTGACAAAATGTTCCGAACACACCCCATGCACAACTCCACCGGGGAAGGTGCCAGACAGGAGTTCTCTTGGTAGTTTTTACATTGCTCCGGTAGGCATCTGAAAGACACCACAAAAGTTGTTCTACCTGCTTTCTGGGCTGAGATGGGGAACCGCTGAATTTTGGACTCGGCCGGTGACAAAATATTCCAAACACACCCCCTGCACAACTCCACCGGGGAAGGTGCCAGACAGGAGTTCTCTTAGTAGTTTTTACACTACCTTGGTAGGCAGCTGAAAGGCACCACAAAAGTTGTTCTACCTGCTTTCTGGGCTGAGATGGGGAACCGCTGAATTTTGGAGTCGGCCGGTGACAAAATGTTCCAAACACACCCCATGCACAACTCCACCGGGGAAGGTGCCAGACAGGAGTTCTCCTGGTAGTTTTTACACTACCTTGGTAGGCAGCTGAAAGGCACCACAAAAGTTGTTCTACCTGCTTTCTGGGCTGAGATGGGGAACCGCTGAATTTTGGACTCGGCTGGTGACAAAATGTTCCAAACACACCCCATGCACAACTCCACCGGGGAAGGTGCCAGACAGGAGTTCTCCTGGTAGTTTTTACACTACCTTGGTAGGCAGCTGAAAGGCACCACAAAAGTTGTTCTACCTGCTTTCTGGGCTGAGATGGGGAACCGCTGAATTTTTGGACTCGGCTGGTGACAAAATGTTCCAAACACACCCCATGCACAACTCCACCGGGGAAGGTGCCAGACAGGAGTTCTCTTGGTAGTTTTTACATTGCTCCGGTAGGCATCTGAAAGACACCACAAAAGTTGTTCTACCTGCTTTCTGGGCTGAGATGGGGAACCGCTGAATTTTGGAGTCGGCCGGTGACAAAATGTTCCAAACACACCCCATGCACAACTCCACCGGGGAAGGTGCCAGACAGGAGTTCTCTTAGTAGTTTTTACACTACCTTGGTAGGCAGCTGAAAGGCACCACAAAAGTTGTTCTACCTGCTTTCTGGGCTGAGATGGGGAACCGCTGAATTTTGGACTCGGCTGGTGACAAAATTTTAATAAATACACCCCATGCACAACTCCACTAGCGAAGGTGCCAGGGACGAGTTCTGTTGGTAGTTTTTACATTGCTCCGGTAGGCATCAAAAGGACACCACAAAAGTTGTTCTACCTGCTTTCTGGGCTGAGATGGGGAACCGCTGAATTTTGGACTCGGCCGGTGACAAAATGTTCCAAACACACCCCATGCACAACTCCACCGGGGAAGGTGCCAGACAGGAGTTCTCTGAATAGTTTTTACACTACCTTGGTAGGCAGCTGAAAGGCACCACAAAAGTTGTTCTACCTGCTTTCTGGGCTGAGATGGGGAACAGCTGAATTTTGGACTCGGCTGGTGACAAAATGTTCCAAACACACCCCATGCACAACTCCACCGGGGAAGGTGCCAGGCAGGAGTTCTCCTGGTAGTTTTTACATTGCTCCGGTAGGCATCTGAAAGAAACCACAAAAGTTGTTCTACCTGCTTTCTGGGCTGAGATGGGGAACCGCTGAATTTTGGACTCGGCTGGTGACAAAATGTTCCGAACACACCCCATGCACAACTCCACCGGGGAATGTGCCAGACAGGAGTTCTCCTGGTAGTTTTTACACTACCTTGGTAGGCAGCTGAAAGGCACCACAAAAGTTGTTCTACCTGCTTTCTGGGCTGAGATGGGGAACCGCTGAATTTTGGAGTCGGCCGGTGACAAAATTTTAATAAATACACCCCATGCACAACTCCACTAGCGAAGGTGCCAGGGACGAGTTCTGTTGGTAGTTTTTACATTGCTCCGGTAGGCATCAAAAGGACACCACAAAAGTTGTTCTACCTGCTTTCTGGGCTGAGATGGGGAACCGCTGAATTTTGGAGTCGGCCGGTGACAAAATGTTCCAAACACACCCCATGCACAACTCCACCGGGGAAGGTGCCAGGCAGGAGTTCTCTTGGTAGTTTTTACACTACCTTGGCAGGCATTTGAAAGGCACCACAAAAGTTGTTCTACCTGCTTTCTGGGCTGAGATGGGGAACCGCTGAATTTTTGGACTCGGCTGGTGACAAAATGTTCCGAACACACCCCATGCACAACTCCACCGGGGAAGGTGCCAGACAGGAGTTCTCCTGGTAGTTTTTACATTGCTCGTGTAGGCATCTGAAAGACACCACAAAAGTTGTTCTACCTGCTTTCTGGGCTGAGATGGGGAACCGCTGAATTTTGGAGTCGGCCGGTGACAAAATGTTCCAAACACACCCCATGCACAACTCCACCGGGGAAGGTGCCAGACAAGAGTTCTCCTGGTAGTTTTTACACTACCTTGGTAGGCAGCTGAAAGGCACCACAAAAGTTGTTCTACCTGCTTTCTGGGCTGAGATGGGGAACCGCTGAATTTTGGACTCGGCTGGTGACAAAATTTTAATAAATACACCCCATGCACAACTCCACTAGCGAAGGTGCCAGGGACGAGTTCTGTTGGTAGTTTTTACATTGCTCCGGTAGGCATCAAAAGGACACCACAAAAGTTGTTCTACCTGCTTTCTGGGCTGAGATGGGGAACCGCTGAATTTTGGAGTCGGCCGGTGACAAAATGTTCCAAAGACACCCCATGCACAACTCCACCGGGGAAGGTGCCAGGCAGGAGTTCTCTTGGTAGTTTTTACACTACCTTGGTAGGCATTTGAAAGGCACCACAAAAGTTGTTCTACCTGCTTTCTGAGCTGAGATGGGGAACCGCTGAATTTTTGGACTCGGCTGGTGACAAAATGTTCCGAACACACCCCATGCACAACTCCACCGGGGAAGGTGCCAGACAGGAGTTCTCTTGGTAGTTTTTACATTGCTCCGGTAGGCATCTGAAAGACACCACAAAAGTTGTTCTACCTGCTTTCTGGGCTGAGATGGGGAACCGCTGAATTTTGGACTCGGCCGGTGACAAAATATTCCAAACACACCCCCTGCACAACTCCACCGGGGAAGGTGCCAGACAGGAGTTCTCCTGGTAGTTTTTACACTACCTTGGTAGGCAGCTGAAAGGCACCACAAAAGTTGTTCTACCTGCTTTCTGGGCTGAGATGGGGAACCGCTGAATTTTGGACTCGGCCGGTGACAAAATGTTCCAAACACACCCCATGCACAACTCCACCGGGGAAGGTGCCAGACAGGAGTTCTCTTGATAGTTTTTACACTACCTTGGTAGGCATTTGAAAGGCACCACAAAAGTTGTTCTACCTGCTTTCTGGGCTGAGATGGGGAACCGCTGAATTTTCGGACTCGGCTGGTGACAAAATGTTCCAAACAGACCCCATGCACAACTCCACCGGGGAAGGTGCCAGGCAGGAGTTCTCCTGGTAGTTTTTACATTGCTCCGGTAGGCAGCTGAAAGACACCACAAAAGTTGTTCTACCTGCTTTCTGGGCTGAGATGGGGAACCGCTGAATTTTGGAGTCGGCCGGTGACAAAATGTTCCAAACACACCCCATGCACAACTCCACCGGGGAAGGTGCCAGACAGGAGTTCTCTTAATAGTTTTTACACTACCTTGGTAGGCAGCTGAAAGGCACCACAAAAGTTGTTCTACCTGCTTTCTGGGCTGAGATGGGGAACCGCTGAATTTTGGACTCGGCTGGTGACAAAATTTTAATAAATACACCCCATGCACAACTCCACTAGCGAAGGTGCCAGGGACGAGTTCTGTTGGTAGTTTTTACATTGCTCCGGTAGGCATCAAAAGGACACCACAAAAGTTGTTCTACCTGCTTTCTGGGCTGAGATGGGGAACCGCTGAATTTTGGAGTCGGCCGGTGACAAAATGTTCCAAAGACACCCCATGCACAACTCCACCGGGGAAGGTGCCAGGCAGGAGTTCTCTTGGTAGTTTTTACACTACCTTGGTAGGCATTTGAAAGGCACCACAAAAGTTGTTCTACCTGCTTTCTGAGCTGAGATGGGGAACCGCTGAATTTTTGGACTCGGCTGGTGACAAAATGTTCCGAACACACCCCATGCACAACTCCACCGGGGAAGGTGCCAGACAGGAGTTCTCTTGGTAGTTTTTACATTGCTCCGGTAGGCATCTGAAAGACACCACAAAAGTTGTTCTACCTGCTTTCTGGGCTGAGATGGGGAACCGCTGAATTTTGGACTCGGCCGGTGACAAAATATTCCAAACACACCCCCTGCACAACTCCACCGGGGAAGGTGCCAGACAGGAGTTCTCTTAGTAGTTTTTACACTACCTTGGTAGGCAGCTGAAAGGCACCACAAAAGTTGTTCTACCTGCTTTCTGGGCTGAGATGGGGAACCGCTGAATTTTGGAGTCGGCCGGTGACAAAATGTTCCAAACACACCCCATGCACAACTCCACCGGGGAAGGTGCCAGACAGGAGTTCTCCTGGTAGTTTTTACACTACCTTGGTAGGCAGCTGAAAGGCACCACAAAAGTTGTTCTACCTGCTTTCTGGGCTGAGATGGGGAACCGCTGAATTTTGGACTCGGCTGGTGACAAAATGTTCCAAACACACCCCATGCACAACTCCACCGGGGAAGGTGCCAGACAGGAGTTCTCCTGGTAGTTTTTACACTACCTTGGTAGGCAGCTGAAAGGCACCACAAAAGTTGTTCTACCTGCTTTCTGGGCTGAGATGGGGAACCGCTGAATTTTTGGACTCGGCTGGTGACAAAATGTTCCAAACACACCCCATGCACAACTCCACCGGGGAAGGTGCCAGACAGGAGTTCTCTTGGTAGTTTTTACATTGCTCCGGTAGGCATCTGAAAGACACCACAAAAGTTGTTCTACCTGCTTTCTGGGCTGAGATGGGGAACCGCTGAATTTTGGAGTCGGCCGGTGACAAAATGTTCCAAACACACCCCATGCACAACTCCACCGGGGAAGGTGCCAGACAGGAGTTCTCTTAGTAGTTTTTACACTACCTTGGTAGGCAGCTGAAAGGCACCACAAAAGTTGTTCTACCTGCTTTCTGGGCTGAGATGGGGAACCGCTGAATTTTGGACTCGGCTGGTGACAAAATTTTAATAAATACACCCCATGCACAACTCCACTAGCGAAGGTGCCAGGGACGAGTTCTGTTGGTAGTTTTTACATTGCTCCGGTAGGCATCAAAAGGACACCACAAAAGTTGTTCTACCTGCTTTCTGGGCTGAGATGGGGAACCGCTGAATTTTGGAGTCGGCCGGTGACAAAATGTTCCAAACACACCCCATGCACAACTCCACCGGGGAAGGTGCCAGACAGGAGTTCTCTGAATAGTTTTTACACTACCTTGGTAGGCAGCTGAAAGGCACCACAAAAGTTGTTCTACCTGCTTTCTGGGCTGAGATGGGGAACAGCTGAATTTTGGACTCGGCTGGTGACAAAATGTTCCAAACACACCCCATGCACAACTCCACCGGGGAAGGTGCCAGGCAGGAGTTCTCCTGGTAGTTTTTACATTGCTCCGGTAGGCATCTGAAAGAAACCACAAAAGTTGTTCTACCTGCTTTCTGGGCTGAGATGGGGAACCGCTGAATTTTGGACTCGGCTGGTGACAAAATGTTCCAAACACACCCCATGCACAACTCCACCGGGGAATGTGCCAGACAGGAGTTCTCCTGGTAGTTTTTACACTACCTTGGTAGGCAGCTGAAAGGCACCACAAAAGTTGTTCTACCTGCTTTCTGGGCTGAGATGGGGAACCGCTGAATTTTGGAGTCGGCCGGTGACAAAATTTTAATAAATACACCCCATGCACAACTCCACTAGCGAAGGTGCCAGGGACGAGTTCTGTTGGTAGTTTTTACATTGCTCCGGTAGGCATCAAAAGGACACCACAAAAGTTGTTCTACCTGCTTTCTGGGCTGAGATGGGGAACCGCTGAATTTTGGAGTCGGCCGGTGACAAAATGTTCCAAACACACCCCATGCACAACTCCACCGGGGAAGGTGCCAGGCAGGAGTTCTCTTGGTAGTTTTTACACTACCTTGGCAGGCATTTGAAAGGCACCACAAAAGTTGTTCTACCTGCTTTCTGGGCTGAGATGGGGAACCGCTGAATTTTTGGACTCGGCTGGTGACAAAATGTTCCGAACACACCCCATGCACAACTCCACCGGGGAAGGTGCCAGACAGGAGTTCTCCTGGTAGTTTTTACATTGCTCGTGTAGGCATCTGAAAGACACCACAAAAGTTGTTCTACCTGCTTTCTGGGCTGAGATGGGGAACCGCTGAATTTTGGACTCGGCCGGTGACAAAATGTTCCAAACACACCCCATGCACAACTCCACCGGGGAAGGTGCCAGACAGGAGTTCTCTGAATAGTTTTTACACTACCTTGGTAGGCATCTGAAAGGCACCACAAAAGCTGTTCTACCTGCTTTCCGGGCTGAGATGGGGAACAGATGAATTTTGGACTCGGCTGGTGACAAAATGTTCCAAACACACCCCATGCACAACTCCACCGGGGAAGGTGCCAGGCAGGAGTTCTCCTGGTAGTTTTTACATTGCTCCGGTAGGCATCTGAAAGAAACCACAAAAGTTGTTCTACCTGCTTTCTGGGCTGAGATGGGGAACCGCTGAATTTTGGACTCGGCTGGTGACAAAATGTTCCAAACACACCCCATGCACAACTCCACCGGGGAATGTGCCAGACAGGAGTTCTCCTGGTAGTTTTTACACTACCTTGGTAGGCAGCTGAAAGGCACCACAAAAGTTGTTCTACCTGCTTTCTGGGCTGAGATGGGGAACCGCTGAATTTTGGAGTCGGCCGGTGACAAAATTTTAATAAATACACCCCATGCACAACTCCACTAGCGAAGGTGCCAGGGACGAGTTCTGTTGGTAGTTTTTACATTGCTCCGGTAGGCATCAAAAGGACACCACAAAAGTTGTTCTACCTGCTTTCTGGGCTGAGATGGGGAACCGCTGAATTTTGGAGTCGGCCGGTGACAAAATGTTCCAAACACACCCCATGCACAACTCCACCGGGGAAGGTGCCAGGCAGGAGTTCTCTTGGTAGTTTTTACACTACCTTGGCAGGCATTTGAAAGGCACCACAAAAGTTGTTCTACCTGCTTTCTGGGCTGAGATGGGGAACCGCTGAATTTTTGGACTCGGCTGGTGACAAAATGTTCCGAACACACCCCATGCACAACTCCACCGGGGAAGGTGCCAGACAGGAGTTCTCCTGGTAGTTTTTACATTGCTCGTGTAGGCATCTGAAAGACACCACAAAAGTTGTTCTACCTGCTTTCTGGGCTGAGATGGGGAACCGCTGAATTTTGGAGTCGGCCGGTGACAAAATGTTCCAAACACACCCCATGCACAACTCCACTAGCGAAGGTGCCAGGCAGGAGTTCTCCTGGTAGTTTTTACACTACCTTGGTAGGCAGCTGAAAGGCACCACAAAAGTTGTTCTACCTGCTTTCTGGGCTGAGATGGGGAACGGCTGAATTTTGGACTCGGCTGGTGACAAAATTTTAATAAATACACCCCATGCACAACTCCACTAGCGAAGGTGCCAGGGACGAGTTCTGTTGGTAGTTTTTACATTGCTCCGGTAGGCATCAAAAGGACACCACAAAAGTTGTTCTACCTGCTTTCTGGGCTGAGATGGGGAACCGCTGAATTTTGGAGTCGGCTGGTGACAAAATGTTCCAAACACACCCCATGCACAACTCCACCGGGGAAGGTGCCAGACAGGAGTTCTCCTGGTAGTTTTTACATTGCTCCGGTAGGCATCTGAAAGACACCACAAAAGTTGTTCTATCTGCTTTCTGGGCTGAGATGGGGAACCGCTGAATTTTGGAGTCGGGCGGTGACAAAATGTTCCAAACACACCCCATGCACAACTCCACCGGGGAAGGTGCCAGACAGGAGTTCTCCTGGTAGTTTTTACATTGCTCCGGTAGGCATCTGAAAGACACCACAAAAGTTGTTCTACCTGCTTTCTGGGCTGAGATGGGGAACCGCTGAATTTTGGAGTCGGGCGGTGACAAAATGTTCCAAACACACCCCATGCACAACTCCACTAGCGAAGGTGCCAGGGACGAGCTCTGTTGGTAGTTTTTACATTGCTCCGGTAGGCATCAAAAGGACACCACAAAAGTTGTTCTACCTGCTTTCTGGGCTGAGATGGGGAACCGCTGAATTTTGGACTCGGCCGGTGACAAAATGTTCCAAACACACCCCATGCACAACTCCACCGGGGAAGGTGCCAGGCAGGAGTTCTCTTGGTAGTTTTTACACTACCTTGGTAGGCATCTGAAAGACACCACAAAAGTTGTTCTACCTGCTTTCTGGGCTGAGATGGGGAACCGCTGAATTTTGGAGTCGGCCAGTGACAAAATGTTCCAAACACACCCCATGCACAACTCCACCGGGGAAGGTGCCAGACAGGAGTTCTCCTGGTAGTTTTTACATTGCTCCGGTAGGCATCTGAAAGACACCACAAAAGTTGTTCTACCTGCTTTCTGGGCTGAGATGGGGAACCGCTGAATTTTGGAGTCGGGCGGTGACAAAATGTTCCAAACACACCCCATGCACAACGCCACCGGGGAAGGTGCCAGACAGGAGTTCTCTTAGTAGTTTTTACACTACCTTGGTAGGCAGCTGAAAGGCACCACAAAAGTTGTTCTACCTGCTTTCTGGGCTGAGACGGGGAACCGCTGAATTTTGGAGTCGGCCGGTGACAAAATGTTCCAAACACACCCCCTGCACAACTCCACCGGGGAAGGTGCCAGACAGGAGTTCTCCTGGTAGTTTTTACACTACCTTGGTAGGCAGCTGAAAGGCACCACAAAAGTTGTTCTACCTGCTTTCTGGGCTGAGATGGGGAACCGCTGAATTTTGGAGTCGGCCGGTGACAAAATGTTCCAAACACACCCCATGCACAACTCCACTAGCGAAGGTGCCAGGGACGAGCT
This sequence comes from Falco biarmicus, assembly GCF_023638135.1. Lineage (NCBI taxonomy): Eukaryota > Metazoa > Chordata > Aves > Falconiformes > Falconidae > Falco > Falco biarmicus. Next base: position 51,355 of record NW_026612008.1, on the reverse strand, counting down.
CTGTTGGTAGTTTTTACATTGCTCCGGTAGGCATCAAAAGGACACCACAAAAGTTGTTCTACCTGCTTTCTGGGCTGAGATGGGGAATCGCTGAATTTTGGAGTCGGCCGGTGACAAAATGTTCCAAAGACACCCCATGCACAACTCCACCGGGGAAGGTGCCAGGCAGGAGTTCTCTTGGTAGTTTTTACACTACCTTGGTAGGCATTTGAAAGGCACCACAAAAGTTGTTCTACCTGCTTTCTGAGCTGAGATGGGGAACCGCTGAATTTTTGGACTCGGCTGGTGACAAAATGTTCCGAACACACCCCATGCACAACTCCACCGGGGAAGGTGCCAGACAGGAGTTCTCCTGGTAGTTTTTACATTGCTCCGGTAGGCATCTGAAAGACACCACAAAAGTTGTTCTACCTGCTTTCTGGGCTGAGATGGGGAACCGCTGAATTTTGGACTCGGCCGGTGACAAAATGTTCCGAACACACCCCATGCACAACTCCACCGGGGAAGGTGCCAGACAGGAGTACTCTTAATAGTTTTTACACTACCTTGGTAGGCAGCTGAAAGGCACCACAAAAGTTGTTCTACCTGCTTTCTGGGCTGAGATGGGGAACCGCTGAATTTTGGACTCGGCTGGTTACAAAATTTTAATAAATACACCCCATGCACAACTCCACCGGGGAAGGTGCCAGGCAGGAGTTCTCCTGGTAGTTTTTACATTGCTCCGGTAGGCATCAAAAGGACACCACAAAAGTTGTTCTACCTGCTTTCTGGGCTGAGATGGGGAACCGCTGAATTTTGGAGTCGGCCGGTGACAAAATGTTCCAAACACACCCCATGCACAACTCCACCGGGGAAGGTGCCAGGCAGGAGTTCTCTGAATAGTTTTTACACTACCTTGGTAGGCATTTGAAAGGCACCACAAAAGTTGTTCTACCTGCTTTCTGGGCTGAGATGGGGAACCGCTGAATTTTTGGACTCGGCTGGTGACAAAATGTTCCGAACACACCCCATGCACAACTCCACCGGGGAAGGTGCCAGACAAGAGTTCTCCTGGTAGTTTTTACATTGCTCCGGTAGGCATCTGAAAGACACCACAAAAGTTGTTCTACCTGCTTTCTGGGCTGAGATGGGGAACCGCTGAATTTTGGAGTCGGGCGGTGACAAAATGTTCCAAACACACCCCATGCACAACTCCACCGGGGAAGGTGCCAGGCAGGAGTTCTCCTGGTAGTTTTTACACTACCTTGGTAGGCAGCTGAAAGGCACCACAAAAGTTGTTCTACCTGCTTTCTGGGCTGAGATGGGGAACAGCTGAATTTTGGACTCGGCTGGTGACAACATTTTAATAAATACACCCCATGCACAACTCCACTAGCGAAGGTGCCAGGGAGGAGTTCTGTTGGTAGTTTTTACATTGCTCCGGTAGGCATCAAAAGGACACCACAAAAGTTGTTCTACCTGCTTTCTGGGCTGAGATGGGGAACCGCTGAATTTTGGAGTCGGCCGGTGACAAAATGTTCCAAACACACCCCATGCACAACTCCACCGGGGAAGGTGCCAGACAGGAGGTCTCTTAATAGTTTTTACACTACCTTGGTAGGCAGCTGAAAGGCACCACAAAAGTTGTTCTACCTGCTTTCTGGGCTGAGATGGGGAACCGCTGAATTTTGGAGTCGGCCGGTGACAAAATGTTCCAAACACACCCCATGCACAACTCCACCGGGGAAGGTGCCAGACAGGAGTTCTCTTAATAGTTTTTACACTACCTTGGTAGGCATCTGAAAGACACCACAAAAGTTGTTCTACCTGCTTTCTGGGCTGAGATGGGGAACAGCTGAATTTTGGAGTCGGCCGGTGACAAAATGTTCCAAACACACCCCATGCACAACTCCACCGGGGAAGGTGCCAGACAGGAGTTCTCCTGGTAGTTTTTACACTACCTTGGTAGGCAGCTGAAAGGCACCAAAAAAGTTGTTCTACCTGCTTTCTGGGCTGAGATGGGGAACCGCTGAATTTTGGACTCGGCTGGTGACAAAATGTTCCAAACACACCCCATGCACAACTCCACCGGGGAAGGTGCCAGACAGGAGTTCTCTTGATAGTTTTTACACTACCTTGGTAGGCAGCTGAAAGGCACCACAAAAGTTGTTCTACCTGCTTTCTGGGCTGAGATGGGGAACCGCTGAATTTTGGAGTCGGCTGGTGACAAAGTGTTCCAAACACACCCCATGCACAACTCCACCGGGGAAGGTGCCAGGCAGGAGTTCTCCTGGTAGTTTTTACATTGCTCCGGTAGGCATCTGAAAGACACCACAAAAGTTGTTCTACCTGCTTTCTGGGCTGAGATGGGGAACCGCTGAATTTTGGAGTCGGCCGGTGACAAAATGTTCCAAACACACCCCATGCACAACTCCACCGGGGAAGGTGCCAGGCAGGAGTTCTCCTGGTAGTTTTTACACTACCTTGGTAGGCATCTGAAAGGCACCACAAAAGTTGTTCTACCTGCTTTCTGGGCTGAGATGGGGAACAGCTGAATTTTGGACTCGGCTGGTGACAACATTTTAATAAATACACCCCATGCACAACTCCACTAGCGAAGGTGCCAGGAACGAATTCTGTTGGTAGTTTTTACATTGCTCCGGTAGGCATCAAAAAGACACTACAAAAGTTGTTCTACCTGCTTTCTGGGCTGAGATGGGGAACTGCTGAATTTTGTACTCGGCCGGTGACAAAATGTTCCAAACACACCCCATGCACAACTCCACCGGGGAAGGTGCCAGACAGGAGTTCTCCTGGTAGTTTTTACACTACCTTGGTAGGCAGCTGAAAGGCACCAAAAAAGTTGTTCTACCTGCTTTCTGGGCTGAGATGGGGAACCGCTGAATTTTGGACTCGGCTGGTGACAAAATATTCCGAACACACCCCATGCACAACTCCACCGGGGAAGGTGCCAGACAGGAGTTCTCTTGATAGTTTTTACACTACCTTGGTAGGCAGCTGAAAGGCACCACAAAAGTTGTTCTACCTGCTTTCTGGGCTGAGATGGGGAACCGCTGAATTTTTGGAGTCGGCTGGTGACAAAATGTTCCAAACACACCCCATGCACAACTCCACCGGGGAAGGTGCCAGGCAGGAGTTCTCCTGGTAGTTTTTACATTGCTCCTGTAGGCATCTGAAAGACACCACAAAAGTTGTTCTACCTGCTTTCTGGGCTGAGATGGGGAACCGCTGAATTTTGGAGTCGGCCGGTGACAAAATGTTCCAAACACACCCCCTGCACAACTCCACCGGGGAAGGTGCCAGGCAGGAGTTCTCCTGGTAGTTTTTACACTACCTTGGTAGGCAGCTGAAAGGCACCACAAAAGTTGTTCTACCTGCTTTCTGGGCTGAGATGGGGAACAGCTGAATTTTGGACTCGGCTGGTGACAACATTTTAATAAATACACCCCATGCACAACTCCACTAGCGAAGGTGCCAGGGACGAGTTCTGTTGGTAGTTTTTACATTGCTCCGGTAGGCATCAAAAGGACACCACAAAAGTTGTTCTACCTGCTTTCTGGGCTGAGATGGGGAACCGCTGAATTTTTGGACTCGGCTGGTGACAAAATGTTCCAAACACACCCCATGCACAACTCCACCGGGGAAGGTGCCAGACAAGAGTTCTCCTGGTAGTTTTTACATTGCTCCGGTAGGCATCTGAAAGACACCACAAAAGTTGTTCTACCTGCTTTCTGGGCTGAGATGGGGAACCGCTGAATTTTGGAGTCGGCTGGTGACAAAATGTTCCAAACACACCCCATGCACAACTCCACTAGGGAAGGTGCCAGACAAGAGTTCTCCTGGTAGTTTTTACACTACCTTGGTAGGCAGCTGAAAGGCACCACAAAAGTTGTTCTACCTGCTTTCTGGGCTGAGATGGGGAACAGCTGAATTTTGGACTCGGCTGGTGACAAAATTTTAATAAATACACCCCATGCACAACTCCACTAGCGAAGGTGCCAGGAACGAATTCTGTTGGTAGTTTTTACATTGCTCCGGTAGGCATCAAAAGGACACCACAAAAGTTGTTCTACCTGCTTTCTGGGCTGAGATGGGGAACCGCTGAATTTTGGAGTCGGCCGGTGACAAAATGTTCCAAACACACCCCCTGCACAACTCCACCGGGGAAGGTGTCAGACAGGAGTTCTCTTAGTAGTTTTTACACTACCTTGGTAGGCAGCTGAAAGGCACCACAAAAGTTGTTCTACCTGCTTTCTGGGCTGAGATGGGGAACAGCTGAATTTTGGAGTCGGCCGGTGACAAAATGTTCCAAAACACACCCCCTGCACAACTCCACCGGGGAAGGTGCCAGACAGGAGTTCTCCTGGTAGTTTTTACATTGCTCCGGTAGGCATCTGAAAGACACCACAAAAGTTGTTCTACCTGCTTTCTGGGCTGAGATGGGGAACCGCTGAATTTTGGAGTCGGCTGGTGACAAAATGTTCCAAACACACCCCATGCACAACTCCACCGGGGAAGGTGCCAGACAGGAGTTCTCCTGGTAGTTTTTACATTGCTCCGGTAGGCATCTGAAAGACACCACAAAAGTTGTTCTACCTGCTTTCTGGGCTGAGATGGGGAACCGCTGAATTTTGGAGTCGGCCGGTGACAAAATGTTCCAAACACACCCCATGCACAACTCCACCGGGGAAGGTGCCAGGCAGGAGTTCTCCTGGTAGTTTTTACATTGCTCCGGTAGGCATCTGAAAGACACCACAAAAGTTGTTCTACCTGCTTTCTGGGCTGAGATGGGGAACCGTTGAATTTTGGAGTCGGCCGGTGACAAAATGTTCCAAACACACCCCATGCACAACTCCACCGGGGAAGGTGCCAGACAGGAGTTCTCTGAATAGTTTTTACACTACCTTGGTAGGCAGCTGAAAGGCACCACAAAAGTTGTTCTACCTGCTTTCTGGGCTGAGATGGGGAACCGCTGAATTTTGGAGTCGGCTGGTGACGAAATGTTCCAAACACACCCCATGCACAACTCCACCGGGGAAGGTGCCAGACAGGAGTTCTCCTGGTAGTTTTTACACTACCTTGGTAGGCAGCTGAAAGGCACCACAAAAGTTGTTCTACCTGCTTTCTGGGCTGAGATGGGGAACAGCTGAATTTTGGACTCGGCTGGTGACAAAATTTCAATAAATACACCCCATGCACAACTCCACTAGCGAAGGTGCCAGGGACGAGTTCTATTGGTAGTTTTTACATTGCTCCGGTAGGCATCAAAAGGACACCACAAAAGTTGTTCTACCTGCTTTCTGGGCTGAGATGGGGAACAGCTGAATTTTGGAGTCGGCCGGTGACAAATATGTTCCAAACACACCCCATGCACAACTCCACCGGGGAAGGTGCCAGACAAGAGTTCTCTTGATAGTTTTTACACTACCTTGGTAGGCAGCTGAAAGGCACCACAAAAGTTGTTCTACCTGCTTTCTGGGCTGAGATGGGGAACAGCTGAATTTTGGAGTCGGCTGGTGACAAAATTTTAATAAATACACCCCATGCACAACTCCACTAGCGAAGGTGCCAGGAACGAATTCTGTTGGTAGTTTTTACATTGCTCCGGTAGGCATCAAAAAGACACTACAAAAGTTGTTCTTCCTGCTTTCTGGGCTGAGATGGGGAACCGCTGAATTTTGGAGTCGGCCGGTGACAAAATGTTCCAAAGACACCCCATGCACAACTCCACCGGGGAAGGTGCCAGGCAGGAGTTCTCTGAATAGTTTTTACACTACCTTGGTAGGCATTTGAAAGGCACCACAAAAGTTGTTCTACCTGCTTTCTGGGCTGAGATGGGGAACCGCTGAATTTTTGGACTCGGCTGGTGACAAAATGTTCCGAACACACCCCATGCACAACTCCACCGGGGAAGGTGCCAGACGGGAGTTCTCCTGGTAGTTTTTACATTGCTCCGGTAGGCATCTGAAAGACACCACAAAAGTTGTTCTACCTGCTTTCTGGGCTGAGATGGGGAAACGCTGAATTTTGGAGTCGGCTGGTGACAAAATGTTCCAAACACACCCCATGCACAACTCCACCGGGGAAGGTGCCAGACAGGAGTTCTCCTGGTAGTTTTTACACTACCTTGGTAGGCAGCTGAAAGGCACCACAAAAGTTGTTCTACCTGCTTTCTGGGCTGAGATGGGGAACAGCTGAATTTTGGACTCGGCTGGTGACAACATTTTAATAAATACACCCCATGCACAACTCCACTAGCGAAGGTGCCAGGGAGGAGTTCTGTTGGTAGTTTTTACATTGCTCCGGTAGGCATCAAAAGGACACCACAAAAGTTGTTCTACCTGCTTTCTGGGCTGAGATGGGGAACCGCTGAATTTTGGAGTCGGCCGGTGACAAAATGTTCCAAACACACCCCCTGCACAACTCCACCGGGGAAGGTGCCAGACAGGAGGTCTCTTAATAGTTTTTACACTACCTTGGTAGGCAGCTGAAAGGCACCACAAAAGTTGTTCTACCTGCTTTCTGGGCTGAGATGGGGAACCGCTGAATTTTTGGACTCGGCTGGTGACAAAATGTTCCGAACACACCCCATGCACAACTCCACCGGGGAAGGTGCCAGACAAGAGTTCTCCTGGTAGTTTTTACATTGCCTCGGGTAGGCATCTGAAAGACACCACAAAAGTTGTTCTACCTGCTTTCTGGGCTGAGATGGGGAACCGCTGAATTTTGGAGTCGGCTGGTGACAATATGTTCCAAACACACCCCATGCACAACTCCACCGGGGAAGGTGCCAGGCAGGAGTTCTCCTGGTAGTTTGTACACTACCTTGGTAGGCAGCTGAAAGGCACCACAAAATTTGTTCTACCTGCTTTCTGGGCTGAGATGGGGAACAGCAGAATTTTGGACTCGGCTGGTGACAAAATTTTAATAAATACACCCCATGCACAACTCCACTAGCGAAGGTGCCAGGAACGAATTCTGTTGGTAGTTTTTACATTGCTCCGGTAGGCATCAAAAGGACACCACAAAAGTTGTTCTTCCTGCTTTCTGGGCTGAGATGGGGAACCGCTGAATTTTGGAGTCGGCCGGTGACAAAATGTTCCAAAGACACCCCATGCACAACTCCACCGGGGAAGGTGCCAGACAGGAGTTCTCTGAATAGTTTTTACACTAACTTGGTAGACAGCTGAAAGGCACCACAAAAGTTGTTCCACCTGCTTTCTGGGCTGAGATGAGGAACCGCTGAATTTTGGAGTCGGCCGGTGACGAAATGTTCCAAACACACCCCATGCACAACTCCACCGGGGAAGGTGCCAGACAGGAGTTCTCCTGATAGTTTTTACACTACCTTGGTAGGCAGCTGAAAGGCACCACAAAAGTTGTTCTACCTGCTTTCTGGGCTGAGATGGGGAACAGCTGAATTTTGGAGTCGGCTGGTGACAAAATTTTAATAAATACACCCCATGCACAACTCCACTAGCGAAGGTGCCAGGACGAGTTCTGTTGGTAGTTTTTACATTGCTCCGGTAGGCATCAAAAGGACACCACAAAAGTTGTTCTACCTGCTTTCTGGGCTGAGATGGGGAACCGCTGAATTTTGGAGTCGGCCGGTGACAAAATGTTCCAAACACACCCCCTGCACAACTCCACCGGGGAAGGTGCCAGACAGGAGTTCTCTTAGTAGTTTTTACACTACCTTGGTAGGCAGCTGAAAGGCACCACAAAAGTTGTTCTACCTGCTTTCTGGGCTGAGATGGGGAACCGCTGAATTTTGGACTCGGCCGGTGACAAAATGTTCCAAACACACCCCATGCACAACTCCACCGGGGAAGGTGCCAGACAAGAGTTCTCCTGGTAGTTTTTACACTACCTTGGTAGGCAGCTGAAAGGCACCACAAAAGTTGTTCTACCTGCTTTCTGGGCTGAGATGGGGAACCGCTGAATTTTGGAGTCGGCTGGTGACAAAATGTTCCAAACACACCCCATGCACAACTCCACCGGGGAAGGTGCCAGACAGGAGTTCTCCTGGTAGTTTTTACATTGCTCCGGTAGGCATCTGAAAGACACCACAAAAGTTGTTCTACCTGCTTTCTGGGCTGAGATGGGGAACCGCTGAATTTTGGAGTCGGCCGGTGACAAAATGTTCCAAACACACCCCATGCACAACTCCACCGGGGAAGGTGCCAGGCAGGAGTTCTCCTGGTAGTTTTACATTGCTCCGGTAGGCATCTGAAAGACACCACAAAAGTTGTTCTACCTGCTTTCTGGGCTGAGATGGGGAACCGTTGAATTTTGGAGTCGGCCGGTGACAAAATGTTCCAAACACACCCCATGCACAACTCCACCGGGGAAGGTGCCAGACAGGAGTTCTCTGAATAGTTTTTACACTACCTTGGTAGGCAGCTGAAAGGCACCACAAAAGTTGTTCTACCTGCTTTCTGGGCTGAGATGGGGAACCGCTGAATTTTGGAGTCGGCTGGTGACGAAATGTTCCAAACACACCCCATGCACAACTCCACCGGGGAAGGTGCCAGACAGGAGTTCTCCTGGTAGTTTTTACACTACCTTGGTAGGCAGCTGAAAGGCACCACAAAAGTTGTTCTACCTGCTTTCTGGGCTGAGATGGGGAACAGCTGAATTTTGGAGTCGGCTGGTGACAAAATTTCAATAAATACACCCCATGCACAACTCCACTAGCGAAGGTGCCAGGGACGAGTTCTGTTGGTAGTTTTTACATTGCTCCGGTAGGCATCAAAAGGACACCACAAAAGTTGTTCTACCTGCTTTCTGGGCTGAGATGGGGAACCGCTGAATTTTGGAGTCGGCCGGTGACAAAATGTTCCAAACACACCCCATGCACAACTCCACCGGGGAAGGTGCCAGACAAGAGTTCTCTTGATAGTTTTTACACTACCTTGGTAGGCAGCTGAAAGGCACCACAAAAGTTGTTCTACCTGCTTTCTGGGCTGAGATCGGGAACAGCTGAATTTTGGACTCGGCTGGTGACAAAATGTTCCAAATACACCCCAAGCACAACTCCACTAGCGAAGGTGCCAGGAACGAATTCTGTTGGTAGTTTTTACATTGCTCCGGTAGGCATCAAAAAGACACTACAAAAGCTGTTCTTCCTGCTTTCTGGGCTGAGATGGGGAACCGCTGAATTTTGGAGTCGGCCGGTGACAAAATGTTCCAAACACACCCCATGCACAACTCCACCGGGGAAGGTGCCAGGCCGGAGTCCTCTTGGTAGTTTTTACACTACCTTGGTAGGCATTTGAAAGGCACCACAAAAGTTGTTCTACCTGCTTTCTGGGCTGAGATGGGGAACCGCTGAATTTTGGAGTCGGCTGGTGACAAAATGTTCCAAACACACCCCATGCACAACTCCACCGGGGAAGGTGCCAGACAGGAGTTCTCCTGGTAGTTTTTACATTGCTCCGGTAGGCATCTGAAAGACACCACAAAAGTTGTTCTACCTGCTTTCTGGGCTGAGATGGGGAACCGCTGAATTTTGGAGTCGGCCGGTGACAAAATGTTCCAAACACACCCCATGCACAACTCCACCGGGGAAGGTGCCAGGCAGGAGTTCTCTTGGTAGTTTTTACACTACCTTGGTAGGCATTTGAAAGGCACCACAAAAGTTGTTCTACCTGCTTTCTGGGCTGAGATGGGGAACCGCTGAATTTTGGAGTCGGCCGGTGACAAAATGTTCCAAACACACCCCCTGCACAACTCCACCGGGGAAGGTGCCAGACAGGAGTTCTCTTAGTAGTTTTTACACTACCTTGGTAGGCATTTGAAAGGCACCACAAAAGTTGTTCTACCTGCTTTCTGGGCTGAGATGGGGAACCGCTGAATTTTGGAGTCGGCTGGTGACAAAATGTTCCAAAGACACCCCATGCACAACTCCACCGGGGAATGTGCCAGACAGGAGTTCTCCTGGTAGTTTTTACACTACCTTGGTAGGCAGCTGAAAGGCACCACAAAAGTTGTTCTACCTGCTTTCTGGGCTGAGATGGGGAACCGCTGAATTTTGGACTCGGCTGGTGACAAAATGTTCCAAACACACACCATGCACAACTCCACTAGGGAAGGTGCCAGACAGGAGTTCTCCTGGTAGTTTTTACATTGCTCCGGTAGGCATCTGAAAGACACCACAAAAGTTGTTCTACCTGCTTTCTGGGCTGAGATGGGGAACAGCTGAATTTTGAAGTCGGCCGGTGGCAAAATGTTCCAAACACACCCCATGCACAACTCCACCGGGGAAGGTGCCAGACAAAAGTTCTCTTGATAGTTTTTACACTACCTTGGTAGGCAGCTGAAAGGCACCACAAAAGTTGTTCTACCTGCTTTCTGGGCTGAGATGGGGAACAGCTGAATTTTGGACTCGGCTGGTGACAAAATTTTAATAAATACACCCCATGCACAACTCCACTAGCGAAGGTGCCAGGGACAAGTTCTGTTGGTAGTTTTTACATTGCTCCTGTAGGCATCAAAAGGACACCACAAAAGTTGTTCTACCTGCTTTCTGGGCTGAGATGGGGAACCGCTGAATTTTGGACTCGGCCGGTGACAAAATGTTCCAAAGACACCCCATGCACAACTCCACCGGGGAAGGTGCCAGGCAGGAGTTCTCTTGGTAGTTTTTACACTACCTTGGTAGGCATTTGAAAGGCACCACAAAAGTTGTTCTACCTGCTTTCTGGGCTGAGATGGGGAAACGCTGAATTTTGGACTCGGCTGGTGACAAAATGTTCCAAACACACCCCATGCACAACTCCACCGGGGAAGGTGCCAGACAGGAGTTCTCCTGGTAGTTTTTACATTGCTCTGGTAGGCATCTGAAAGACACCACAAAAGTTGTTCTACCTGCTTTCTGGGCTGAGATGGGGAACCGCTGAAATTTGGAGTCGGCCGGTGAAAAAATGTTCCAAACACACCCCATGCACAACTCCACCGGGGAAGGTGCCAGACAAGAGTTCTCTTGATAGTTTTTACACTACCTTGGTAGGCAGCTGAAAGGCACCACAAAAGTTGTTCTACCTGCTTTCTGGGCTGAGATGGGGAACCGCTGAATTTTGGAGTCGGCCGGTGACAAATGCTCCAAACACACCCCATGCACAACTCCACCGGGGAAGGTGCCAGACAAGAGTTCTCTTGGTAGATTTTACATTGCTCCGGTAGGCAGCTGAAAGGCACCACAAAAGTTGTTCTACCTGCTTTCTGGGCTGAGATGGGGAACCGCTGAATTTTGGACTCGGCTGGTGACAAAATTTTAATAAATACACCCCATGCACAACTCCACTAGCGAAGGTGCCAGGGACGAGTTCTGTTGGTAGTTTTTACATTGCTCCTGTAGGCATCAAAAGGACACCACAAAAGTTGTTCTACCTGCTTTCTGGGCTGAGATGGGGAACCGCTGAATTTTGGACTCGGCTGGTGACAAAATGTTCCAAACACACCCCATGCACAACTCCACTAGGGAAGGTGCCAGACAAGAGTTCTCCTGATAGTTTTTACACTACCTTTGTAGGCAGCTGAAAGGCACCACAAAAGTTGTTCTACCTGCTTTCTGGGCTGAGATGGGGAACCGCTGAATTTTGGACTCGGCCGGTGACAAAATGTTCCAAACACACCCCATGCACAACTCCACCGGGGAAGGTGCCAGACAGGAGTTCTCTTAATAGTTTTTACACTACCTTGGTAGGCATCTGAAAGGCACCACAAAAGTTGTTCTACCTGCTTTCTGGGCTGAGATGGGGAACCGCTGAATTTTTGGACTCGGCTGGTGACAAAATGTTCCGAACACACCCCATGCACAACTCCACCGGGGAAGGTGCCAGACAGGAGTTCTCCTGGTAGTTTTTACATTGCTCCGGTAGGCATCTGAAAGACACCACAAAAGTTGTTCTACCTGCTTTCTGGGCTGAGATGGGGAACAGCTGAATTTTGGACTCGGCTGGTGACAAAATGTTCCAAACACACCCCATGCACAACTCCACCGGGGAAGGTGCCAGACAGGAGTTCTCCTGGTAGATTTTACATTGCTCCGGTAGGCATCTGAAAGACACCACAAAAGTTGTTCTACCTGCTTTCTGGGCTGAGATGGGGAACCGCTGAATTTTGGAGTCGGCCGGTGACAAAATGTTCCAAACACACCCCATGCACAACTCCACCGGGGAAGGTGCCAGACAGGAGTTCTCCTGGTAGATTTTACATTGCTCCAGTAGGCATCTTAAAGACACCACAAAAGTTGTTCTACCTGCTTTCTGGGCTGAGATGGGGAACCGCTGAATTTTGGAGTCGGCCGGTGACAAAATGTTCCAAACACACCCCATGCACAACTCCACCGGGGAAGGTGCCAGGCAGGAGTTCTCCTGGTAGTTTTTACATTGCTCCGGTAGGCAGCTGAAAGACACCACAAAAGTTGTTCTACCTGCTTTCTGGGCTGAGATGGGGAACCGCTGAATTTTGGAGTCGGCCGGTGACAAAATGTTCCAAACACACCCCATGCACAACTCCACCGGGGAAGGTGTCAGACAGGAGTTCTCTTAGTAGTTTTTACACTACCTTGGTAGGCAGTTGAAAGACACCACAAATGTTGTTCTACCTGCTTTCTGGGCTGAGATGGGAAACCGCTGAATTTTGGAGTCGGCCGGTGACAAAATGTTCCAAACACACCCCATGCACAACTCCACCGGGGAAGGTGCCAGACAGGAGTTCTCCTGGTAGATTTTACATTGCTCCGGTAGGCATCTGAAAGACACCACAAAAGTTGTTCTACCTGCTTTCTGGGCTGAGATGGGGAACCGCTGAATTTTGGAGTCGGCTGGTGACAAAATTTTAATAAATACACCCCATGCACAACTCCACTAGCGAAGGTGCCAGGGACGAGTTCTGTTGGTAGTTTTTACATTGCTCCTGTAGGCATCAAAAGGACACCACAAAAGTTGTTCTACCTGCTTTCTGGGCTGAGATGGGGAACCGCTGAATTTTGGACTCGGCCGGTGACAAAATGTTCCAAACACACCCCATGCACAACTCCACCGGGGAAGGTGCCAGACAGGAGTTCTCCTGGTAGATTTTACATTGCTCTGGTAGGCATCTGAAAGACACCACAAAAGTTGTTCTACCTGCTTTCTGGCCTGAGATGGGGAACCGCTGAATTTTGGAGTCGGCCGGTGAAAAAATGTTCCAAACACACCCCCTGCACAACTCCAACGGGGAAGGTGCCAGACAGGAGTTCTCTCAGTAGTTTTTACACTACCTTGGTAGGCAGCTGAAAGGCACCACAAAAGTTGTTCTACCTGCTTTCTGGGCTGAGATGGGGAACAGCTGAATTTTGGAGTCGGCCGGTGACAAAATGTTCCAAACACACCCCATGCACAACTCCACCGGGGAAGGTGCCAGACAGGAGTTCTCCTGGTAGATTTTACATTGCTCCGGTAGGCATCTGAAAGATACCACAAAAGTTGTTCTACCTGCTTTCTGGGCTGAGATGGGGAACCGCTGAATTTTGGACTCGGCCGGTGACAAAATGTTCCAAACACACCCCATGCACAACTCCACCGGGGAAGGTGCCAGACAAGAGTTCTCTTGATAGTTTTTACACTACCTTGGTAGGCACCTGAAAGGCACCACAAAAGTTGTTCTACCTGCTTTCTGGGCTGAGATGGGGAAACGCTGAATTTTGGAGTCGGCCGGTGAAAAAATGTTCCAAACACACCCCCTGCATAACTCCACCGGGGAAGATGCCAGACAGGAGTTCTCCTGGTAGTTTTTACATTGCTCTGGTAGGCATCTGAAAGACACCACAAAAGTTGTTCTACCTGCTTTCTGGGCTGAGATGGGGAACCGCTGAATTTTGGAGTCGGCCGGTGACAAAATGTTCCAAACACACCCCCTGCACAACTCCACCGGGGAAGGTGCCAGACAGGAGTTCTCCTGGTAGTTTTTACATTGCTCCGGTAGGCATCTGAAAGACACCACAGATGTTGTTCTTCCTGCTTTCTGGGCTGAGATGGGGAACCGCTGAATTTTGGAGTCGGCCGGTGACAAAAATGTTCCAAACACACCCCATGCACAACTCCACCGGGCAAGGTGCCAGACAGGAGTTCTCCTGGTAGTTTTTACATTGCTCTGGTAGGCATCTGAAAGACACCACAAAAGTTGTTCTACCTGCTTTCTGGGCTGAGATGGGGAACCGCTGAATTTTGGAGTCGGCCGGTGACAAAATGTTCCAAACACACCCCATGCACAACTCCACCGGGGAAGGTGCCAGACAGGAGTTCTCCTGGTAGTTTTTACACTACCTTGGTAGGCAGCTGAAAGGCACCACAAAAGTTGTTCTACCTGCTTTCTGGGCTGAGATGGGGAATCGCTGAATTTTGGACTCGGCTGGTGACAAAATGTTCCAAACACACCCCATGCACAACTCCACCGGGGAAGGTGCCAGACAAGAGTTCTCTTGATAGTTCTTACACTACCTTGGTAGGCATTTGAAAGGCACCACAAAAGTTGTTCTACCTGCTTTCTGGGCTGAGATGGGGAACCGCTGAATTTTGGAGTCGGGCGGTGACAAAATTTTAATAAATACACCCCATGCACAACTCCACTAGCGAAGGTGCCAGGGACGAGTTCTGTTGGTAGTTTTTACATTGCTCCTGTAAGCATCAGAAGGACACCACAAAAGTTGTTCTACCTGCTTTCTGGGCTGAGATGGGGAATCGCTGAATTTTGGAGTCGGCCGGTGACAAAATGTTCCAAAGACACCCCATGCACAACTCCACCGGGGAAGGTGCCAGGCAGGAGTTCTCTTGGTAGTTTTTACACTACCTTGGTAGGCAGCTGAAAGGCACCACAAAAGTTGTTCTACCTGCTTTCTGGGCTGAGATGGGGAACCGCTGAATTTTGGACTCGGCTGGTGACAAAATGTTCCAAAGACACCCCATGCACAACTCCACCGGGGAAGGTGCCAGACAGGAGTTCTCCTGGTAGTTTTTACATTGCTCCGGTAGGCATCTGAAAGACACCACAAAAGTTGTTCTTCCTGCTTTCTGGGCTGAGATGGGGAACCGCTGAATTTTGGAGTCGGCTGGTGACAAAATGTTCCAAACACACCCCATGCACAACTCCACCGGGGAAGGTGCCAGACAGGAGTTCTCCTGGTAGTTTTTACACTACCTTGGTAGGCATTTGAAAGGCACCACAAAAGTTGTTCTACCTGCTTTCTGGGCTGAGATGGGGAACCGCTGAATTTTGGACTCGGCTGGTGACAAAATGTTCCAAAGACACCCCATGCACAACTCCACCGGGGAAGGTGCCAGACAGGAGTTCTCTTAATAGTTTTTACACTACCTTGGTAGGCAGCTGAAAGGCACCACAAAAGTTGTTCTACCTGCTTTCTGGGCTGAGATGGGGAACAGCTGAATTTTGGAGTCGGCCGGTGACAAAATGTTCCAAACACACCCCATGCACAACTCCACCGGGGAAGGTGCCAGACAGGAGTTCTCCTGGTAGTTTTTACACTACCTTGGTAGGCAGCTGAAAGGCACCACAAAAGTTGTTCTACCTGCTTTCTGGGCTGAGATGGGGAACCGCTGAATTTTGGAGTCGGCCGGTGACAAAATGTTCCAAACACACCCCATGCACAACTCCACCGGGGAAGGTGCCAGACAGGAGTTCTCTTAATAGTTTTTACACTACCTTGGTAGGCAGCTGAAAGGCACCACAAAAGTTGTTCTACCTGCTTTCTGGGCTGAGATGGGGAACCGCTGAATTTTTGGACTCGGCTGGTGACAAAATGTTCCAAACACACCCCATGCACAACTCTACCGGGGAAGGTGCCAGACAGGAGTTCTCCTGGTAGTTTTTACATTGCTCCGGTAGGCATCTGAAAGACACCACAAAAGTTGTTCTACCTGCTTTCTGGGCTGAGATGGGGAACCGCTGAATTTTGGAGTCGGCCGGTGACAAAATGTTCCAAACACACCCCATGCACAACTCCACCGGGGAAGGTGCCAGACAGGAGTTCTCCTGGTAGATTTTACATTGCTCCGGTAGGCATCTGAAAGACACCACAAAAGTTGTTCTACCTGCTTTCTGGGCTGAGATGGGGAACCGCTGAATTTTGGAGTCGGCCGGTGACAAAATGTTCCAAACACACCCCATGCACAACTCCACCGGGGAAGGTGCCAGACAGGAGTTCTCCTGGTAGTTTTTACATTGCTCCGGTAGGCATCTGAAAGACACCACAAAAGTTGTTCTACCTGCTTTCTGGGCTGAGATGGGGAACCGCTGAATTTTGGAGTCGGCCGGTGACAAAATGTTCCAAACACACCCCATGCACAACTCCACCGGGGAAGGTGCCAGACAGGAGGTCTCTTAATAGTTTTTACACTACCTTGGTAGGCAGCTGAAAGGCACCACAAAAGTTGTTCTACCTGCTTTCTGGGCTGAGATGGGGAACCGCTGAATTTTGGAGTCGGCCGGTGACAAAATGTTCCAAACACACCCCATGCACAACTCCACCGGGGAAGGTGCCAGACAGGAGTTCTCTTAATAGTTTTTACACTACCTTGGTAGGCATCTGAAAGACACCACAAAAGTTGTTCTACCTGCTTTCTGGGCTGAGATGGGGAACCGCTGAATTTTGGAGTCGGCCGGTGACAAAATGTTCCAAACACACCCCATGCACAACTCCACCGGGGAAGGTGCCAGACAGGAGTTCTCTTAATAGTTTTTACACTACCTTGGTAGGCAGCTGAAAGGCACCACAAAAGTTGTTCTTCCTGCTTTCTGGGCTGAGATGGGGAACCGCTGAATTTTGGACTCGGCTGGTGACAAAATGTTCCAAAAACACCCCATGCACAACTCCACCGGGGAAGGTGCCAGACAGGAGTTCTCCTGGTAGTTTTTACATTGCTCCGGTAGGCATCTGAAAGACACCACAGATGTTGTTCTTCCTGCTTTCTGGGCTGAGATGGGGAACCGCTGAATTTTGGAGTCGGCCGGTGACAAAAATGTTCCAAACACACCCCATGCACAACTCCACCGGGCAAGGTGCCAGACAGGAGTTCTCCTGGTAGTTTTTACATTGCTCTGGTAGGCATCTGAAAGACACCACAAAAGTTGTTCTACCTGCTTTCTGGGCTGAGATGGGGAACCGCTGAATTTTGGAGTCGGCCGGTGACAAAATGTTCCAAACACACCCCATGCACAACTCCACCGGGGAAGGTGCCAGACAGGAGTTCTCCTGGTAGTTTTTACACTACCTTGGTAGGCAGCTGAAAGGCACCACAAAAGTTGTTCTACCTGCTTTCTGGGCTGAGATGGGGAATCGCTGAATTTTGGACTCGGCTGGTGACAAAATGTTCCAAACACACCCCATGCACAACTCCACCGGGGAAGGTGCCAGACAAGAGTTCTCTTGATAGTTCTTACACTACCTTGGTAGGCATTTGAAAGGCACCACAAAAGTTGTTCTACCTGCTTTCTGGGCTGAGATGGGGAACCGCTGAATTTTGGACTCGGCTGGTGACAAAATTTTAATAAATACACCCCATGCACAACTCCACTAGCGAAGGTGCCAGGGACGAGTTCTGTTGGTAGTTTTTACATTGCTCCTGTAGGCATCAAAAGGACACCACAAAAGTTGTTCTACCTGCTTTCTGGGCTGAGATGGGGAATCGCTGAATTTTGGAGTCGGCCGGTGACAAAATGTTCCAAAGACACCCCATGCACAACTCCACCGGGGAAGGTGCCAGGCAGGAGTTCTCTTGGTAGTTTTTACACTACCTTGGTAGGCATTTGAAAGGCACCACAAAAGTTGTTCTACCTGCTTTCTGGGCTGAGATGGGGAACCGCTGAATTTTGGACTCGGCTGGTGACAAAATGTTCCAAAAACACCCCATGCACAACTCCACCGGGGAAGGTGCCAGACAGGAGTTCTCCTGGTAGTTTTTACATTGCTCCGGTAGGCATCTGAAAGGCACCACAAAAGTTGTTCTTCCTGCTTTCTGGGCTGAGATGGGGAACCGCTGAATTTTGGAGTCGGCTGGTAGACGAAATGTTCCAAACACACCCCATGCACAACTCCACCGGGGAAGGTGCCAGACAGGAGTTCTCCTGGTAGTTTTTACACTACCTTGGTAGGCAGCTGAAAGGCACCACAAAAGTTGTTCTACCTGCTTTCTGGGCTGAGATGGGGAACCGCTGAATTTTGGACTCGGCTGGTGACAAAATGTTCCAAACACACCCCATGCACAACTCCACTAGCGAAGGTGCCAGACAAGAGTTCTCCTGATAGTTTTTACACTACCTTGGTAGGCACCTGAAAGGCACCACAAAAGTTGTTCTACCTGCTTTCTGGGCTGAGATGGGGAACCGCTGAATTTTGGACTCGGCTGGTGACAAAATGTTCCAAAAACACCCCTGCACAACTCTACCGGGGAAGGTGCCAGACAGGAGTTCTCCTGGTAGTTTTTACATTGCTCCGGTAGGCATCTGAAAGACACCACAAATGTTGTTCTTCCTGCTTTCTGGGCTGAGATGGGGAACCGCTGAATTTTGGAGTCGGCCGGTGACAAAAATGTTCCAAACACACCCCATGCACAACTCCACCGGGGAAGGTGCCAGACAGGAGTTCTCCTGGTAGTTTTTACATTGCTCCGGTAGGCATCTGAAAGACACCACAAAAGTTGTTCTACCTGCTTTCTGGGCTGAGATGGGGAACCGCTGAATTTTGGAGTCGGCCGGTGACAAAATGTTCCAAACACACCCCATGCACAACTCCACCGGGGAAGGTGCCAGGCAGGAGTTCTCTTGGTAGTTTTTACACTACCTTGGTAGGCATTTGAAAGGCACCACAAAAGTTGTTCTACCTGCTTTCTGGGCTGAGATGGGGAACCGCTGAATTTTTGGACTCGGCTGGTGACAAAATATTCCGAACACACCCCATGCACAACTCCACCGGGGAAGGTGCCAGACAGGAGTTCAATAATAGTTTTTACACTACCTTGGTAGGCAGCTGAAAGGCACCACAAAAGTTGTTCTACCTGCTTTCTGGGCTGAGATGGGGAACAGCTGAATTTTGGAGTCGGCCGGTGACAAAATGTTCCAAACACACCCCATGCACAACTCCACTAGCGAAGGTGCCAGGGACGAGCTCTTTTGGTCGTTTTTACATTGCTCCGGTAGGCATCAAAAGGACACCACAAAAGTTGTTCTACCTGCTTTCTGGGCTGAGATGGGGAATCGCTGAATTTTGGAGTCGGCTGGTGACAAAATGTTCCAAAGACACCCCATGCACAACTCCACCGGGGAAGGTGCCAGGCAGGAGTTCTCTTGGTAGTTTTTACACTACCTTGGTAGGCATTTGAAAGGCACCACAAAAGTTTTTCTACCTGCTTTCTGGGCTGAGATGGGGAACCGCTGAATTTTGGAGTCGGCCGGTGACAAAATGTTCCAAACACACCCCCTGCACAATTCCACCGGGGAAGGTGCCAGACAGGAGTTCTCCTGGTAGTTTTTACATTGCTCCGGTAGGCACCTGAAAGACACCACAAAAGTTGTTCTACCTGCTTTCTGGGCTGAGATGGGGAACCGCTGAATTTTGGAGTCGGCCGGTGACAAAATGTTCCAAACACACCCCATGCACAACTCCACCGGGGAAGGTGCCAGACAGGAGTTCTCCTGGTAGATTTTACACTACCTTGGTAGGCAGCTGAAAGGCACCACAAAAGTTGTTCTTCCTGCTTTCTGGGCTGAGATGGGGAAGAGCTGAATTTTGGAGTCGGCTGGTGACAAAATGTTCCAAACACACCCCATGCACAACTCCACCGGGGAAGGTGCCAGACAAGAGTTCTCTTGATAGTTTTTACACTACCTTGGTAGGCAGCTGAAAGGCACCACAAAAGTTGTTCTACCTGCTTTCTGGGCTGAGATGGGGAACCGCTGAATTTTGGACTCGGCTGGTGACAAAATTTTAATAAATACACCCCATGCACAACTCCACTAGCGAAGGTGCCAGAAACGAGTTCTGTTGGTAGTTTTTACATTGCTCCTGTAGGCATCAAAAGGACACCACAAAAGTTGTTCTACCTGCTTTCTGGGCTGAGATGGGGAATCGCTGAATTTTGGACTCGGCCGGTGACAAAATGTTCCAAACACACCCCATGCACAACTCCACCACGGAAGGTGCCAGACAGGAGTTCTCCTGGTAGTTTTTACACTACCTTGGTAGGCATTTGAAAGGCACCACAAAAGTTGTTCTACCTGCTTTCTGGGCTGAGATGGGGAACCGCTGAATTTTGGAGTCGGCCGGTAACAAAATGTTCCAAAAACACCCCATGCACAACTCCACCGGGGAAGGTGCCAGACAGGAGTTCTCCTGGTAGTTTTTACGTTGCTCTGGTAGGCATCTGAAAGACACCACAAAAGTTGTTCTACCTGCTTTCTGGGCTGAGATGGGGAACCGCTGAATTTTGGAGTCGGCCGGTGACAAAATGTTCCAAACACACCCCCTGCACAACTCCACCGGGGAAGGTGCCAGGCAGGAGTTCTCTTGGTAGTTTTTACACTACCTTGGTAGGCAGCTGAAAGGCACCACAAAAGTTGTTCTACCTGCTTTCTGGGCTGAGATGGGAAACCGCTGAATTTTGGAGTCGGCCGGTGACAAAATGTTCCAAACACACCCCATGCACAACTCCACCGGGGAAGGTGCCAGACAGGAGTTCTCCTGGTAGTTTTTACACTACCTTGGTAGGCAGCTGAAAGGCACCACAAAAGTTGTTCTACCTGCTTTCTGGGCTGAGATGGGGAACAGCTGAATTTTGGAGTCGGCCGGTGACAAAATGTTCCAAACACACCCCATGCACAACTCCACCGGGGAAGGTGCCAGACAGGAGTTCTCCTGGTAGATTTTACATTGCTCCGGTAGGCATCTGAAAGACACCACAAAAGTTGTTCTACCTGCTTTCTGGGCTGAGATGGGGAACCGCTGAATTTTGGACTCGGCTGGTGACAAAATGTTCCAAACACACCCCATGCACAACTCCACTAGGGAAGGTGCCAGACAAGAGTTCTCCTGATAGTTTTTACACTACCTTGGTAGGCACCTGAAAGGCACCACAAAAGTTGTTCTACCTGCTTTCTGGGCTGAGATGGGGAACCGCTGAATTTTGGAGTCGGGCGGTGACAAAATGTTCCAAACACACCCCATGCACAACTCCACCGGGGAAGGTGCCAGACAGGAGTTCTCCTGGTAGTTTTTACACTACCTTGGTAGGCAGCTGAAAGGCACCACAAAAGTTGTTCTACCTGCTTCCTGGGCTGAGATGGGGAACAGCTGAATTTTGGACTCGGCTGGTGACAAAATTTTAATAAATACACCCCATGCACAACTCCACTAGCGAAGGTGCCAGGGACGAGTTCTGTTGGTAGTTTTTACATTGCTCCGGTAGGCATCAAAAGGACACCACAAAAGTTGTTCTACCTGCTTTCTGGGCTGAGATGGGGAACCGCTGAATTTTGGAGTCGGCCGGTGACAAAATGTTCCAAACACACCCCCTGCACAACTCCACCGGGGAAGGTGCCAGACAGGAGTTCTCTTAGTAGTTTTTACACTACCTTGGTAGGCAGCTGAAAGGCACCACAAAAGTTGTTCTACCTGCTTTCTGGGCTGAGATGGGGAACCGCTGAATTTTGGACTCGGCTGGTGACAAAATGTTCCAAACACACCCCATGCACAACTCCACTAGCGAAGGTGCCAGACAGGAGTTCTCCTGGTAGTTTTTACATTGCTCCGGTAGGCAGCTGAAAGGCACCACAAAAGTTGTTCTTCCTGCTTTCTGGGCTGAGATGGGGAACCGCTGAATTTTGGAGTCGGCCGGTGACAAAATGTTCCAAACACACCCCATGCACAACTCCACCGGGGAAGGTGCCAGACAGGAGTTCTCCTGGTAGTTTTTACATTGCTCCGGTAGGCATCTGAAAGACACCACAAAAGTTGTTCTACCTGCTTTCTGGGCTGAGATGGGGAACCGCTGAATTTTGGAGTCGGCCGGTGACAAAATGTTCCAAACACACCCCATGCACAACTCCACCGGGGAAGGTGCCAGACAGGAGTTCTCTTAATAGTTTTTACACTACCTTGGTAGGCACCTGAAAGACACCACAAAAGTTGTTCTACCTGCTTTCTGGGCTGAGATGGGGAACCGCTGAATTTTGGAGTCGGCCGGTGACAAAATGTTCCAAACACACCCCCTGCACAACTCCACCGGGGAAGGTGCCAGACAGGAGTTCTCTTAGTAGTTTTTACACTACCTTGGTAGGCAGCTGAAAGGCACCACAAAAGTTGTTCTACCTGCTTTCTGGGCTGAGATGGGGAACAGCTGAATTTTGGAGTCGGGCGGTGACAAAATGTTCCAAACACACCCCCTGCACAACTCCACCGGGGAAGGTGCCAGACAGGAGTTCTCCTGGTAGTTTTTACACTACCTTGGTAGGCAGCTGAAAGGCACCACAAAAGTTGTTCTACCTGCTTTCTGGGCTGAGATGGGGAACCACTGAATTTTGGAGTCGGCCGGTGACAAAATGTTCCAAACACACCCCATGCACAACTCCACCGGGGAAGGTGCCAGACAGGAGTTCTCTTAATAGTTTTTACACTACCTTGGTAGGCAGCTGAAAGGAACCACAAAAGTTGTTCTACCTGCTTTCTGGGCTGAGATGGGGAACCGCTGAATTTTGGACTCGGCTGGTGACAAAATGTTCCAAACACACCCCATGCACAACTCCACCGGGGAAGGTGCCAGACAAGAGTTCTCTTGATAGTTTTTACACTACCTTGGTAGGCAGCTGAAAGGCACCACAAAAGTTGTTCTACCTGCTTTCTGGGCTGAAATGGGGAACAGCTGAATTTTGGACTCGGCTGGTGACAAAATTTTAATAAATACACCCCATGCACAACTCCACTAGCGAAGGTGCCAGGAACGAATTCTGTTGGTAGTTTTTACATTGCTCCGGTAGGCATCAAAAAGACACCACAAAAGTTGTTCTACCTGCTTTCTGGGCTGAGATGGGGAACCGCTGAATTTTGGAGTCGGCCGGTGACAAAATGTTCCAAACACACCCCATGCACAACTCCACCGGGGAAGGTGCCAGACAGGAGTTCTCTTAATAGTTTTTACACTACCTTGGTAGGCATTTGAAAGGCACCACAAAAGTTGTTCTACCTGCTTTCTGGGCTGAGATGGGGAACCGCTGAATTTTGGAGTCGGCTGGTGACAAAATGTTCCAAACACACCCCATGCACAACTCCACCGGGGAAGGTGCCAGACAGGAGTTCTCCTGGTAGTTTTTACATTGCTCCGGTAGGCACCTGAAGGACACCACAAAAGTTGTTCTACCTGCTTTCTGGGCTGAGATGGGGAACCGCTGAATTTTGAAATCGGCCGGTGACAAAATGTTCCAAACACACCCCCTGCACAACTCC
This sequence comes from Falco biarmicus, assembly GCF_023638135.1. Classification (NCBI taxonomy): domain Eukaryota; kingdom Metazoa; phylum Chordata; class Aves; order Falconiformes; family Falconidae; genus Falco; species Falco biarmicus. The sequence continues at coordinate 27,861 of NW_026612008.1, read as the reverse complement.
ACCGGGGAATGTGCCAGACAGGAGTTCTCCTGGTAGTTTTTACACTACCTTGGTAGGCAGCTGAAAGACACCACAAAAGTTGTTCTTCCTGCTTTCTGGGCTGAGATGGGGAACCGCTGAATTTTGGAGTCGGCTGGTGACAAAATGTTCCAAACACACCCCATGCACAACTCCACCGGGGAAGGTGCCAGACAGGAGTTCTCCTGGTAGTTTTTACACTACCTTGGTAGGCATCTGAAAGGCACCACAAAAGTTGTTCTTCCTGCTTTCTGGGCTGAGATGGGGAACCGCTGAATTTTGGAGTCGGCCGGTGACAAAATGTTCCAAACACACCCCATGCACAACTCCACCGGGGAAGGTGCCAGACAGGAGTTCTCCTGGTAGTTTTTACACTACCTTGGTAGGCAGCTGAAAGGCACCACAAAAGTTGTTCTTCCTGCTTTCTGGGCTGAGATGGGGAAGAGCTGAATTTTGGAGTCGGCTGGTGACAAAATGTTCCAAACACACCCCATGCACAACTCCACCGGGGAAGGTGCCAGACAAGAGTTCTCTTGATAGTTTTTACACTACCTTGGTAGGCAGCTGAAAGGCACCACAAAAGTTGTTCTACCTGCTTTCTGGGCTGAGATGGGGAACCGCTGAATTTTGGACTCGGCTGGTGACAAAATTTTAATAAATACACCCCATGCACAACTCCACTAGCGAAGGTGCCAGGGACGAGTTCTGTTGGTAGTTTTTACATTGCTCCGGTAGGCATCAAAAGGACACCACAAAAGTTGTTCTACCTGCTTTCTGGGCTGAGATGGGGAATCGCTGAATTTTGGAGTCGGCCGGTGACAAAATGTTCCAAAGACACCCCATGCACAACTCCACCGGGGAAGGTGCCAGACAAGAGTTCTCTTGATAGTTTTTACACTACCTTGGTAGGCATTTGAAAGGCACCACAAAAGTTGTTCTACCTGCTTTCTGGGCTGAGATGGGGAACCGCTGAATTTTGGAGTCGGCCGGTGACAAAATGTTCCAAACACACCCCCTGCACAACTCCACCGGGGAAGGTGCCAGACAGGAGTTCTCTCAGTAGTTTTTACACTACCTTGGTAGGCACCTGAAAGGCACCACAAAAGTTGTTCTACCTGCTTTCTGGGCTGAGATGGGAAACCGCTGAATTTTGGACTCGGCCGGTGACAAAATGTTCCAAACACACCCCATGCACAACTCCACCGGGGAAGGTGCCAGACAGGAGTTCTCCTGGTAGTTTTTACACTACCTTGGTAGGCAGCTGAAAGGCACCACAAAAGTTGTTCTACCTGCTTTCTGGGCTGAGATGGGGAACCGCTGAATTTTTGGACTCGGCTGGTGACAAAATGTTCCAAAGACACCCCATGCACAACTCCACCGGGGAAGGTGCCAGACAGGAGTTCTCCTGGTAGATTTTACACTACCTTGGTAGGGAGCTGAAAGGCAGCACAAAAGTTGTTCTACCTGCTTTCTGGGCTGAGATGGGGAACAGCTGAATTTTGGAGTCGGCCGGTGACAAAATGTTCCAAACACACCCCATGCACAACTCCACCGGGGAAGGTGCCAGACAGGAGTTCTCCTGGTAGATTTTATATTGCTCCGGTAGGCATCTGAAAGACACCACAAAAGTTGTTCTACCTGCTTTCTGGGCTGAGATGGGGAACCGCTGAATTTTGGAGTCGGCCGGTGACAAAATGTTCCAAAGACACCCCATGCACAACTCCACCGGGGAAGGTGCCAGACAAGAGTTCTCCTGGTAGTTTTTACACTACCTTGGTAGGCACCTGAAAGACACCACAAAAGTTTTTTTACCTGCTTTCTGGGCTGAGATGGGGAACCGCTGAATTTTGGACTCGGCTGGTGACAAAATGTTCCAAACACACCCCATGCACAACTCCACCGGGGAAGGTGCCAGGCAGGAGTTCTCTTGGTAGTTTTTACACTACCTTGGTAGGCATTTGAAAGGCACCACAAAAGTTGTTCTACCTGCTTTCTGGGCTGAGATGGGGAATCGCTGAATTTTGGACTCGGCTGGTGACAAAATGTTCCAAACACACCCCATGCACAACTCCACCGGGGAAGGTGCCAGGGACGAGTTCTCCTGGTAGTTTTTACATTGCTCCGGTAGGCATCTGAAAGACACCACAAAAGTTGTTCTACCTGCTTTCTGGGCTGAGATGGGGAACCGCTGAATTTTGGAGTCGGCCGGTGACAAAATGTTCCAAACACACCCCCTGCACAACTCCACCGGGGAAGGTGCCAGACAGGAGTTCTCTTAGTAGTTTTTACACTACCTTGGTAGGCAGCTGAAAGGCACCACAAAAGTTGTTCTACCTGCTTTCTGGGCTGAGATGGGGAACCGCTGAATTTTGGACTCGGCTGGTGACAAAATGTTCCAAATACACCCCATGCACAACTCCACCGGGGAAGGTGCCAGGCAGGAGTTCTCTTAATAGTTTCTATACTACCTTGGTAGGCAGCTGAAAGGCACCACAAAAGTTGTTCTACCTGCTTTCTGGGCTGAGATGGGGAACCGCTGAATTTTGGACTCGGCCGGTGACAAAATGTTCCAAACACACCCCATGCACAACTCCACCGGGGAAGGTGCCAGACAGGAGTTCTCTTAATAGTTTTTACACTACCTTGGTAGGCAGCTGAAAGGCACCACAAAAGTTGTTCTACCTGCTTTCTGGGCTGAGATGGGGAACAGCTGAATTTTTGGACTCGGCTGGTGACAAAATGTTCCGAACACACCCCATGCACAACTCCACCGGGGAAGGTGCCAGACAGGAGTTCTCCTGGTAGTTTTTACATTGCTCCGGTAGGCATCTGAAAGACACCACAAAAGTTGTTCTACCTGCTTTCTGGGCTGAGATGGGGATCCGCTGAATTTTGGAGTCGGCTGGTGACAAAATGTTCCAAACACACCCCATGCACAACTCCACCGGGGAAGGTGCCAGACAGGAGTTCTCCTGGTAGTTTTTACATTGCTCCGGTAGGCACCTGAAAGACACCACAAAAGTTGTTCTACCTGCTTTCTGGGCTGAGATGGGGAACCGCTGAATTTTGGAGTCGGCTGGTGACAAAATGTTCCAAACACACCCCCTGCACAACTCCACCGGGGAAGGTGCCAGACAGGAGTTCTCCTGGTAGTTTTTACACTACCTTGGTAGGCAGCTGAAAGGCACCACAAAAGTTGTTCTACCTGCTTTCTGGGCTGAGATGGGGAACCACTGAATTTTGGAGTCGGCCGGTGACAAAATGTTCCAAACACACCCCATGCACAACTCCACCGGGGAAGGTGCCAGACAGGAGTTCTCTTAATAGTTTTTACACTACCTTGGTAGGCAGCTGAAAGGAACCACAAAAGTTGTTCTACCTGCTTTCTGGGCTGAGATGGGGAACCGCTGAATTTTGGACTCGGCTGGTGACAAAATGTTCCAAACACACCCCATGCACAACTCCACCGGGGAAGGTGCCAGACAAGAGTTCTCTTGATAGTTTTTACACTACCTTGGTAGGCAGCTGAAAGGCACCACAAAAGTTGTTCTACCTGCTTTCTGGGCTGAAATGGGGAACAGCTGAATTTTGGACTCGGCTGGTGACAAAATTTTAATAAATACACCCCATGCACAACTCCACTAGCGAAGGTGCCAGGAACGAATTCTGTTGGTAGTTTTTACATTGCTCCGGTAGGCATCAAAAAGACACCACAAAAGTTGTTCTACCTGCTTTCTGGGCTGAGATGGGGAACCGCTGAATTTTGGAGTCGGCCGGTGACAAAATGTTCCAAACACACCCCATGCACAACTCCACCGGGGAAGGTGCCAGGCAGGAGTTCTCTTAATAGTTTTTACACTACCTTGGTAGGCATTTGAAAGGCACCACAAAAGTTGTTCTACCTGCTTTCTGGGCTGAGATGGGGAACCGCTGAATTTTGGACTCGGCTGGTGACAAAATGTTCCAAACACACCCCATGCACAACTCCACCGGGGAAGGTGCCAGACAGGAGTTCTCCTGGTAGTTTTTACATTGCTCCGGTAGGCACCTGAAGGACACCACAAAAGTTGTTCTACCTGCTTTCTGGGCTGAGATGGGGAACCGCTGAATTTTGGAGTCGGCCGGTGACAAAATGTTCCAAACACCCCCCCTGCACAACTCCACCGGGGAATGTGCCAGACAGGAGTTCTCCTGGTAGTTTTTACACTACCTTGGTAGGCAGCTGAAAGGCACCACAAAAGTTGTTCTTCCTGCTTTCTGGGCTGAGATGGGGAAACGCTGAATTTTGGAGTCGGCTGGTGACAAAATGTTCCAAACACACCCCATGCACAACTCCACCGGGGAAGGTGCCAGACAGGAGTTCTCCTGGTAGTTTTTACACTACCTTGGTAGGCAGCTGAAAGGCACCACAAAAGTTGTTCTTCCTGCTTTCTGGGCTGAGATGGGGAACCGCTGAATTTTGGAGTCGGCCGGTGACAAAATGTTCCAAACACACCCCATGCACAACTCCACCGGGGAAGGTGCCAGACAGGAGTTCTCCTGGTAGTTTTTACACTACCTTGGTAGGCAGCTGAAAGGCACCACAAAAGTTGTTCTTCCTGCTTTCTGGGCTGAGATGGGGAAGAGCTGAATTTTGGAGTCGGCTGGTGACAAAATGTTCCAAACACACCCCATGCACAACTCCACCGGGGAAGGTGCCAGACAAGAGTTCTCTTGATAGTTTTTACACTACCTTGGTAGGCATTTGAAAGGCACCACAAAAGTTGTTCTACCTGCTTTCTGGGCTGAGATGGGGAACCGCTGAATTTTGGACTCGGCTGGTGACAAAATTTTAATAAATACACCCCATGCACAACTCCACTAGCGAAGGTGCCAGGGACGAGTTCTGTTGGTAGTTTTTACATTGCTCCGGTAGGCATCAAAAGGACACCACAAAAGTTGTTCTACCTGCTTTCTGGGCTGAGATGGGGAATCGCTGAATTTTGGAGTCGGCCGGTGACAAAATGTTCCAAAGACACCCCATGCACAACTCCACCGGGGAAGGTGCCAGACAGGAGTTCTCCTGGTAGTTTTTACATTGCTCTGGTAGGCATCTGAAAGACACCACAAAAGTTGTTCTACCTGCTTTCTGGGCTGAGATGGGGAACCGCTGAATTTTGGAGTCGGCCGGTGACAAAATGTTCCAAACACACCCCCTGCACAACTCCACCGGGGAAGGTGCCAGACAGGAGTTCTCTCAGTAGTTTTTACACTACCTTGGTAGGCACCTGAAAGGCACCACAAAAGTTGTTCTACCTGCTTTCTGGGCTGAGATGGGAAACCGCTGAATTTTGGACTCGGCCGGTGACAAAATGTTCCAAACACACCCCATGCACAACTCCACCGGGGAAGGTGCCAGACAGGAGTTCTCCTGGTAGTTTTTACACTACCTTGGTAGGCAGCTGAAAGGCACCACAAAAGTTGTTCTACCTGCTTTCTGGGCTGAGATGGGGAACCGCTGAATTTTTGGACTCGGCTGGTGACAAAATGTTCCAAAGACACCCCATGCACAACTCCACCGGGGAAGGTGCCAGACAGGAGTTCTCTTAATAGTTTTTACACTACCTTGGTAGGCAGCTAAAAGGCACCACAAAAGTTGTTCTACCTGCTTTCTGGGCTGAAATGGGGAACAGCTGAATTTTGGACTCGGCTGGTGACAAAATTTTAATAAATACACCCCATGCACAACTCCACTAGCGAAGGTGCCAGGAACGAATTCTGTTGGTAGTTTTTACATTGCTCCGGTAGGCATCAAAAAGACACCACAAAAGTTGTTCTACCTGCTTTCTGGGCTGAGATGGGGAACCGCTGAATTTTGGAGTCGGCCGGTGACAAAATGTTCCAAACACACCCCATGCACAACTCCACCGGGGAAGGTGCCAGACAGGAGTTCTCTTAATAGTTTTTACACTACCTTGGTAGGCATTTGAAAGGCACCACAAAAGTTGTTCTACCTGCTTTCTGGGCTGAGATGGGGAACCGCTGAATTTTGGAGTCGGCTGGTGACAAAATGTTCCAAACACACCCCATGCACAACTCCACCGGGGAAGGTGCCAGACAGGAGTTCTCCTGGTAGTTTTTACATTGCTCCGGTAGGCACCTGAAGGACACCACAAAAGTTGTTCTACCTGCTTTCTGGGCTGAGATGGGGAACCGCTGAATTTTGGAGTCGGCCGGTGACAAAATGTTCCAAACACACCCCCTGCACAACTCCACCGGGGAATGTGCCAGACAGGAGTTCTCCTGGTAGTTTTTACACTACCTTGGTAGGCAGCTGAAAGGCACCACAAAAGTTGTTCTTCCTGCTTTCTGGGCTGAGATGGGGAAACGCTGAATTTTGGAGTCGGCTGGTGACAAAATGTTCCAAACACACCCCATGCACAACTCCACCGGGGAAGGTGCCAGACAGGAGTTCTCCTGGTAGTTTTTACACTACCTTGGTAGGCAGCTGAAAGGCACCACAAAAGTTGTTCTTCCTGCTTTCTGGGCTGAGATGGGGAACCGCTGAATTTTGGAGTCGGCCGGTGACAAAATGTTCCAAACACACCCCATGCACAACTCCACCGGGGAAGGTGCCAGACAGGAGTTCTCCTGGTAGTTTTTACACTACCTTGGTAGGCAGCTGAAAGGCACCACAAAAGTTGTTCTTCCTGCTTTCTGGGCTGAGATGGGGAAGAGCTGAATTTTGGAGTCGGCTGGTGACAAAATGTTCCAAACACACCCCATGCACAACTCCACCGGGGAAGGTGCCAGACAAGAGTTCTCTTGATAGTTTTTACACTACCTTGGTAGGCATTTGAAAGGCACCACAAAAGTTGTTCTACCTGCTTTCTGGGCTGAGATGGGGAACCGCTGAATTTTGGACTCGGCTGGTGACAAAATTTTAATAAATACACCCCATGCACAACTCCACTAGCGAAGGTGCCAGGGACGAGTTCTGTTGGTAGTTTTTACATTGCTCCGGTAGGCATCAAAAGGACACCACAAAAGTTGTTCTACCTGCTTTCTGGGCTGAGATGGGGAACCGCTGAATTTTGGAGTCGGCCGGTGACAAAATGTTCCAAAGACACCCCATGCACAACTCCACCGGGGAAGGTGCCAGACAGGAGTTCTCCTGGTAGTTTTTACATTGCTCTGGTAGGCATCTGAAAGACACCACAAAAGTTGTTCTACCTGCTTTCTGGGCTGAGATGGGGAACCGCTGAATTTTGGAGTCGGCCGGTGAAAAAATGTTCCAAACACACCCCCTGCACAACTCCACCGGGGAAGGTGCCAGACAGGAGTTCTCTCAGTAGTTTTTACACTACCTTGGTAGGCACCTGAAAGGCACCACAAAAGTTGTTCTACCTGCTTTCTGGGCTGAGATGGGAAACCGCTGAATTTTGGACTCGGCCGGTGACAAAATGTTCCAAACACACCCCATGCACAACTCCACCGGGGAAGGTGCCAGACAGGAGTTCTCCTGGTAGTTTTTACACTACCTTGGTAGGCAGCTGAAAGGCACCACAAAAGTTGTTCTACCTGCTTTCTGGGCTGAGATGGGGAACCGCTGAATTTTGGAGTCGGCAGGTGACAAAATGTTCCAAACACACCCCATGCACAACTCCACCGGGGAAGGTGCCAGACAGGAGTTCTCCTGGTAGTTTTTACATTGCTCTGGTAGGCATCTGAAAGACACCACAAAAGTTGTTCTACCTGCTTTCTGGGCTGAGATGGGGAACCGCTGAATTTTGGAGTCGGCCGGTGACAAAATGTTCCAAACACACCCCCTGCACAACTCCACCGGGGAAGGTGCCAGACAGGAGTTCTCTTAATAGTTTTTACACTACCTTGGTAGGCAGCTGAAAGGCACCACAAAAGTTGTTCTACCTGCTTTCTGGGCTGAGATGGGGAACCGCTGAATTTTGGAGTCGGGCGGTGACAAAATGTTCCAAACACACCCCCTGCACAACTCCACCGGGGAAGGTGCCAGACAGGAGGTCTCTTAATAGTTTTTACACTACCTTGGTAGGCAGCTGAAAGGCACCACAAAAGTTGTTCTACCTGCTTTCTGGGCTGAGATGGGGAACCGCTGAATTTTGGAGTCGGCCGGTGACAAAATGTTCCAAACACACCCCATGCACAACTCCACCGGGGAAGGTGCCAGACAGGAGTTCTCTTAATAGTTTTTACACTACCTTGGTAGGCATCTGAAAGGCACCACAAAAGTTGTTCTACCTGCTTTCTGGGCTGAGATGGGGAACCGCTGAATTTTGGACTCGGCTGGTGACAAAATGTTCCAAACACAACCCATGCACAACTCCACCGGGGAAGGTGCCAGACAGGAGTTCTCTTAATAGTTTTTACACTACCTTGGTAGGCAGCTGAAAGGCACCACAAAAGTTGTTCTACCTGCTTTCTGGGCTGAGATGGGGAACAGCTGAATTTTGGACTCGGCTGGTGACAAAATTTTAATAAATACACCCCATGCACAACTCCACTAGCGAAGGTGCCAGGAACGAATTCTGTTGGTAGTTTTTACATTGCTCCGGTAGGCATCAAAAAGACACTACAAAAGTTGTTCTACCTGCTTTCTGGGCTGAGATGGGGAACCGCTGAATTTTGGAGTCGGCCGGTGACAAAATGTTCCAAACACACCCCATGCACAACCCCACCGGGGAAGGTGCCAGGCAGGAGTTCTCTTAATAGTTTTTACACTACCTTGGTAGGCATTTGAAAGGCACCACAAAAGTTGTTCTACCTGCTTTCTGGGCTGAGATGGGGAACCGCTGAATTTTGGACTCGGCTGGTGACAAAATGTTCCAAACACACCCCATGCACAACTCCACCGGGGAAGGTGCCAGACAGGAGTTCTCCTGGTAGTTTTTACATTGCTCCGGTAGGCATCTGAAAGACACCAGAAAAGTTGTTCTACCTGCTTTCTGGGCTGAGATGGGGAACCGCTGAATTTTGGACTCGGCCGGTGAAAAAATGTTCCAAACACACCCCATGCACAACTCCACTAGCGAAGGTGCCAGGGACGAGTTCTGTTGGTAGTTTTTACATTGCTCCTGTAGGCATCAAAAGGACACCACAAAAGTTGTTCTACCTGCTTTCTGGGCTGAGATGGGGAACCGCTGAATTTTGGAGTCGGCCGGTGACAAAATGTTCCAAACACACCCCATGCACAAATCCACCGGGGAAGGTGCCAGGCAGGAGTTCTCCTGGTAGTTTTTACACTACCTTGGTAGGCATTTGAAAGGCACCACAAAAGTTGTTCTACCTGCTTTCTGGGCTGAGATGGGGAACCGCTGAATTTTGGAGTCGGCCGGTGACAAAATGTTCCAAACACACCCCCTGCACAACTCCACCGGGGAAGGTGCCAGACAGGAGTTCTCCTGGTAGTTTTTACATTGCTCCGGTAGGCATCTGAAAGACACCACAAAAGTTGTTCTTCCTGCTTTCTGGGCTGAGATGGGGAACCGCTGAATTTTGGAGTCGGCCGGTGACAAAATGTTCCAAACACACCCCATGCACAACTCCACCGGGGAAGGTGCCAGACAGGAGTTCTCTGAATAGTTTTTACACTACCTTGGTAGGCATTTGAAAGGCACCACAAAAGTTGTTCTACCTGCTTTCTGGGCTGAGATGGGGAACCGCTGAATTTTGGACTCGGCCGGTGACAAAATGTTCCAAAAACACCCCCTGCACAACTCCACCGGGGAAGGTGCCAGACAGGAGTTCTCCTGATAGTTTTTACATTGCTCCGGTAGGCATCTGAAAGACACCACAAAAGTTGTTCTACCTGCTTTCTGGGCTGAGATGGGGAACCGCTGAATTTTGGACTCGGCTGGTGACAAAATGTTCCAAACACAACCCATGCACAACTCCACCGGGGAAGGTGCCAGACAGGAGTTCTCTTAATAGTTTTTACACTACCTTGGTAGGCAGCTGAAAGGCACCACAAAAGTTGTTCTACCTGCTTTATGGGCTGAGATGGGGAACAGCTGAATTTTGGAGTCGGCTGGTGACAAAATGTTCCAGACACACCCCATGCACAACTCCACCGGGGAAGGTGCCAGACAGGAGTTCTCCTGGTAGATTTTACATTGCTCCGGTAGGCATCTGAAAGACACCACAAAAGTTGCTCTACCTGCTTTCTGGGCTGAGATGGGGAACCGCTGAATTTTGGAGTCGGCCGGTGACAAAATGTTCCAAACACACCCCATGCACAACTCCACCGGGGAAGGTGCCAGACAAGAGTTCTCTTGATAGTTTTTACACTACCTTGGTAGGCAGCTGAAAGGCACCACAAAAGTTGTTCTACCTGCTTTCTGGGCTGAGATGGGGAACCGCTGAATTTTGGACTCGGCCGGTGACAAAATGTTCCAAACACACCCCATGCACAACTCCACCGGGGAAAGTGCCAGGGACGAGTTCTGTTGGTAGTTTTTACATTGCTCCGGTAGGCATCAAAAGGACACCACAAAAGTTGTTCTTCCTGCTTTCTGGGCTGAGATGGGGAATCGCTGAATTTTGGAGTCGGCCGGTGACAAAATGTTCCAAACACACCCCATGCACAATTCCACCGGGGAAGGTGCCAGGCAGGAGTTCTCTTAATAGTTTTTACACTACCTTGGTAGGCAGCTGAAAGGCACCACAAAAGTTGTTCTACCTGCTTTCTGGGCTGAGATGGGGAACCGCTGAATTTTGGACTCGGCTGGTGACAAAATGTTCCAAACACACCCCATGCACAACTCCACCGGGGAAAGTGCCAGACAGGAGTTCTCCTGGTAGTTTTTACATTGGTCCGGTAGGCATCTGAAAGGCACCACAAAAGTTGTTCTACCTGCTTTCTGGGCTGAGATGGGGAACCGCTGAATTTTGGAGTCGGCCGGTGACAAAATGTTCCAAACACACCCCATGCACAACTCCACCGGGGAAGGTGCCAGACAGGAGTTCTCCTGGTAGTTTTTACATTGCTCCGGTAGGCATCTGAAAGACACCACAAAAGTTGTTCTACCTGCTTTCTGGGCTGAGATGGGGAACCGCTGAATTTTGGACTCGGCTGGTGACAAAATGTTCCAAACACACCCCATGCACAACTCCACTAGGGAAGGTGCCAGACAAGAGTTCTCCTGATAGTTTTTACACTACCTTGGTAGGCAGCTGAAAGACACCACAAAAGTTGTTCTACCTGCTTTCTGGGCTGAGATGGGGAACCGCTGAATTTTGGACTCGGCTGGTGACAAAATGTTCCAAACACACCCCATGGACAACTCCACCGGGGAAGGTGCCAGACAGGAGTTCTCCTGGTAGTTTTTACATTGCTCCGGTAGGCATCTGAAAGACACCACAAAAGTTGTTCTACCTGCTTTCTGGGCTGAGATGGGGAACCGCTGAATTTTGGAGTCGGCCGGTGACAAAATGTTCCAAAGACACCCCCTGCACAACTCCACCGGGGAAGGTGCCAGACAGGAGTTCTCCTGATAGTTTTTACATTGCTCCGGTAGGCATCTGAAAGACACCACAAAAGTTGTTCTACCTGCTTTCTGGGCTGAGATGGGGAACCGCTGAATTTTGGACTCGGCTGGTGACAAAATGTTCCAAACACACCCCATGCACAACTCCACCGGGGAAGGTGCCAGACAGGAGTTCTCTGAATAGTTTTTACACTACCTTGGTAGGCATTTGAAAGGCACCACAAAAGTTGTTCTACCTGCTTTCTGGGCTGAGATGGGGAACCGCTGAATTTTGGACTCGGCCGGTGACAAAATGTTCCAAACACACCCCATGCACAACTCCACCGGGGAAGGTGCCAGACAGGAGTTCTCCTGATAGTTTTTACATTGCTCCGGTAGGCATCTGAAAGACACCACAAAAGTTGTTCTACCTGCTTTCTGGGCTGAGATGGGGAACCGCTGAATTTTGGACTCGGCTGGTGACAAAATGTTCCAAACACAACCCATGCACAACTCCACCGGGGAAGGTGCCAGACAGGAGTTCTCTTAATAGTTTTTACACTACCTTGGTAGGCAGCTGAAAGGCACCACAAAAGTTGTTCTACCTGCTTTATGGGCTGAGATGGGGAACAGCTGAATTTTGGAGTCGGCTGGTGACAAAATGTTCCAGACACACCCCATGCACAACTCCACCGGGGAAGGTGCCAGACAGGAGTTCTCCTGGTAGATTTTACATTGCTCCGGTAGGCATCTGAAAGACACCACAAAAGTTGCTCTACCTGCTTTCTGGGCTGAGATGGGGAACCGCTGAATTTTGGAGTCGGCCGGTGACAAAATGTTCCAAACACACCCCATGCACAACTCCACCGGGGAAGGTGCCAGACAAGAGTTCTCTTGATAGTTTTTACACTACCTTGGTAGGCAGCTGAAAGGCACCACAAAAGTTGTTCTACCTGCTTTCTGGGCTGAGATGGGGAACCGCTGAATTTTGGACTCGGCCGGTGACAAAATGTTCCAAACACACCCCATGCACAACTCCACCGGGGAAGGTGCCAGACAGGAGTTCTCCTGGTAGTTTTTACACTACCTTGGTAGGCATTTGAAAGGCACCACAAAAGTTGTTCTACCTGCTTTCTGGGCTGAGATGGGGAACCGCTGAATTTTGGAGTCGGCTGGTGACAAAATGTTCCAAACACACCCCATGCACAACTCCACCGGGGAAGGTGCCAGGGACGAGTTCTGTTGGTAGTTTTTACATTGCTCCGGTAGGCATCAAAAGGACACCACAAAAGTTGTTCTTCCTGCTTTCTGGGCTGAGATGGGGAATCGCTGAATTTTGGAGTCGGCCGGTGACAAAATGTTCCAAACACACCCCATGCACAACTCCACCGGGGAAGGTGCCAGGCAGGAGTTCTCTTAATAGTTTTTACACTACCTTGGTAGGCAGCTGAAAGGCACCACAAAAGTTGTTCTACCTGCTTTCTGGGCTGAGATGGGGAACCGCTGAATTTTGGACTCGGCTGGTGACAAAATGTTCCAAACACACCCCATGCACAACTCCACCGGGGAAGGTGCCAGACAGGAGTTCTCCTGGTAGTTTTTACATTGGTCCGGTAGGCATCTGAAAGGCACCACAAAAGTTGTTCTACCTGCTTTCTGGGCTGAGATGGGGAACCGCTGAATTTTGGAGTCGGCCGGTGACAAAATGTTCCAAACACACCCCATGCACAACTCCACCGGGGAAGGTGCCAGACAGGAGTTCTCCTGGTAGTTTTTACATTGCTCCGGTAGGCATCTGAAAGACACCACAAAAGTTGTTCTACCTGCTTTCTGGGCTGAGATGGGGAACCGCTGAATTTTGGACTCGGCTGGTGACAAAATGTTCCAAACACACCCCATGCACAACTCCACTAGGGAAGGTGCCAGACAAGAGTTCTCCTGATAGTTTTTACACTACCTTGGTAGGCAGCTGAAAGGCACCACAAAAGTTGTTCTACCTGCTTTCTGGGCTGAGATGGGGAACCGCTGAATTTTGGAGTCGGCAGGTGACAAAATGTTCCAAACACACCCCATGGACAACTCCACCGGGGAAGGTGCCAGACAGGAGTTCTGTTGGTAGTTTTTACATTGCTCCGGTAGGCATCTGAAAGACACCACAAAAGTTGTTCTACCTGCTTTCTGGGCTGAGATGGGGAACCGCTGAATTTTGGAGTCGGCCGGTGACAAAATGTTCCAAAGACACCCCCTGCACAACTCCACCGGGGAAGGTGCCAGACAGGAGTTCTCTTAATAGTTTTTACACTACCTTGGTAGGCAGCTGAAAGGCACCACAAAAGTTGTTCTACCTGCTTTCTGGGCTGAGATGGGGAACCGCTGAATTTTGGAGTCGGCCGGTGACAAAATGTTCCAAACACACCCCATGCACAACTCCACCGGGGAAGGTGCCAGACAGGAGTTCTCCTGGTAGTTTTTACATTGCTCCGGTAGGCACCTGAAAGACACCACAAAAGTTGTTCTACCTGCTTTCTGGGCTGAGATGGGGAACCGCTGAATTTTGGAGTCGGCCGGTGACAAAATGTTCCAAACACACCCCATGCACAACTCCACCGGGGAAGGTGCCAGACAGGAGTTCTCTGAATAGTTTTTACACTACCTTGGTAGGCAGCTGAAAGGCACCACAAAAGTTGTTCTACCTGCTTTCTGGGCTGAGATGGGGAACCGCTGAATTTTGGAGTCGGCTGGTGACAAAATGTTCCAAACACACCCCATGCACAACTCCACTAGGGAAGGTGCCAGACAAGAGTTCTCCTGATAGTTTTTACACTACCTTGGTAGGCAGCTGAAAGGCACCACAAAAGTTGTTCTACCTGCTTTCTGGGCTGAGATGGGGAACCGCTGAATTTTGGACTCGGCTGGTGACAAAATTTTAATAAATACACCCCATGCACAACTCCACTAGCGAAGGTGCCAGGGACGAGTTCTGTTCGTAGTTTTTACATTGCTCCGGTAGGCATCAAAAGGACACCACAAAAGTTGTTCTACCTGCTTTCTGGGCTGAGATGGGGAACCGCTGAATTTTGGACTCGGCCGGTGACAAAATGTTCCAAACACACCCCATGCACAACTCCACCGGGGAAGGTGCCAGGCAGGAGTTCTCTTAGTAGTTTTTACACTACCTTGGTAGGCATTTGAAAGGCACCACAAAAGTTGTTCTACCTGCTTTCTGGGCTGAGATGGGGAACCGCTGAATTTTGGAGTCGGCTGGTGACAAAATGTTCCAAACACACCCCATGCACAACTCCACCGGGGAAGGTGCCAGACAGGAGTTCTCCTGGTAGTTTTTACATTGCTCCGGTAGGCATCTGAAAGACACCACAAAAGTTGTTCTACCTGCTTTCTGGGCTGAGATGGGGAACCGCTGAATTTTGGAGTCGGCCGGTGACAAAATGTTCCAAACACACCCCATGCACAACTCCACTAGCGAAGGTGCCAGGGACGAGTTCTGTTGGTAGTTTTTACATTGCTCCTGTAGGCATCAAAAGGACACCAGAAAAGTTGTTCTTCCTGCTTTCTGGGCTGAGATGGGGAACCGCTGAATTTTGGAGTCGGCTGGTGACAAAATGTTCCAAACACACCCCATGCACAACTCCACCGGGGAAGGTGCCAGACAGGAGTTCTCTTAATAGTTTTTACATTGCTCCGGTAGGCATCTGAAAGACACCACAAAAGTTGTTGTACCTGCTTTCTGGGCTGAGATGGGGAACCGCTGAATTTTGGAGTCGGCCGGTGACAAAATGTTCCAAACACACCCCCTGCACAACTCCACCGGGGAAGGTGCCAGACAGGAGTTCTCTTAATAGTTTTTACACTACCTTGGTAGGCATCTGAAAGACACCACAAAATTTGTTCTACCTGCTTTCTGGGCTGAGATGGGGAACCGCTGAATTTTGGACTCGGCTGGTGACAAAATGTTCCAAACACAACCCATGCACAACTCCACCGGGGAAGGTGCCAGACAGGAGTTCTCTTAATAGTTTTTACACTACCTTGGTAGGCAGCTGAAAGACACCACAAAAGTTGTTCTACCTGCTTTCTGGGCTGAGATGGGGAACAGCTGAATTTTGGAGTCGGCCGGTGACAAAATGTTCCAAACACACCCCATGCACAACTCCACCGGGGAAGGTGCCAGACAGGAGTTCTCCTGGTAGATTTTACATTGCTCCGGTAGGCATCTGAAAGATACCACAAAAGTTGCTCTACCTGCTTTCTGGGCTGAGATGGGGAACCGCTGAATTTTGGACTCGGCCGGTGACAAAATGTTCCAAACACACCCCATGCACAACTCCACCGGGGAAGGTGCCAGACAAGAGTTCTCTTGATAGTTTTTACACTACCTTGGTAGGCAGCTGAAAGGCACCACAAAAGTTGTTCTACCTGCTTTCTGGGCTGAGCTGGGGTACAGCTGAATTTTGGACTCGGCTGGTGACAAAATTTTAATAAATACACCCCCTGCACAACTCCACTAGCGAAGGTGCCAGGGACGAGTTCTGTTGGTAGTTTTTACATTGCTCCGGTAGGCATCAAAAGGACACCACAAAAGTTGTTCTACCTGCTTTCTGGGCTGAGATGGGGAACCGCTGAATTTTGGACTCGGCCGGTGACAAAATGTTCCAAACACACCCCATGCACAACTCCACCGGGGAAGGTGCCAGACAGGAGTTCTCCTGGTAGATTTTACATTGCTCCGGTAGGCATCTGAAAGACACCACAAAAGTTGTTCTACCTGCTTTCTGGGCTGAGATGGGGAACCGCTGAATTTTGGACTCGGCTGGTGACAAAATGTTCCAAACACACCCCATGCACAACTCCACCGGGGAAGGTGCCAGACAGGAGTTCTCCTGGTAGTTTTTACATTGCTTCGGTAGGCATCTGAAAGACACCACAAAAGTTGTTCTACCTGCTTTCTGGGCTGAGATGGGGAACCGCTGAATTTTGGAGTCGGCCGGTGACAAAATGTTCCAAACACACCCCATGCACAACTCCACCGGGGAAGGTGCCAGACAAGAGTTCTCTTGATAGTTTTTACACTACCTTGGTAGGCAGCTGAAAGGCACCACAAAAGTTGTTCTACCTGCTTTCTGGGCTGAGATGGGGAACCGCTGAATTTTGGACTCGGCTGGTGACAAAATGTTCCAAACACACCCCCTGCACAACTCCACCGGGGAAGGTGCCAGACAAGAGTTCTCTTGATAGTTTTTACACTACCTTGGTAGGCAGCTGAAAGGCACCACAAAAGTTGTTCTACCTGCTTTCTGGGCTGAGATGGGGAACAGCTGAATTTTGGACTCGGCCGGTGACAAAATTTTAATAAATACACCCCATGCACAACTCACTAGCGAAGGTGCCAGGGACGAGTTCTGTTGGTAGTTTTTACATTGCTCCGGTAGGCATCAAAAGGACACCACAAAAGTTGTTCTACCTGCTTTCTGGGCTGAGATGGGGAACCGCTGAATTTTGGAGTCGGCCGGTGACAAAATGTTCCAAACACACCCCATGCACAACTCCACCGGGGAAGGTGCCAGACAGGAGTTCTCCTGGTAGTTTTTACACTACCTTGGTAGGCATTTGAAAGGCACCACAAAAGTTGTTCTACCTGCTTTCTGGGCTGAGATGGGGAACAGCTGAATTTTGGAGTCGGCTGGTGACAAAATGTTCCGAACACACCCCATGCACAACTCCACCGGGGAAGGTGCCAGACAGGAGTTCTCCTGGTAGATTTTACATTGCTCCGGTAGGCATCTGAAAGACACCAGAAAAGTTGTTCTACCTGCTTTCTGGGCTGAGATGGGGAACCGCTGAATTTTGGACTCGGCCGGTGACAAAATGTTCCAAACACACCCCATGCACAACTCCACCGGGGAAGGTGCCAGACAGGAGTTCTCCTGGTAGTTTTTACATTGCTCCGGTAGGCATCTGAAAGACACCACAAAAGTTGTTCTACCTGCTTTCTGGGCTGAGATGGGGAACCGCTGAATTTTGGAGTCGGCCGGTGACAAAATGTTCCAAACACACCCCATGCACAACTCCACCGGGGAAGGTGCCAGACAGGAGTTCTCCTGGTAGTTTTTACATTGCTCCGGTAGGCATCTGAAAGACACCACAAAAGTTGTTCTACCTGCTTTCTGGGCTGAGATGGGGAACAGCTGAATTTTGGACTCGGCCGGTGACAAAATGTTCCAAACACACCCCATGCACAACTCCACCGGGGAAGGTGCCAGACAGGAGTTCTCCTGGTAGATTTTACATTGCTCCGGTAGGCATCTGAAAGACACCACAAAAGTTGTTCTACCTGCTTTCTGGGCTGAGATGGGGAACCGCTGAATTTTGGAGTCGGCCGGTGACAAAATGTTCCAAACACACCCCATGCACAACTCCACCGGGGAAGGTGCCAGACAAGAGTTCTCTTGATAGTTTTTACATTGCTCTGGTAGGCATCTGAAAGACACCACAAAAGTTGTTCTACCTGCTTTCTGGGCTGAGATGGGGTACAGCAGAATTTTGGACTCGGCTGGTGACAAAATTTTAATAAATACACCCCCTGCACAACTCCACTAGCGAAGGTGCCAGGGACGAGTTCTGTTGGTAGTTTTTACATTGCTCCGGTAGGCATCAAAAGGACACCACAAAAGTTGTTCTACCTGCTTTCTGGGCTGAGATGGGGAACCGCTGAATTTTGGACTCGGCCGGTGACAAAATGTTCCAAACACACCCCATGCACAACTCCACCGGGGAAGGTGCCAGACAGGAGTTCTCCTGGTAGATTTTACATTGCTTCGGTAGGCATCTGAAAGACACCACAAAAGTTGTTCTACCTGCTTTCTGGGCTGAGATGGGGAACCGCTGAATTTTGGACTCGGCTGGTGACAAAATGTTCCAAACACACCCCATGCACAACTCCACCGGGGAAGGTGCCAGACAGGAGTTCTCCTGGTAGTTTTTACATTGCTTCGGTAGGCATCTGAAAGACACCACAAAAGTTGTTCTACCTGCTTTCTGGGCTGAGATGGGGAACCGCTGAATTTTGGACTCGGCCGGTGACAAAATGTTCCAAACACACCCCATGCACAACTCCACCGGGGAAGGTGCCAGACAAGAGTTCTCTTGATAGTTTTTACACTACCTTGGTAGGCAGCTGAAAGGCACCACAAAAGTTGTTCTACCTGCTTTCTGGGCTGAGATGGGGAACCGCTGAATTTTGGACTCGGCTGGTGACAAAATGTTCCAAACACACCCCATGCACAACTCCACCGGGGAAGGTGCCAGACAAGAGTTCTCTTGATAGTTTTTACACTACCTTGGTAGGCAGCTGAAAGGCACCACAAAAGTTGTTCTACCTGCTTTCTGGGCTGAGATGGGGAACAGCTGAATTTTGGACTCGGCTGGTGACAAAATTTTAATAAATACACCCCATGCACAACTCACTAGCGAAGGTGCCAGGGACGAGTTCTGTTGGTAGTTTTTACATTGCTCCGGTAGGCATCAAAAGGACACCACAAAAGTTGTTCTACCTGCTTTCTGGGCTGAGATGGGGAACCGCTGAATTTTGGAGTCGGCCGGTGACAAAATGTTCCAAACACACCCCATGCACAACTCCACCGGGGAAGGTGCCAGACAGGAGTTCTCCTGATAGTTTTTACACTACCTTGGTAGGCATTTGAAAGGCACCACAAAAGTTGTTCTACCTGCTTTCTGGGCTGAGATGGGGAACAGCTGAATTTTGGAGTCGGCTGGTGACAAAATGTTCCGAACACACCCCATGCACAACTCCACCGGGGAAGGTGCCAGACAGGAGTTCTCCTGGTAGTTTTTACATTGCTCCGGTAGGCATCTGAAAGACACCACAAAAGTTGTTCTACCTGCTTTCTGGGCTGAGATGGGGAACCGCTGAATTTTGGACTCGGCCGGTGACAAAATGTTCCAAACACACCCCATGCACAACTCCACCGGGGAAGGTGCCAGACAGGAGTTCTCCTGGTAGTTTTTACATTGCTCCGGTAGGCATCTGAAAGACACCACAAAAGTTGTTCTACCTGCTTTCTGGGCTGAGATGGGGAACCGCTGAATTTTGGAGTCGGCCGGTGACAAAATGTTCCAAACACACCCCATGCACAACTCCACCGGGGAAGGTGCCAGACAGGAGTTCTCCTGGTAGTTTTTACATTGCTCCGGTAGGCATCTGAAAGACACCACAAAAGTTGTTCTACCTGCTTTCTGGGCTGAGATGGGGAACCGCTGAATTTTGGACTCGGCCGGTGACAAAATGTTCCAAACACACCCCATGCAAAACTCCACTAGCGAAGGTGCCAGACAGGAGTTCTCCTGGTAGTTTTTACATTGCTCCGGTAGGCATCAAAAGGACACCACAAAAGTTGTTCTTCCTGCTTTCTGGGCTGAGATGGGGAATCGCTGAATTTTGGACTCGGCCGGTGAAAAAATGTTCCAAACACACCCCATGCACAACTCCACCGGGGAAGGTGCCAGACAGGAGTTCTCCTGGTAGTTTTTACATTGCTCCGGTAGGCATCTGAAAGACACCACAAAAGTTGTTCTACCTGCTTTCTGGGCTGAGATGGGGAATCGCTGAATTTTGGAGTCGGCTGGTGAAAAAATGTTCCAAACACACCCCCTGCACAACTCCACCGGGGAAGGTGCCAGACAGGAGTTCTCTTAGTAGTTTTTACACTACCTTGGTAGGCATCTGAAAGACACCACAAAAGTTGTTCTTCCTGCTTTCTGGGCTGAGATGGGGAACCGCTGAATTTTGGACTCGGCCGGTGACAAAATGTTCCAAACACACCCCATGCACAACTCCACCGGGGAAGGTGCCAGACAAGAGTTCTCTTGATAGTTTTTACACTACCTTGGTAGGCAGCTGAAAGACACCACAAAAGTTGTTCTACCTGCTTTCTGGGCTGAGATGGGGAAACGCTGAATTTTGGACTCGGCCGGTGACAAAATGTTCCAAACACAACCCATGCACAACTCCACCGGGGAAGGTGCCAGACAGGAGTTCTCTTGGTAGTTTTTACACTACCTTGGTAGGCATTTGAAAGGCACCACAAAAGTTGTTCTACCTGCTTTCTGGGCTGAGATGGGGAACCGCTGTATTTTGGACTCGGCCGGTGACAAAATGTTCCAAACACACCCCATGCACAACTCCACCGGGGAAGGTGCCAGACAGGAGTTCTGTTGGTAGTTTTTACATTGCTCCGGTAGGCATCTGAAAGACACCACAAAAGTTGTTCTACCTGCTTTCTGGGCTGAGATGGGGAACCGCTGAATTTTGGACTCGGCCGGTGACAAAATGTTCCAAACACACCCCATGCACAACTCCACCGGGGAAGGTGCCAGACAGGAGTTCTCTTAATAGTTTTTACACTACCTTGGTAGGCAGCTGAAAGGCACCACAAAAGTTGTTCTACCTGCTTTCTGGGCTGAGATGGGGAACCGCTGAATTTTGGACTCGGCCGGTGACAAAATGTTCCAAACACACCCCATGCACAACTCCACCGGGGAAGGTGCCAGACAGGAGTTCTCCTGGTAGTTTTTACATTGCTCCGGTAGGCATCTGAAAGACACCACAAAAGTTGTTCTACCTGCTTTCTGGGCTGAGATGGGGAACCGCTGAATTTTGGACTCGGCTGGTGACAAAATTTTAATAAATACACCCCATGCACAACTCCACTAGCGAAGGTGCCAGGGACGAGTTCGTTTGGTAGTTTTTACATTGCTCCTGTAGGCATCAAAAGGACACCACAAAAGTTGTTCTACCTGCTTTCTGGGCTGAGATGGGGAATCGCTGAATTTTGGAGTCGGCCGGTGACAAAATGTTCCAAACACACCCCATGCACAACTCCACCGGGGAAGGTGCCAGACAGGAGTTCTCTTGGTAGTTTTTACACTACCTTGGTAGGCATTTGAAAGGCACCACAAAAGTTGTTCTACCTGCTTTCTGGGCTGAGATGGGGAACCGCTGAATTTTGGAGTCGGCTGGAGACAAAATGTTCCAAACACACCCCCTGCACAACTCCACCGGGGAAGGTGTCATTCAGGAGTTCTCTTAGTAGTTTTTACACTACCTTGGAAGGCAGCTGAAAGGCACCACAAAAGTTGTTCTACCTGCTTTCTGGGCTGAGATGGGGAACCGCTGAATTTTGGAGTCGGCCGGTGACAAAATGTTCCAAAAACACCCCATGCACAACTCCACCGGGGAAGGTGCCAGACAGGAGTTCTCCTGGTAGTTTTTACATTGCTCCGGTAGGCATCTGAAAGACACCACAAAAGTTGTTCTACCTGCTTTCTGGGCTGAGATGGGGAACCGCTGAATTTTGGAGTCGGCCGGTGACAAAATGTTCCAAACACACCCCATGCACAACTCCACCGGGGAAGGTGCCAGAAAGGAGTTCTCTTGGTAGTTTTTACACTACCTTGGTAGGCAGCTGAAAGGCACCACAAAAGTTGTTCTACCTGCTTTCTGGGCTGAGATGGAGACAGCTGAATTTTGGACTCGGCTGGTGACAAAATGTTCCAAACACACCCCATGCACAACTCCACCGGGGAAGGTGCCAGACAGGAGTTCTCCTGGTAGTTTTTACATTGCTCCGGTAGGCATCTGAAAGACACCAGAAAAGTTGTTCTACCTGCTTTCTGGGCTGAGATGGGGAACCGCTGAATTTTGGAGTCGGCCGGCTGACAAAATGTTCCAAACACACCCCATGCACAACTCCACCGGTGAAGGTGTCAGACAGGAGTTCTCCTGGTAGTTTTTACACTACCTTGGTAGGCATTTGAAAGGCACCACAAAAGTTGTTCTACCTGCTTTCTGGGCTGAGATGGGGAATCGCTGAATTTTGGAGTCGGCCGGTGACAAAATGTTCCAAACACACCCCATGCACAACTCCACCGGGGAAGGTGCCAGACAGGAGTTCTCTCAGTAGTTTTTACACTACCTTGGTAGGCAGCTGAAAGGCACCACAAAAGTAGTTCTACCTGCTTTCTGGGCTGAGATGGGGAACCGCCTAATTTTGGAGTCGGCTGGAGACAAAATGTTCCAAACACACCCCTGCACAACTCCACCGGTGAAGGTGTCAGACAGGAGTTCTCTTAGTAGTTTTTACACTACCTTGGTAGGCAGCTGAAAGGCACCACAAAAGTTGTTCTACCTGCTTTCTGGGCTGAGATGGGGAAACCGCTGAATTTTGGAGTCGGCCGGTGACAAAATGTTCCAAACACACCCCATGCACAACTCCACCGGGGAAGGTGCCAGGCAGGAGTTCTCCTGGTAGTTTTTACACTACCTGGTAGGCATTTGAAAGGCACCACAAAAGTTGTTCTACCTGCTTTCTGGGCTGAGATGGGGAACCGCTGAATTTTGGACTCGGCTGGTGACAAAATGTTCCAAACACACCCCATGCACAACTCCACCGGGGAAGGTGCCAGACAGGAGTTTACTTGGTAGTTTTTACACTACCTTGGTAGGCATCTGAAAGGCACCACAAAAGTTGTTCTACCTGCTTTCAGGGCTGAGATGGGGAATCGCTGAATTTTGGAGTCGGCCGGTGACAAAATGTTCCAAACACACCCCATGCACAACTCCACGGGGAAGGTGCCAGACAGGAGTTCTCCTGGTAGTTTTTACATTGCTCCTGTAGGCATCAAAAGGACACCACAAAAGTTGTTCTTCCTGCTTTCTGGGCTGAGATGGGGAATCGCTGAATTTTGGAGTCGGCCGGTGACAAAATGTTCCAAACACACCCCATGCACAACTCCACCGGGGAAGGTGCCAGACAGGAGTTCTCTTAGTAGTTTTTACACTACCCTTGGTAGGCAGCTGAAAGGCACCACAAAAGTTGTTCTACCTGCTTTCTGGGCTGAGATGGGGAACCGCTGAATTTTGGAGTCGGCCGGTGACAAAATGTTCCAAACACACCCCATGCACAACTCCACTAGGGAAGGTGCCAGACAAGAGTTCTCCTGATAGTTTTTACACTACCTTGGTAGGGCAGCTGAAAGGCACCACAAAAGTTGTTCTACCTGCTTTCTGGGCTGAGATGGGGAACCGCTGAATTTTGGACTCGGCTGGTGACAAAATTTTAATAAATACACCCCATGCACAACTCCACTAGCGAAGGTGCCAGGGACGAGTTCTGTTGGTAGTTTTTACATTGCTCCGGTAGGCATCAAAAGGACACCACAAAAGTTGTTCTACCTGCTTTCTGGGCTGAGATGGGGAACCGCTGAATTTTGGACTCGGCCGGTGACAAAATGTTCCAAACACACCCCATGCACAACTCCACCGGGGAAGTGCCAGGCAGGAGTTCTCTTAGTAGTTTTTACACTACCTTGGTAGGCATTTGAAAGGCACCACAAAAGTTGTTCTACCTGCTTTCTGGGCTGAGATGGGGGGAACGGGACCGCTGAATTTTGGAGTCGGCTGGTGAAAAAATGTTCCAAACACACCCCATGCACAACTCCACCGGGGAAGGTGCCAGACAGGAGTTCTCCTGGTAGTTTTTACATTGCTCCGGTAGGCATCTGAAAGACACCACAAAAGTTGTTCTACCTGCTTTCTGGGCTGAGATGGGGAACCGCTGAATTTTGGAGTCGGCCGGTGACAAAATGTTCCAAACACACCCCATGCACAACTCCACTAGCGAAGGTGCCAGGGACGAGTTCTGTTGGTAGTTTTTACATTGCTCCTGTAGGCATCAAAAGGACACCACAAAAGTTGTTCTTCCTGCTTTCTGGGCTGAGATGGGGAACCGCTGAATTTTGGAGTCGGCTGGTGACAAAATGTTCCAAACACACCCCATGCACAACTCCACCGGGGAAGGTGCCAGACAGGAGTTCTCTTAATAGTTTTTACATTGCTCCGGTAGGCATCTGAAAGACACCACAAAAGTTGTTCTACCTGCTTTCTGGGCTGAGATGGGGAACCGCTGAATTTTGGAGTCGGCCGGTGACAAAATGTTCCAAACACACCCCCTGCACAACTCCACCGGGGAAGGTGCCAGACAGGAGTTCTCTTAATAGTTTTTACCACTACCTTGGTAGGCATCTGAAAGACACCACAAAAGTTGTTCTACCTGCTTTCTGGGCTGAGATGGGGAACCGCTGAATTTTGGACTCGGCTGGTGACAAATGTTCCAAACACAACCCATGCACAACTCCACCGGGGAAGGTGCCAGACAGGAGTTCTCTTAATAGTTTTTACACTACCTTGGTAGGCAGCTGAAAGACACCACAAAAGTTGTTCTACCTGCTTTCTGGGCTGAGATGGGGAACAGCTGAATTTTGGAGTCGGCCGGTGACAAAATGTTCCAAACACACCCCATGCACAACTCCACCGGGGAAGGTGCCAGACAGGAGTTCTCCTGGTAGATTTTACATTGCTCCGGTAGGCATCTGAAAGACACCACAAAAGTTGCTCTACCTGCTTTCTGGGCTGAGATGGGGAACCGCTGAATTTTGGAGTCGGCCGGTGACAAAATGTTCCAAACACACCCCATGCACAACTCCACCGGGGAAGGTGCCAGACAAGAGTTCTCTTGATAGTTTTTTACACTACCTTGGTAGGCAGCTGAAAGGCACCACAAAAGTTGTTCTACCTGCTTTCTGGGCTGAGATGGGGTACAGCTGAATTTTGGACTCGGCTGGTGACAAAATTTTAATAAATACACCCCCTGCACAACTCCACTAGCGAAGGTGCCAGGGACGAGTTCTGTTGGTAGTTTTTACATTGCTCCGGTAGGCATCAAAAGGACACTACAAAAGTTGTTCTTCCTGCTTTCTGGGCTGAGATGGGGAACCGCTGAATTTTGGACTCGGCCGGTGACAAAATGTTCCAAACACACCCCATGCACAACTCCACCGGGGAAGGTGCCAGACAGGAGTTCTCCTGGTAGATTTTACATTGCTCCGGTAGGCATCTGAAAGACACCACAAAAGTTGTTCTACCTGCTTTCTGGGCTGAGATGGGGAACCGCTGAATTTTGGACTCGGCTGGTGACAAAATGTTCCAAACACACCCCATGCACAACTCCACCGGGAAGGTGCCAGACAGGAGTTCTCCTGGTAGTTTTTACATTGCTTCGGTAGGCATCTGAAAGACACCACAAAAGTTGTTCTACCTGCTTTCTGGGCTGAGATGGGGAACCGCTGAATTTTGGAGTCGGCCGGTGACAAAATGTTCCAAACACACCCCATGCACAACTCCACCGGGGAAGGTGCCAGACAAGAGTTCTCTTGATAGTTTTTACACTACCTTGGTAGGCAGCTGAAAGGCACCACAAAAGTTGTTCTACCTGCTTTCTGGGCTGAGATGGGGAACCGCTGAATTTTGGACTCGGCTGGTGACAAAATGTTCCAAACACACCCCCTGCACAACTCCACCGGGGAAGGTGCCAGACAAGAGTTCTCTTGATAGTTTTTACACTACCTTGGTAGGCAGCTGAAAGGCACCACAAAAGTTGTTCTACCTGCTTTCTGGGCTGAGATGGGGAACAGCTGAATTTTGGACTCGGCCGGTGACAAAATTTTAATAAATACACCCCATGCACAACTCACTAGCGAAGGTGCCAGGGACGAGTTCTGTTGGTAGTTTTTACATTGCTCCGGTAGGCATCAAAGGACACCACAAAAGTTGTTCTACCTGCTTTCTGGGCTGAGATGGGGAACCGCTGAATTTTGGAGTCGGCCGGTGACAAAATGTTCCAAACACACCCCATGCACAACTCCACCGGGGAGGTGCCAGACAGGAGTTCTCCTGGTAGTTTTTACACTACTACCTTGGTAGGCATTTGAAAGGCACCACAAAAGTTGTTCTACCTGCTTTCTGGGCTGAGATGGGGAACAGCTGAATTTTGGAGTCGGCTGGTGACAAAATGTTCCGAACACACCCCATGCACAACTCCACCGGGGAAGGTGCCAGACAGGAGTTCTCCTGGTAGTTTTTACATTGCTCCGGTAGGCATCTGAAAGACACCAGAAAAGTTGTTCTACCTGCTTTCTGGGCTGAGATGGGGAACCGCTGAATTTTGGACTCGGCCGGTGACAAAATGTTCCAAACACACCCCATGCACAACTCCACCGGGGAAGGTGCCAGACAGGAGTTCTCCTGGTAGTTTTTACATTGCTCCGGTAGGCATCTGAAAGACACCACAAAAGTTGTTCTACCTGCTTTCTGGGCTGAGATGGGGAACCGCTGAATTTTGGAGTCGGCCGGTGACAAAAATGTTCCAAACACACCCCATGCACAACTCCACCGGGGAAGGTGCCAGACAGGAGTTCTCCTGGTAGTTTTTTACATTGCTCCGGTAGGCATCTGAAAGACACCACAAAAGTTGTTCTACCTGCTTTCTGGGCTGAGATGGGGAACAGCTGAATTTTGGACTCGGCCGGTGACAAAATGTTCCAAACACACCCCATGCACAACTCCACCGGGGAAGGTGCCAGACAGGAGTTCTCCTGGTAGATTTTACATTGCTCCGGTAGGCATCTGAAAGACACCACAAAAGTTGTTCTACCTGCTTTCTGGGCTGAGATGGGGAACCGCTGAATTTTGGAGTCGGCTGGTGACAAAATGTTCCAAACACACCCCATGCACAACTCCACCGGGGAAGGTGCCAGACAAGAGTTCTCTTGATAGTTTTTACACTACCTTGGTAGGCAGCTGAAAGGCACCACAAAAGTTGTTCTACCTGCTTTCTGGGCTGAGATGGGGAACCGCTGAATTTTGGACTCGGCTGGTGACAAAATTTTAATAAATACACCCCCTGCACAACTCCACTAGCGAAGGTGCCAGGGACGAGTTCTGTTGGTAGTTTTTACATTGCTCCGGTAGGCATCAAAAGGACACCACAAAAGTTGTTCTACCTGCTTTCTGGGCTGAGATGGGGAACCGCTGAATTTTGGAGTCGGCCGGTGACAAAATGTTCCAAACACACCCCATGCACAACTCCACCGGGGAAGGTGCCAGACAGGAGTTCTCCTGGTAGATTTTACATTGCTTCGGTAGGCATCTGAAAGACACCACAAAAGTTGTTCTACCTGCTTTCTGGGCTGAGATGGGGAACCGCTGAATTTTGGACTCGGCTGGTGACAAAATGTTCCAAACACACCCCATGCACAACTCCACCGGGGAAGGTGCCAGACAGGAGTTCTCCTGGTAGTTTTTACATTGCTTCGGTAGGCATCTGAAAGACACCACAAAAGTTGTTCTACCTGCTTTCTGGGCTGAGATGGGGAACCGCTGAATTTTGGACTCGGCCGGTGACAAAATGTTCCAAACACACCCCATGCACAA